>NC_067282.1:159746818-160049848 GCF_020740795.1 Apus apus
GAGCTGGCTGCCGCCCGCCGCCGCCTCCATGCATCCCGCCCTGTACACCCGGGCCAGCATGATACGCGAGATCGCCGCGGCCGTGGGCTTCATCTCCAAGTTCCTGCGGACCAAGGGGCTGATGAACGAGAGGCAGCTGCAGACCTTCAGCCAGAGCCTGCAGGAGCTCCTGGCAGGTGAGGGCGGCGCGGGCGCGGCGGGAGCCGCTCCCCGCCTCCGGCCGGGCAGCCGCGCTGGCCCCTCTGCCGTGGGGCCGCCCGCCCCAGCCGGCGGGTCTGCGGGCGGCAGCTCCGGCCGCGGCAGCGCCGCACCCCGCGGGCCCGAGAGGGGGAAGGGGGAGAGCGGCCCTTCGAGGGACAGGAGTCGCCGCCTGGGCGAGTGTGGGGGCAAGCGGGGGCTGGGCGGCCGGGCCGCTCCCTTGCCGAGGACCCTCCGTGCCGAGCTGGCCTCGGCGAGCGGGGGCGGCAGGAACGGGCTGTAAACAAAAGGGTCTCGGGCATCGCGCAGGCAGCTCCCCTCCCGCCTTGACTCCGTAGACAAAGCTGTAGGAGCAGCCCGGCACGGGTTCCGCTCCCAGGGCTCACACAGCCCGCTTTCCAGAAGAAACGCCGCTCCTAAGTTACTTTCTTTTTTATTTTTTTTTTTTTTTTTGGCAAAAAAGATTTAGCGGCGGACCATGAGTCTCAATTCGCTTTTCTTCTGGAAATATAGCCACCCGACAGCCTCGGTTGGGTTCAAATTCCGAGGGTTTCTGCGCAGCCCGGTGGGTTTTGTAATCCCGAGCCTGTGTGCTCGGTAGTGGCTACAAGTAGCTTCAGACCGCCGGGGTTTTGGGTGGGATGAAACTTCCAAGGTAAGTGAAGTCATTGGTATCTCGCCCTGGAAAATAGGCTGGGAAGAGCAGTGGTGAAATACAGCTTGAGTCAGTCGGTAAATGCTGCCCAGCTCCTTCCCTAGTTATTTTTGAGTGTTCTTAGAATGTGAGGAACTAAGCATGGGTGTGATTTCAACAGGATGTTGGAAAGATGCTTTTCTCCTTCTTGGTTTGTGGAGTTTTTGAAGCCTTTGTGTTTTTCTGCAATGTATGTAATCACTTCTGGTTTTTTATATTCGTTTCTGTAAACGCTAGGAAGTTGCATTTCACCCCTTTCAGATGGCAGGCATTGTTCTCTGTATAAGGTAGCATGAAACAGTAACTTTGTACGTGAGTATTTCCCAAGGGACACTGCACTTATGTAAATCATCAGCAAAAATAAGGGCTGTAATGATTTTTCAGGTTACTCGATGCTAAAATAACAAGCCTTTCAACCTCTTGAGGTGTGAAATTTGCAAGAGAACAACGATCACTGTATGTATTTTTCAATACAGAATTAAGGAGCATAATTTTTTTATTATTTTTTTTTATTTTATAGAGCATTATAAACACCACTGGTTCCCAGAAAAGCCATGCAAGGGATCAGGTTACCGATGTATCCGGATCAACCATAAAATGGATCCTCTCATTGGACAGGCAGCACAGCGGATTGGATTGAGCAGTCAGGAACTGTTCCAGCTTCTTCCAAGCGAACTCACTCTATGGGTTGACCCGTATGAAGTGTCCTATCGTATTGGAGAGGATGGCTCGATCTGTGTGCTGTATGAAGCTGCACCAGCAGGAGGTAGCCAAAATAACACCAACATGCAAATGGTAGACAGCAGAATAAGCTGTAAGGAGGAACTTCTCTTGGGCAGAACTAGCCCTTCCAAAAGCTACAATATGATGACTGTATCAGGTTAAGATATAGTCTATGGATGGATCACCTTAAAATGGATGGATAAATTTGGTTTTTACTTTGGGTGGGCACCTCTGGGGATGGATTATGGAATTTAAACCATGTCACAGCTGTGAAGATCGGGCACACGTTAGAGTGGTATGCTTTAAAGTGACAGTGCCATAGTTTGGACAGTACCTTTCAGTGATTTAATAGCCTGTGAGTTAAAATGATTGCAACTTGCTAGGGAGTGAAGAAGATGTAGGAAGGGTCAGTTTCTCCAAGACATCTTACTTAATTTCTACACCAATTTTCAACCCCAATCTGTATTTCTAAAGTGATTCTCTGCAGTAGGTCTTGCAGAGTAAATTTGCACTATTACATTATTAATTGTTAGCATTTTTGGCAGCTCAGTAACAAGACTTACTGTTATGAACACCATGGTACTGGAAATTTTATTTCTCAGACTTTTACCTAGCACTTACAAATATGTATAAATGTACATAAGATGAACCAGTAAGTATGACCTGGGGAAATGGTCAGATCTTTACATTGGCCTTGAAAGTAGCAAGTGATCAAAATCTGCCATGGCAACAGGCTTTAAAAAGACCATATAAAGACACTGTCTGAACTGTGGTGTTAGCACCAGCCAGCTATCTGTACATTTGCTAGCTTGTAGTTTTCTAAGACTGAGTAACTTCTTATTTTTAGAAAGTGGAGGTCTGGTTTGTAATTTCCTTGTTCTTAATTGGGTAAAAGTCTTTTCCACAAACCACCATCTATTTTGTGAACTTTGTTAGTCATCTTTTATTTGGTAAATTATGAACTGGTGTAAATTTGTACAGTTCATGTATATTGATTGTGGCAAAGTTGTACAGATTTCTATATTTTGGATGAGAAATTTTTCTTCTCTCTATAATAAATTGTTTCCTATCTTGGCATTTTAATTAATCTCTTGTCGTGATTACATAGGATCAGTTAAAGTTTTTTGTCTCACAGTGGAAGTGAAATAGGTTACTATAAAGGCATAAGAACATCAATGGCACCCTGATGCTAGGGGACACTTGGTACAGACATGGATTAATGAAGACCTCGTATATAAATGCTTGGGAAATTTAGGGAAACACGATGTACATGTCACCTTAAACCTTTTAAAATCGGTCAGTGTGGAATTCACTCCAGGGCCAATAATTCCAGGATATGAGGAAAAGGTACAGAAATAACATCCACCAAAGATGACTTGAATAAATCCAGAAGATTAAAGTTTACTTGGCTTCCTGATGAAGGATATAGCAAACCTAAATGTCCATTTTGACCTACTTGCTCACAAGTTCTCAGTTCTTTCCTGATGGATTCCCTGCTCAATAAGAGTTTCTGGGACAAGTGTCCCATAGCCTTAAGAGCAGGTTAACCACTCTACAGAAAGGTTGCTCGCCTTTTGCTTTCTTCAGATGCAAGACTTTCACTTTAGAAATCATTAAGATGGGATTCAACAAAAGGTATGTAGATCTTTTTTCCCAAACTTAAAAGGCTGGTTGAAACAAAGTGAGAAGCTCGTGCTTGTGTGTATTCAAAGTTAATGAATGATGTGGAGATGCGATTCACTTAAGCACCACACTGTCATTTGTATACAGCACAGTGACTAGTTACACTTGAGAGAAATTCCTTACCACTTTATTTACACTTGTTAAAGAGCCAGAGTAAAACTCAACATTTGGTTCCATATCTCCTGCATACTTTGTTCTATGAGTGTTTAATAAAAGGCCTGCCCAACTCAGTCACTTCAGTTACGAGCACCGCTGCTCTTGCTCTGAAGGCAGAGAAAACTATCATTACTTGCCAGCTAAACTTGCTGGCTATGGATACAACTGAGCTCCAGACTTGCATTGTGGCAGCTCCTGCTCAGCTATGAGCCTTTACAATGTGGCAATATTAATGTGTTGTATCTCCCATTCAAATCTTTGTCTTCTGATCTGTAATATAACTGGTTCTATATCAGCAAAACGTAAGACTGGTCTAGCTTTCTTTAATCAATTTCTTTTCCACTGATTTTTTGGAGTTAAGCTTTACAAATACTATTTTACCATGATGTGCATATGTATGTCAATGTTCAGCACTTTCAAGTATTGCTAGGGCTTCTCCAGTACTATGACTTTCTGGCCTAAAACTGATGGAAGCGTAAGTGATCCTGAAGCAGTGAACTTTAAAGAGCCTGCTCAGTATCTGGATCTGCCAATAACATGTTACCAAAGCTTCAGAATGAGCTTGCTTTAAAGTACAGGTGTTACTTGTGTGTAGAGTCAAAGTTTAGATTCACATCTTGCTACCTTAAAAATCCTACTATTAAGATGACACTTTCAAATTATTAAGTCTGTAACCAAGAGATTAATGCAAGCAGTAGGAGCACTCAAAAGATATTTTTGTTACATTACATGTCGGCAGACAGCATGAGTATATCCAAATAGAAAAATATTGAGCTTGGCTTCCTGTACAGCTATATAAAGCTTTGATGAAGCTTGTTGCTGACTGAGCTGTGCTTGGTGTATCACGGTGCTGCCTATCGTCTTTTCTGCTGCACAGGAAGAGTAGCATCAGAAAGGGTAGCTGTGTAGCTGGTCTTTGACATGAGCTATGCATATTAAGAAAGCATTGACTGAGTACTTTCTTTTTGATAAGCATAGCTTTGCCAGGCAGCAAGATATTCTATCACTGAGGCTGGCATGTGACACAGAACCAAGAACGAGCCTGCTCCCTGAGATGGTTAACATTTTAGTACTTTTATGGTAGGGTGCTTTCATTCATGGCATAATTTTTAACTGCAGCTGTGACTAGGAACTAGTACAACCTGTGTCCTTGGAGTTGTTGGGATTTCTTCCAGCTGGAATTTAAATATACCCCAACGTGCACACAATGTGCCCTTGTCTGATTTTGAAAGTACTTAGCATGCTGTGGCAGCAGGGCATAGGAAGGACTCCTGAGAGAAATGGAGTATGTCTGTAAGATGAGGCTTGTTGCCAATCCTATGTTTTGGTGCAAGTAGAACAAACAGTGCACCAAGCTTGTCACTTTTGAATTTCATTTAAGGTGCCATTATGAAACCAGCAAGCCTTTTATTTTAATGCTACTATTAGAGATGAGAGAGCACATTTAAGACCTGCTTGCCCAGTGCACGTTAGTTAAATTAGCTGGGCTTTCCTTGTGAAGCCCTGAATAATCCTGTTGTTCTGAGGGCAGGCTCAGCTCTATGCAGCTTTAATGCTGCAGCTCTTCTTAGACTGATGGACCAGTCTGCTAAGACCTGTTGACCATTCAGTGAATGTCTTTCTATAAAATGTACAATTGCCTTCTAGTTTATGTTAAGTGAGCAAGTGTTTTATTTTTCTCACAGCACACTCCTGCACTGTGCTATGTGTGGTATCAGATTCTATATACTTGTGTATTCATGTTCAGTAATGATGCTCCTCCTATTGAGAATTGTATGTATCTTGTAAGAATCTCTGTTCTTCTGTAACTCTGCAGTTAGGTGTTTTCTTCCTGCTTATTCTGGAGACGTACATCTGGCTTAAGCAGTCATTCAAACCACGATCTCTTTGTTCCTGTAGACCTTAGGGTCGTTCTTAGGTCTGAAGAGAGATGTGAGGACTTTTCTTCAATTACTAATAATGCTGATTTTAGGCTTCTAGTTTTCTGCTGACTCTGCAGATATTTTCTGGTTGATCTGATAGGCCTCATTGTGCAATGAGATTTTCATGTTATTGTTCTATCTGTCTACATGATAATTTAGAAAAAAAAAACACCTATGTGAGGCACTCTTCTGATGTGAAAATACCATCTGCTTTTCTTGGATCTCATATTTAATTGCTTCATAGCGTAAAAAACGTCTATCCTGTTCATCACTAGAAGAGTCTCCTTGAATCAGAAAATCAAGTTGTGCTGTTTTGTGTCATAGCTTGTGATGACAATTCTGAAGGCTAAATATTATTAAGCCTATATGTTCTTGAGTACCTTCTATTTAAAAGGGTAAAAGTAGCTTGAGAGATGATTTAGAAGCAGGGGGGACTGTACTGCAGCAGTAGGACCTTACAAAACAGTTTACTGATGTGCAAACCATAAAGAATCCAGTTAATGCTTCTGGATTGGTTGGTTTGTGGTGATGCTTGTAAACATTTCTGTCACCAAATTAAGCAGATGTCACTGAACATGAACACTAAATCCGCATAAGGTGTCCTTCTAATTAACCTTGCTTACTTTGAGAGAGTATGATCTCTTGTTATTGTGCAGGTTAGCAATGAATAAATTGAAGAACATTGCTGCTTTTCTTTTTAGTGTATCTGTGTAAAGCTTTTTTCTGAATTTCCATAAATCAGGTAGCACTCTACATTTTCCAAAGTTTCCTCTACTTGATGCCATAATTTTTAGGGAAAATAGTTTATATTGGCAAAAGCTGCCACTTGACTGAAGAACATTAAAGCTGTTTTTAGTTTAAAGAGTGAAACATGTATAGACTGGAGATAAATAGCTCTCCTAAAAAGGAATGTATATTTACACATTCTTGGTGTAATAGCAGAGGTTATTTTTACAAGTTTCAGTTTTACATTCCAATGTGGCATAAAGTGAACATTGTGAAGCAGGATGTTAATTCAGTGGCTTTCAAGGGTTGGAAGAGCAAGCTGGGTTTAGACAGTAAATGCTGTATTAATGGTTAGCAGTGGCAATTTCATCAACATAGGAATTGCAGGGTATAATTAACATCAGTTGCTTTGACACTATGCTCTTAATGTATGGTTTCAACCTTTCTTTCAGTAACAGTTGGAGAATGCACTGTGACAAATTATTGCTGATACAAAGTAGGTCAACAGTAAAATGGCTGACTTACCATAAATGAACAGATCTAAATTATTGTAACTTAATGTCCAGTGGAATTTTCTTAGTGGCCAAGTCTTCTGTGCCTTTGTGTTTCTTAGACCTGAACCTTGTATACAGCTTTTCCTAAGTCTGTCTTTCAGAACCATTTGATATTTCTATCTAAACAACATTTCCTCCCAGCTACTGGCAAGAAATCCACATGAGCAGTAATGCTGCATACGTGACAGAAGAGATTTGCCCTAGTAGTATTGCAATTCTGTGACTGCAAAGCTGGCAAGAAGTGCCTCACAACTGAGGCAAGCGAAACCTTGCATCTTCAAGTTTTGAGGTTCTTCTCTACTGAAATGACCCATAGCAATACACAAGGAAGGAAAATAGGACTGTGATGATACTGGATGAGAAAAAACCCAGGCTGAGGGAATGTCAAGTACGTTTTTACAGCAGGGATGTTTTTTGCCTTGTGATTCCTGTGATCAGCTGCTCAGCGTCTCACCATGGCTTGCCAACAACCTTTTAAAGTTTTCTTGAGAGGTGTAGCTGTATTTTGTTCTTTTCACCTCTTGGATATCAGGAAATGGCCTGTAGCTTTGCAGTTTCTCTGGGGCATTGTAAAATCCAGAGTGGTTGTTTTATGTGCTGGTTATATAACTAAATAAAGTGATAAACAAATCTGTTAGCATTATAAGGATGCAAGGGAGAACTTCAGCATTCTGGGAGAAGCCTTGAATATGTGCAAGGAGCAGCAGTGTCTGAAATGCCCAATGACAGGGGCAGGACTGGGGATGCTGCCCAGCTTCATGGTTGGGTTCTGAGACAGCAATGGTTACCCTAAGGGCTATAACATGGCTTGAGTACAGCTTCAAACTCCAAGATGGGCTTAAAGACAGATTTCTAGTACGAATAGTATCATCTGCTGACATTGGCTACAATTAAGAAATTCAACAGTGTGCCCTTGCCATTCTGTGTTCTATAAAATTCAATTATTACTGTTTTTTGTAACCTTAGAACGTGCAATAAGTGGTGTCTCTGGAGTTCTACTGGCCACAGATTAATTAATTTATTGTATTCTAAGAAGAATATTGAAAGGCAACATTCCTTCCATGCATTGATGTTTAAACCCAAGGATTTTTTTATATACACAGGGGCACACATGCAAATTTATTGTATAAATATATATAGTGTATTGTATATTGAATATGCATATCATATAAATATATATGCACACAATTTAATTATAGAGCCTTTTTCAGTAGGTCATCCTGAAGTCACTGCTTGCTGTGATTTAATTTGCAGGTCACTGCAGGTGTTCTGTAGATTGTAAATTCACACAGAAAAGGGAAAATCATCATCTTCATTAACTTTTTATGCCTTAATACATTGGTAATCACAGGAGCATGTATTCCTATTTTTTTCTTTCCATTTTTTGAATGTGAATTTGCAGCTTGTCTCAACTTGCTACTCAGTTGAGCAGATTTTCAAGATTTCCTGTAGAGTTTTAAAACAAATTATAGTTGTTTAAATGAATGTGTGCAACATTTTGATCAATTTAATACCATGCTGAAATGAAATAAAGCTGAGATACTTCTAGAATCTTAATTGTACATACCTGCTAATGCTCTGTAATGCAGGAAAGATTTTTCTGGTGTCTGGCAAGCAGTTGTCTGAACAATAAGGAAAATGTCCATTTTGGTTGAGCCTAGCACCCTTCCCTAGATGGGTGCACCAGGACAGTTGCTTCTATTTGGAAACGTTCAAGTTTCTGTAGTGTGTAAATTAGAAATTTGTTTACAAGTGTGAAAGGCTCTATATCATAGGTGCAAAATAAAATCAAGATGCCCATGGGGTACACATGTTGTTATAACATTACACTAGTAATATTAACCAACCTTTACAATTCTATGTCTAAATTTAGCTTGTATCATAATAATATCTTTTTTTTAACCCCTAACTGCTTGCTTCCTTTGTCATTTGCAGCCTATTGTCTAACTCCCAGCTTGCAGTTAGCATAAGGTCCTTCTGTTTGTAGCCTTCAGATTGGTACGGAAAAAAAGCAGGCAGTGGAAATGGCAGTACTGGTCTGAATCATGGTGACATTAAAGCAAAAGATAAATTTAGTTCCATGTTTGTGAAGGATGTGGCAGAGGTACAGACTCTAAATTTTTTATTGTATTTGTTATACTTAAATTGTTGTCTGGATATATTTAACTTGGGTGAGGCTTTTGTAATATAACTGAGAAAAAATAATGTTGCAAGCATGTAAGTACTTTTTAGAAGGACAGCTGAACAAATATATATGCTTGATTGTTTATCCAAATGTTCCTGTGACTATCTTCAAAGCTTCTTATTTGCAGAATTCACAAGTCCTTCATCATGAACAGCAGAACACTGACTCTGAATACTGAAAGTGATAGTTTCTGCAATTATTCAGTAGAAAAATATGTGCACTTCATTCAAATTTGAAATCAGTGTTCATAGTTTGCTAAAGTTGAATTCAATTCCAAGCCAAGCTGATACGTGTACAAAATGTCTCCTGAATTATCAAACTGATGTAACCCCATGACTAATTCTGCAGTAAAAATATGTTGATTTCCTCTTCTTGCCCCTTTTGTACATCTCCCTTTCTACAGGAGCATCTCTTTGTAAGCAGCTTAAAATAAATAAAAGGAAGATTGGAATTCCAATGTGATTTGCACTTTTAAAATCTAAGTTCCCAGCCTTTGCACATTCCTAATTTTACCATTATGAGTACCATGAAGCCTTTTGACTTATTCATGTGAATACTTCATATGCCCTTCAGTATTTTATGAGATCAAGTATGTGTCAAAAGCTTTCTCAGTGAAGCAGAAATGTGTTTTTTATTATTTTCATAGGCACTAGAAGGCACATTAAAATCTTTATTATTGACTGAAAAGAAATTTTCCTCTTTATTACTGCAGAATAGAGATAGTGAATAGTCTGAAAAGAGAATGCTGCACACCTACTGCATCATGATCTCATTCTCAACATGATTGCCTCGGTGCTTTCCAGTTCCAATGTTCATGAGTCACACTCCAGTATGTGATTTGCTTAAAAGCAATAAATGTCAGCACTTTTATTTACAATCCACCTTTGAAGACTTGGAAGTCATAACTTCAACATATTTTTTTCTGCAACTGTGAAGACTGGGAACTAGCTTTACCTTTTTCTTTTAAATGAAAGATGAAAGCTTTGACTGATGGATTGCTGGGTCTGACCTAGCTGCAGCGGGTTAAGATGTGTAACTATCCAAACCCACTCCTTCCTCCACTGCGCCAGAAATTACCATCCTGGTAGGTGGGGCGGCAGAAATGGCTCTTCTGATTCTTGCGCAAAGTTAACTGAAGTTATTAAGGTTGGTAGATTTGTGTCACGTCAGACTGCAATGACCCAGACATGGTGGCAGCTGGGTGCTGCTGTCACACCTGCTGGGGAGCTGGCAGGCTCTGGCAGATGGCTGGAGATGTTGGAGACGTGGTGAGCTCCAGACCTGGGTGCTGAAGCCCTGCAGACTTCTGTTGTCACCTGGCTGCAAGAGCTAGGATATGTGAAGCACACTCAGGCTGAAATTTCAGGTTTGGGTCATCTATGATCTGTAGGGGAGGAGAGCAAAAGACCAGACAAATAATCCATATGGTGAGTCAGTGGGAAAGAGCCGAATGTAACTCTAGCCTAATAATGACTCATAGTCCATTGTTTATAGTTCTTGAGAGAGTGTCAGATCACATGGGCTGTAACTTACACATTTATATGCTGTCCTTGAGGGAATTTACAGGGAAAAAAACCCAACAAGCTTTTAATTTTAGCTTACCTCTTTCTTGTGTATATTTTAAAGTTTCCATTTATTCTTAATCACATTGCCCTGGGCTCCTGTGCTAATAAGCCTAGCAAATTTTGCTTGACAACTAAGTATGCCTTAGCAGCATTGCACAGCTGCTTCTAAGACACCTACAGGAATGTGAGACACAGCTCTGCAGCGTTCATGTTACCTGCACCTTAGGTAGCATGACAGCAGTACTTTGGGAAACTGACTGCACATTCACAATTCAGTGGATAATCCTATCCTTCATCTTCATGGTCCTTTAGTTTGGTATGTGTTTGACTCTATCTCCTGTTACTAAATATTGCTGGAGGCCAAGATAAAGGGCAGTGCTGATTTGCTGGAATTAAGTTCTCCAGTGATTATTTTCTCTGCAGCCTGCTTTCCAGATGTAGCTGTAGGCAGCAGTGATCCAGCTTGGGTTGCAGATAACATAAGGTCAGTGGCCAGGGGAACTGTGGTGATGTGGAAGACAGTTATTCTATTGGTGGTGGAGGTGGATGTAATATAAACTGCAAAAGAGCTTTTTTTTCACTAATGATTTCTAAAGAAAGAACCCTTTTCAGTCAAAATTATTTGGGTAATTGTGGTTGGTGGGCTGTACCTGTGGTGGGTATGCAGACTGCCTTACCTTCTCAAGAATGATCAGGTTACTTAAAATGTTTAGCCATCCAGATACAGATGCTGAATGTACATAAAGTCCATCTGTGCAAATGTACCAGAACCTAAATAATTACTATGAAATAAGACATTAAAATGGCTTAAAATGTGTGAGAAACTTCTACAAATACTTTGGTATGGTTAAGCAATTACTGTTTCCTAATACTTATGCAAAAAGTGGTGGACACAACCAAAGTAAAGAAAGCACCCAATGTCCTCCCTGGAAACAAAGAGATTTTTTATACTTAGGCATTTTAGCTGAAGTTCTGGAGGAATGGCAATGAGAGGAGGGAACTGGAGAAACTTTGAGGATGGAAAGTCAAATTAAAAGCTGAAATAAGGATGTATTAAATCTCTTTATTAAATTCTCAAGCCATGAACAAATGTTCTTCTCTGAGCTAACTGTGACATAGGTGTCATCTGTTTGAGTTGAAATTAATTTGGTCAATTTTTATTAGGAGTTAGACTGATCCATGGGTGGAGAAAATACTTTCAGAGAGGCTTCTTACCTCCTACCTAGTGCATTACATCCAGCTGAGAATGCCTCTCTATGGTCTGCTGGCTTCCCTCTCCCAATACTAACACTTTCCAGTCACCTACACACCTAAGTCTGAGACCTCTTTCCTAGATTCTCCTGAAGGTCGATGAAGAGAAACAGATCCTTTACAGGAAAATCCTTCAACTAATTTCAGTCACCTATGCTAGAAGGGATGCACTCTAGAATAAGCACTGGGTTCGCTTCCTTGTATAGAGTGAAACAGCTTGCTTGGGTGTTGCTGACTCCATCTAGTTAGGCGAGACTCACCCTCTCATTCTAAATGGTCCTATGTGTGATTTTTTAATGTGCTTTAACTTGTAGTATATTGATTAGATACCTGTAACTATTTGATTAACTCCTAATGCCCTAAACGAAGAATAGCTTGCTCTGCTCACATGCTCATTTTGCAATCTACTGGAATTGTAACGCCTTAGAGGAAATAATTAGCAATATGTTTCCTGAATTTCGGAAACATATTCTTGTGTAGTTGAAACACTGGAAATTTTATTTTTTAGAAGTTGCAGGGTTTGATTCATCCCATGGCAGCTTCCCATGCTCTGTGCCTGTGGGCACACACACTTTTCTCCAGGGAGTTTGGTACTACGTGCACATTTATATGTATTACTTGGTTGATGTAAATAAGTATTTATTTCAGTCCTCATCTCATGCTTCTCTCACTTTTCAAAAGTCAGTTCCCAAACACAAGAGGCCAAATTCTGCTGTGTACTGTCAAAGTCAAATGGCTCATTTGAAATCACTTGCTTTGGATTGAGGTCAGTGTAATTGATAACCAAGTTAGCCTCACTAAGCATAAAACTGGACATTTTAAGTGAAGCTTCCTTGAGAAATAAATGCTGTAAGAGGACCTAAGCACACCTATGTTTTTTTGTATTAGCTATGCTGTGTTTACATACAAAGCCCCTTGACTGGTTTGGTTTTGTTCCAGCTGTCAGGCAGCAGCCCCGTGTCTGTGGAATGCAGCTGGACTCATGCTTTTGGGCGGTATCTGTTGGGGGTGTAGCTCTACCACCTGAATTACACCCCCAGCTCAGTTGTGCAGGGTTTGGATGGGAGTATCAGTCTGGCAATAAACAGTTTGAGGAATTACAGAGTAGGACAGGGTCTCTCTGCTTGTTTCAGGTTGCATACCCAGAGGAATAGAAAAGTGTTGTGTGATAGTGGCTACTGCAGTGCAAGGGATGTGCTCTCACTGCATCCCAGGAAGTGCCAGGTGAAGGGAGCAGACCCTCTCCCAGTTTAACATTATTGCTTTCCTGAGTCAGATGCCACTGGGCAATTTTTCCCAGTACTACTGCTGGCTTCTTGGGAGATCTTAAGGGAATGTCATGACATTACTTTTATTTAGTAGCTAGAGATCATGTACCTGTTTACTTTTGTAACTCATTGGTGGTTTCAACAGTCAACCATAAGGAGCCAGAATAAGATTTAAATTGTTTTTTTCTTACACAGTTCCAGATTATTGCTATCTTTGTCTTCTCAGACAACCAGTTTTGCACAAGAGGGGTATGCTGCTGCCCAGCTTTGGGGCTCTAGAATCCAGAAGGGCAGCTGGGGAGCCAGGGTAACTCTAACCTCATCATTATGAAATAGTAAAATAAGTTTTGGAAGTGACAGGCCCTGCCCACATGGTTTCTTACTGTAGCAGACTGCTAACACTCTACTAAAGTGCTTGTTTTCTTTTTTCTCCATGAAACCAGGAGAATGGTCACACTGAATCAGCATCTTGTGAAGCAGGGCTGTCTCATGCCATGGAAGATGCTTACTCATGACAGGGATGGGCAGCCAGGGTGACTAAAGGAGCAGAAGGCAATAGACTCTTAGAGGTGTTCCTGTTTTAGGTGTTGCGCTGAACTCCACCTTATCTTTCATTTGATGTGTTGTAAATAAGGCTGCCTCCTATGCTATTTATCTGTCCAGCTAAAACTTCTAAGATCAGTGATATTGAAAAAGCACCAGACAGAGAGATCATCTTCACAGTAGCACACAATCCCATTGACTTTTGTTGTTTCTCATAAATTGTTCACTTGTGTTTCCTTTAAATGGTAGGAGGGGATCTATTCACTTTTGTATTGTGCTAGGCATTTTATTGCATAATGATATTTAAATGACACCTTTCAGCTGAACGTTTGGATATTCTGTGTGTGCACAAAACCCTGCCATATCATACTTTTTGTATGATGTTCCATTAATTTTGTATGATGTCATGGTTTGGACCTAGCTTACAACAAAGAACCACATGGCTGCTTGGCTGACAACAAAGAACCATGGGGCCACTCACTCACACCCACCCCTCCACTGTAGGATGGGAAGGACAAAACCAACTAGAAGCTCGAGAATCAAGGCAGAGACAAGGAGGATTCACTCAACAGTTATGGTCACAGGCACAACAGACTCAACCTGGAGAAAAAGTATCAGTTTAATTTATCACTAATCAGATGCAAACAGGACAGAGACAAAACAAACTGCAAAGTTTAAATACCTTACCCCACCCCTCCCTTCTTCACAGGCCCAAATTACTTTGTTCCAGGTTTCTACCTCCTTCCCACCAGCAGCACAGGGGAAGAGGGAATGGGGTTCAGAGTCAGTGCATCACATTTTTTCTGCTGCTTCTTCCTCCTCAGGGAGAAGGATTCCTTACAGTCCCCCCGTTTCGTCATGGGGTCCCCTCCCATGGGAGAAAGTCCTTCACAAACCTCTCTGACATGAGTCCCTCCCACAAGGTGCAGTCCATCAGTAACAAGACTGCTCCAGTGTGGGCTTCCCACGGAGTCACGGCCTGCTTCAGGAACCGTCACCTCTTCTGTTTTGGGGTCCCCCCACGGCTGCAGGTCCCATGTAGTGTGCCGTGGTTCACGGACTGCAGGTCCACCTCTGCTCCACCCTGGTCTTTCACGGTCTGTTCTGCTGTGCTCCTCCATGGGTTGCAGGGGGTCAGCCTGTTGTCTCACCACGGGCTGCAGAGGAACCTCTGCTTGGGCACCTCCTCCCTCTCCTTCACTAACCTTGGTATCTCTGCTCTAGCATTGCCCTCACCTCTGCTCAAAATCACTCCCTCTTCTCTGCTCTCAGGTCTTATATAAGTTAATTTCCACTTTCACATGTTAATCGCAGAGGTCCATCCATTGGCTCTGATGGCTCTGCCTTGGCCAGAGGTATGGCTGCATTTTTTGGAGCACGAAACTTTTCAGCACCTTTCTATAGGAACCACCCCTGGGGCCCCTCCCCCACTACCAAACCCATCCAAAACCAAACTAGCACACATAGTCATAGAGTGAATTTATCCCACTTGTAAATGAATACACTTAGAAATAAATAACGTTGGGTTATTTTGTTTGGCTTTGTTTTGTTTTTCAAAATAAGTTACTTTTCAGTCTTGGCTTGCTGTCTATACCTCTGAGTGCTAGCGGATCATTTTAGTTAAATTCACTAAAAACTTTCTCAGTTGACCACCATCATTCAGACTGCCTGGAACAGATTACTGTTAGCTTGGATGAGAGGGAAAGATGCTGTTGATTGCTGCAGCTGAATTTCCTCTGTGTATGTGGCAATATAGGAGTGAGTTGTGGTTTAATTTTTTTTAGATCAAGTCTGCTCCTGCTCTCATCAAAGAACATTCCCAAGCTCTACATGGTTTCAGAGAGAAGATTTGTCCCTTGGTACTCTAACATCCAGAGCTTTCATTTGTTTGGATATTTTTTCCTGTCATAATAGCTTTGTTAAGAACTGTGTAATGTATCTTAGAACACAATAAATGGAGTAGAACTGGCTGTTCTCAAAAACACTGTCAATGGAGACTCATCACTGAATGGAAATATTTCCAGTCAAGTTATGCAGGGACCAGCACTGTAAAAGTGCTATAAAGGATTTTCATTAGTGTTTTGAAATTACATATAAAATCTCTGCTCTTAAAATGCTTACATGCCACAGTTTGGAGGAGCATAAAACAAGGACAATGAAGTGCTGATACTGAGTGATCTATATTGCTCAATAAGCAGTCCATTTATGGTACATTTGACCTTACTGAAACATATTCAAAGTCATTCATTCATTTAGGAGTGAGAAATACAGGTCCTCTCTATGCAATAGGAAAGTACATCCAGTGGCTGGGATGAATATACAGCACAGCAAATAAGGAAGAGTAGCAGCTAACAGCACAATGTTGGGGCAGAAAGTGAGAAGAAAGGTGTGATTTTACTTTGAAATGTGACACGGTGGATGCTAGGAAACTGCTTATCATATTGGTGTCAGTGTTGGTGTACGGACTTCAGAAACTGGGGAGAGGGCAGAGCAGTGCCACCAGAATGACATCAGGGTTGAAAGAGTTAATGGCAGTTGGACCTTGGCTCTCTGTCCTGGTTAGCATATCAAAAGGATGAGAAGCCACTTAACAACCTGAAAGAACTCTCCCAGCATTAAAGGCCAGTGACCAAGAATCCTATAGCCTTAAGGAGAGGGAGATACTGAGAAGTTTGGGAAATGCCAGAATCCAGGTATTTTTTGGAAACAGATCACACATTTTTCACAAAGAGAAGGTCTGATCCTTCAAGCAGCCCACCAAAGGAACCAAGGGCCCCTTTTCCTGATGTCTGCAAATCAAGACCTGTGACTTTCTGAAGAGAAATTTAAGTAAAATGTAGGTTTGTTATTAGAAAAACTGGATGAATTTTGGAAGCTTGTGATATATGAGAGGCTGAAACTATAGAACAGTTAATAACATAGTAGATTATTGGCCCTTTTTATTTGTACATAAACTCTGAGTTTGCAAATATGTAAACTTGTATATTTTGAGCATTTTCTCACTTTTTCCTGCATTCTCTGAACAGTAACTAGCCATACCATGCTGTCTTGGTGGTCATCCTTTGTATATGGTTCTAAGGTCCATTAAAGGTGCAGATTATTTTGTACCTTCTTCCCAAGCTGTGCCTTATGCAGCTGTCCTGACAAAAAAAAAACAACACCAACCAACCAACCAACCAACCAACCAACCAACCAACCAACCAACCAACCAACCAACCAACCAACCAACCAAACTTCTTAAGTATTTTATAAGAGTATTTAGGGATCAGACTTTTCTTAGAAAGGAAGAGCCCTCCTATTAACATCAATGATGCATACACATTTAGAGACACTTTCTGTGTTTTCCAGAATCATTAGGTTGTTTTCAGCACTGATTCTTTTTAAAAAATTGCATGATTAAGCAATCTATATATACCTATAAACTATGCCTTTCAAATTACTTGCTGTTAGTCCCCTTTTCTCAGTGTTCTCAACCCCTCTACTACTATGAACATGAAGGAATGTAAGAAAAATTCTGTACTGTGAAAATGAAGTTAATTTGTACATTCACCTGAGCTGATATAGGAAGCCTGGAGAAAGGGGAGAGGTGCTCAAGGTATCTGAAAGGCAAAGGTACTTTTTCTGCTTATTTGATACTGCTGAAATTGTTACCTTTCAAAAAAAAACCGCTTTCATTGCTTTGATGCCTGTTTTTTGCTTAGGTCATGTTGTCGTTTTGAGCTCACAATTTAGTGAATAGAGGATAAGGTAAATACAAAAGGGAAGCAAAAACAGGCCCAGAGTTTATATAGGAAAAGTGACTGAGCATCTAAAAGCAACTGCTATTTCTATGCATCTTTACATACGTGTTAGAGCTCCAAGTGCATCTTACAAGTGCTGAGCATAGTTGCAACTTCATAGTTCCAAATCAGTTATCTGCATCAGATTCCTTGTGGCTTGTGGCCCTCCCTGTCTTAGGTATAGTATTTCACAATGGACTACAGTATTGAAAGACAGAAACTTTATTACTGTTGTCTTTTATTTTCATAAGTACATTAATGACTTGAAATGAAAACTGAGACTGAGCTCTAGCTTGTATGAGGAGAGGGTCTCCCAAGTAAGGAGCATACAAGCTAAACCAATGTGACTGAAAAGCAGGAGCTTTTCATTTTGACTACATTTGACATTTTGACTGCATTTGACATGGTATTATGGTCTGCTGTAGGGGACAGGAGAGGAACCCATGTTGTCCAGCTTTTGTAACTGTTGTGTGTATTTCTTATTTCAGCAGTTACAGTGCTCATATTTGATTTCTTTTTGCTTAAACACAAATACACACAAGAAGCCTAAATTAACAAGAAGCTTTTGTCTTCTATCTAACTGGCCATGTTTTCACACTGTCAATCTCTATTGAACAAAACCAAGTTCTTGAAACCTGGGCATTTTTTTTGAGCCAGTGAGACCCATGGAAATGATCCCTTAATTCAGTCTTGCAGATTAACATTTATAAGTGTATGTTCATTCTCTCTGCACTTTACTGTCATGATTGGGAAGCAGTTAATTTTGGAAGCTTAAGGCTGTGGTTGGTTTTAATGTCAACATTCCATTTAGGCCTTTTGGTGGCTCAGAAATTACCTTATTTTTTTTTCCAGGAATGTTTTTTTTTAATTATTTTTGTTAAATAAAAGAACCACAGAGATTTACGTCAATTTCTGTGGAAGAAGATATAAGACATAGTTCCTGCAACCCAGTGAAGGAAACGGGGCCCTGGATATCCTTAAAACCTTAAGAGCTAATAGGAAATTTCAGATATTAGTAAGTGATTAGTCAATTCTGTCAATACTAAAAGAGCAATCTTAAAGGTTAATATACCTGCACACCTTGTATGATGGTAAATAAATGTTCTCTTTTGTCTGAAGATGTCACAAATGTTAAGACAAGGTAAAAACCTTAGTTTCAAACTTTAAAATGTTTCAATTTGCCTTGTTCAAACACTATAGATAGGCTTATATCCTGCCAATAGTGGTATGAGGCTCATCTGTGGGTCAGTCCTGATCAGTGAGTTAGGACTTGGGTCCACATGCAGGATAGCCTTTGCTCAAACCAGCACAGGAGAGAACAGCAGAATTCTGGACTCCCGGCAAAGTTTTCCTCTTTTGGTTCATGTCTGTTCCTAATATCAGGTGGCCAGGACATTGATTGTCGACTGTTCCCAACTGGAAATTGGAAAAAGGAAAATAGCACGATGGACTCTGGGGACTGCAAGGCTTTCTGGGTGGCTCTGGCGTGAGCTTAAACCCATTGCAAACACAATGGCACTGACTGAGCTGTGACACAGTGCAGGCTGCATAGGCGTATCTTAAAGGTAATATTGCTGATTCTTTTTTAATATTCTAAATTCTAGAGGATGTTGTTAATCTGACACTTCACATACGTTAAGTTTTTGTTTAATTTTAGAAATGCTATTGCACACAGATGGACACAGGTGGACAGTCTGAAAAATATGTTGACAATAAAGCACACTACAGTAGTGGTAAATAGAGATAATCTTTTAACAAGGCTCAAATTTTGTAGCAATGTGTAAAAGATAGAAGAAGCAAAAAATGTGCTGTATAGGAATAGTTATGTTCCCCTAGAAGAGGGTGTATCTGTGTGTGCAGCAGCCAGATAGCTATCCTGCAAAACACTCTGCCAAGGGCAGTGCTGGTATCTAACTGCCAGTTCAGCAGCTCTGTTTCTTCCTAAAGGCACATCATCCTGTACTCTACTACACAACAAGGTCTTATGGTTGTGGGTTTTTTTGTTTAGTTTTGGTTTGTTGTTTTTTTTTTCTCCCCTGATTTCTTGTCTATTTGGCTTTCTCTTATGCAGAGGAGGATTTTGTCGACCTCTTATTCCCATACAACAAATAAGTTAATATCACCCAGCATTAACACTTGGAAGAACATTTGAAAAATATCACCTCAGAAACTCAGTCCCCTGACGCTAAAACTGTGGGCCACACACACACGCCAGTTATATATACACCAGAACAGTTAATAGCCTGGTGACGAGAAACTCAATGGGAGGCAGAAGGTTTAAGCTGAAGCCCTTCTTCCATTAACCTCATACCACCAGTCTGTCTTCTAGAGCTGTGTGAAAAGTGCCTGAGTATGAAATATTAATTGGGAAATAACTCACACTGTACATGGATATTCAAAGTATGAAGTTATTTTAGGGCCCTCTCTCATTCATTTTGAATCAAAATTTTATTCTGGACCTTAGAAACCATTTCTTTCTAACATTTTATCAAAAGTAACTCCCATGGAAGTTTCCACTTCTATAAATTAACTTTTTTTCCACTGTGGAATGAACTTCCACTTCACACTGCTTTGCAGACTTATGCATCTCTTTGCCATAGAGTGGTCTTTCTCAGCTGGGGTCCCAGGCTGATGTTGAGGGAGGTGACGCATTCTTGTAGACATGATACTTAGACAGTTTTGGTCTATGAAGCATTTGGTTCATTTTCGGGCTTCTGAGGCACTGGAGCTAGTTCACTATCCTTGTCCTGATATTCTAATTTAAATTTGAAAATTTGAATACTATAGTTGATCTCAGTCATACCACTTTTCAGAATCTACAGATGGAAATGCTAAAGGTGTGTTTTATCTATATGACCTAAGCATATTCTAAGGCAACATTTTGTATCAACAAGTTTCAAAGACTGGGCTTTTTGAAACATTCACTTTTATTTGCACTGTTGAACAATTGAACCATGTAGAAGTGGTACGTTATGTTGTCATCTTGTTGGAAACAAAAGCTAAACCCATGGGACTGCATCCCCTATGGGTCTTCTGCTTTTTGCTTGGAAAACAGCGTGTTTTATCACCAAAACAGTCCTGTGTTACTGAGTAGGTATCTGATTTGAGACAGCCCTGTTGACTGTGACCTGCCTTCCAGATTCATGGAAGAGTTCTTAGTCCAGTCCATTAATATGGTCAAATTACCCTGATTTCACTCATAGTTTTGTAGGCATCTTTCTTTGCTACTATGAAGTGCAGCTTTGGCTGCTGTGAAGGCGGGGGGATGGGGAGTGTTCTGTCAGTTTATATCAACTGATGATTTTGCCTAACAATTTCCCTCTCAATACTCTTGTCTCTTGAGCTGACACCTTATGGGTGGTATTGACTCCAGAGCAGTAGCCCCATGTTAATGCATAAGGCTTTATGCAGGCATCAGGCACTGAAGTACGCTGTCAGTGAACACTCTTCTTTCAATCCGCAGTGATGTTTTGTCTGTTTATGTCTCTTCCTGAAATTGTGAGCATGTCCATCTGTCTAATAAAAAAACAAAAATGTGGCTCTTTAATATGCTGAAAAAAAGCTTTTCAATTAATCTATGTTAAAGTAGTATAATTTACTTTATTATAAACATGTAGAAAACATGGTTTTGTTTTCATATTGCCATCTAAATTGATGTTTTGTTGCTCATTGTCATTTTTGTCTCCAGACACAGGCAGTTTTTAGCTATCGATTAATCTTTCTTTCTCTTTCACAAAAAAAGGCATGTTAATATGATATGCTGCAGCTCTCTGTTGTTTACATAGTATTAGCACAGGGAAATACTACTTTCAGTTTGATACATAAAGCCTTCCTTGTCTCTTGTGCCCTTTTGTCTGTAGGCTATTATGCATGTGACTAAAACCATGCATGACTTGAGCAAATGTTTGAATAGGGTTCTTGTGCAGTAGGACTGTATAAGCCTTTAGGCGTACTCTCTTTAACTTGGTGATGAAAACATTGTGGTACATTTGGTGGCACAAAGTAGAGTAAAATTGCTCTTGTGGCAGCAGAATAAATAAAAGTTGTAATTTAGTTTTGTTATTGTGCATGCGTGTGTGCTGCTTATTTCTGACAAAATTATCAAGGACTATGGACAAAAAGTGTGAAGATTATTGGAGTTCCAGATTGAAAAGAGCAAAAAACTGTATTGCTTTTTTCATTCTGAAATTTGAAATCTGTATTATTCTGCCATTTTTGTGATCAGAGCCCTGAAATCTGTTGTTTGACATCAGAGGCTGTTGCTAACCATCTTTTCTATGTAAGAAGACTTTTGTAAGAGCGTTGCTTTTCTCTCTATATGTGGCTTGTGCTGTTCTAAGGACTTGAATTTTTGCTGTGGGAACGTGAAAAACATGGGAAGCTGCTCTGTACCAAGCTATTTCCTTAAGGATCCTCTTTGCATACCACCAAATCAATGACCTGTCAGGTGTAGTTATGTGCCATAGCAGTGATATTAGGTCAATCAGATGAAACCAAGGTAGGTATTCCCAGCAGATCCCAGCTATCTATTTAACATTGTCAAACTGAATTTTCTTTGGTACAGAGCAACCTTTTCCAGTTTCATTTGATTCTAGATTTGATTAACTCTGAATTTGCATCTGTTTTGTGAAATTCTAACAATGGAAATTAATTATTTCATTTATTTTGCTTTGTCTTCAAATACTGTTCTGTATGTTTAGTATTTTGTCTTTCATCACAAACCCATCCTTGTTATATCTATTTGCAATTCTTCCTCATCTAGAGAATGCATATTTCCTGTAATAAAAGAAACAAATATATTTTTTGCTGTAATGACGAGGTGGTATTTAATTAATCCATCTTATAGTAACATAAAGTTAATGTCTCCTAAGCAATTAAGTATTTTCACATAAAATGCCATCTTACAGTTATAACACATTTGTTTTGTCATACAAGTCCATATTTGTGAAGCTAAAGATGTACAAATTTGGTCTGTAAACTAGTAGTTTTATATGGAATAACTTCTCATTGTGCTTTGGAAAAACTACATCTTACCAATCTTTCAAACTTTTTTATACCAGAGGAAGAAATATTTTCTTAAAATGAGTTAAGAATTTTCCTATTTCTTTTTTCCTAGACAAAATAGGAAAAAAAAAAAAAAGTTCTGTTGGCCTAATGACTGAGAACAGCTAAGCATTAAAAACAAACACACATTTGGAACACCGTGTACCACATACAATACATCAGTGCCACAGCATTTTCAACTCCTGTGTGTATCTTATTGCAAGCAGAAGACATCAGTGATAATGTAGAAACCAAACAACTGGATTAAAAATGCATTTCTTAAGTATTAAGTTACAAAAAAATGGAAGAGGAAAGTGGGTTCTTTTTAGGGAATAAAAGAGACAATGGAGTAACAGGAAACTAAAGCCACAACTTTAAAAATATATATATTAAAAGTATCTCTTTCAGAAATGCAGACATCCTAACGGAAAGCTTCTGCAAAATTTTGTATGAAAAATCTGTTGGTTTCAAGATGTTGTAATTAATCCTTAATTTGTTGTCTTGCTATATATCATTTGAGCATAAGTTAGTGTAAGTCTGCATTGTGATTTCTTTTTTTCAGGTATTTTGAAGTAATCTGTTGATTTTTTTGTGCTGCAAGACCAGCGCTGAATTATTTAAGCAACTGTCCTTTATGTTTCAAAAACATGTAAAAAAATTACAGCTTTTCAAGCAGAAGGAGCAGCATTCTGGTTCTATAATGGAGTGCTGCAAAAAGAACACAAAGGTGGGATGTAAGACGATGCCCTCATCCTTTCATGGGGAATAATTCACAGCTAACATACGAAGTAGATACACAATTTGAGGAAACGTGCATCCCACCCATTTTTCTTTGTGTGCTCCATAGAATTCACATCCTTCCATTTTTGTTTTTTGTTTCCTAGAATTGTGCCTCATAACTTATTGTCATTGCTCATTAGCTTTTGATGCGTTAGGAGGGTTGTCCAGATAGTGACACTGCATGGAAATAGCTGAGTAGTTCAGAAGAGAGATTCATAATACACAAGTGACCTTTAATGAAACACAAAGCTAAAGAAAACTGCTTTTAGTTTACCACATCTGAAACAAAGTGAGAACTATTATTATCTTTAGTCTTTGCTGTAATGATATTTAAAGACACTCTAATGCAGAGGAAACATATCTTCACATGGAAGCCTACTTTTATCATTGTTTTGTTGAGCGGGATGCATCATTTGAACTATCTTTTCCCTCTGTCTATCAGTTTTAGGACCTGGTTGACCAGCTCTCAGCCAGGGCTGCTACAAGGTTTGACAGGCAATCCTGAGAGCTGCAGCATGTGCCCGTCTTCCCTTTTCTCCTGCAAGAGAAGAGCTACATGTGACTCTGAATGCAGTGTGTTTAGCATTTTCTAATTCCTCCTTGTTTTCCTGATAGCAGCAAGAAGAAACCAGATCCTGTCTCCTTTCTCCTTCCTGCCACTCTAGAGCCATCTCACAGTAGCAGTCTGGGCTGCTCCAAACCAGCTGGCAAGGAAAAGCATCCATATGACAGCAGCGTGGAATGGCGAGAGGGAGGTGGGGGCTGGAGAGGACCATGCTCTCCAGGGCAGCTGCATTTGGGCAAGCTGCAATCTGGCCCTCAGCGTGCACCTGCCCGGGGTGAGGGCCTGCCAGCAAGGCTGCCAGGGGAGAGCCTGCGGGAGGGCAGGAAAGGCTGGGGGCCACCTCCTCAGCTGCTGCTCAGCTCCAGCAGGATAATGAAAGCCCATCCTGCTTTCATCAGGTAAGGAAATTAACTCATTGAATTTTGCCCTAATCCAGTTTATCAGAGGGTGAAATTAGCCTCTCCCTCCGGACAAGTGTACTGCCAAGACTGAGCTCTTGCCTCTCCAGAAAGCCCCCACCTGAAGTCTTTTCTTTTTCTCCCTGGGCTGCTCAGTGTCCTTTGCCCTGCAGCTTTTTGCTACTCGGGTGTGTTTTCCTCCTCCAAACCATCATAGAGAGGAGTGTTGCTGGCTGCCCACCTCTCTGCAGAAGATGTTGCACATTGCCTCCCTGAAGGGCATCTTGTCCAGGTGCTGTGACCCAATGACAGCTTGTGGGGACTCTGGGGTAACGCTCTGCCTGTCCAGCCTATCAAGGGATGCTGCTTTACATGTTTAGTCCTGAATGGGGAATAAATGCTCATTGAAATGACAAAAGTGGTGCTATCCTATTGCCTTATGCAGATGGGAAGCCTGCTTGCATTGGCCATCTTGCTTTTGAGCAATTCCCCTAGTTCATCTGCATAAAAATATCTGTCCCATGAGTCTTAGATCTCCTGTGGGCAGCTCATTCAGGACACTGCACAAATCTGTCTGATGGAGACTTACTGGATACATCAGGCTTGCTCATATTTCTAAAACTGAGCAAAGAACTTCTTTATTTGTCACTGTTCCCTCTGTTTGTGTGGCACAGGGTTGGTTACCCAAGAAAGAGTGCCTGCCATGCTCTAAAATGGGGAAGATTATCTGTGAATGTCTGAAAATGGAGTCGTGTCGCAGCACCTGTTTGGTCCCATTAAAGGGAAAGCCAGGATGGCAGGAATAGAGACAGAGCAGGGTCTGTAAGATGTGGTTTTATTTAAAGTGAAATTTAAAACCTACTGCTAGAAATAAATGCTTTCTTTACAATGCGGTAGCAAAGAAGGGAGAATCATTTTCCAAGCAAATTGCAAAAGTTTAGGAAATTCTTGGCTCACTATTTGTTCCAAGTGATATAAAGGAGAAGGAAGAGTCTCTATCCAGTATAAATAGGGTTTTTTTAAGAATTTCCCAATATTGCTTCCTGTCTTTGTGCTTGGGCAGCAGATTGTACACAGAAATAAAACAAATTTGCTTTATCTTTTTCAGAAGGTGTCTGCTATATCATTGGCTGGCTCTCATTCATTTGTTCATTCAAAAACAGCAGGAAAAGGGCTTTTGTATTGAGAACAGTCAAGGTCAGGGATTTTTGTTTTTGATGTTGGCTGCCAGTAGCTTGACTTCTTTGACTACTATTTCCAGGGCAATCTCAGATAGCAATCTAATTGCTAGCTTACAGGGAGATATTTCACAGCTACAGGTTAGCTTGCAGTGAGCACAGAACAGAAATAGATTTCAGGATAAAAGAAAAAGTCTTGTACTGTCTCAGCTTCTGTTCATGCCAATCTCAAATTAAGTTAATCAAACCACTAAAGGGCTGCCAGATTTGATCCTGATGCTGCAAGCTCTTTGCAGCATGCACACTCGCCTTTGGAATCTGTATGAGCAAGAGCTTTACTTAGGTAATTTGGTTTACAGAATCAGGGCCTTATACACCAAGATTCACCATACCAAATATTTGTTTTCATATAAAGCTAACAAAACCACAAAAAAATGTTGTGATTTTTTTAAAAAAGAGAGCCAGTATTCTGCAAGTGATGACCTGCATGTCTAGGACATTTTTCAAGCCATACTACCTGGACGTTGCACAGTTAATTGCCCTGTTTCATTCACAGCCAAACTACTATATTTTTAAGCATCAAGTTAATGGCTAAATGAAAGTAAAATAAATCATTAGCTGAAATATCTATGCCATAAAATGTTGGCACACAAGTAAGAACTTTTCTTACTGAGTTTATTTTTCTGGCAAAACAGTGTTTTCATGGCAGGCACGCACAGCAGAGATAGGAAGGTAAAAATATGTTGTACCTTATTCCCATGTCTGGTAAACTGAGCCACCATATCAGAGTGCAACTTTAATCATACATCTACTGACAACTCCTATTTAAGCCACTCATTAGAAGTCTGTGACACAGAGAGAGATTTCACTTTTTTTCACCTTTTAATGTAATTTTGAAGATTTTATGAATGTATCAAGTAGAGATTTCCGGTAATGGAAAGCAGGTTTCAAACTCTGGAGAAGTTCAATAAATCACCAACCATATGGGCTTTTGTCATTAAAAGAAAGCCATAATAAGACAAAAGCTGAAGTAAGTTAAAACAGCTGAACAGTGATCTGGGGCGGTCTTAATGCAAAACTCACTACCTTGGCTTGTTCACAGGCAGCTTCTTTAGAAGACTGAAAGAAAACCTTTCTCAACTCTTTATTTCTTAGCTATGTTGGAAAAAAAGCAAAAAAGCAAAAAAAAAAAAAAAAGTCTCAGTGCTGCTTTTCATGCTCTGCCTTCTTTGTTTTCACATGAGATCTTGTGTGCTACCTTTGTTTTTTTCCCCTTGCTTTTTAGAGAGCTCCTTGTGTAGAACAATAGAGAATCCCGACAACAACAGGCAGTTGCTCCAAGGCCTAGTTGTTCAGCAGGATTCACTCCAAGAAACCGAGAGGGGTGTGTTGAGTCTTTTTTCCATCACCAGCCTTTACAGTTAGTGGGCCAGATGGCATGAGATGGGTGCAAAAAAATAACGACAATAAATAATACTGCGACTTGCAACGTGGACCAAGCTCAGTTACTTCCACTTCATCACACTATTTGGAAGTGCCTTTGATGTATAAAAGCACCCCCCAAGATAATGAAATGCGGTGGCAGCTGGCTAATGGCTGGGAAAGTGCAAACCCTGCATTGAACTCTTCCCACCAGGCTATTCAGCACCCAGGCAATGTCAGTCTCAAGGAGACAAGGAGAGAGGGAAGAAATGGAGGCTTGTTGCTGTGCAGCCTTCGGGCTTCTGGGCAGGCTGCTGTAGGTGGGGTATTATTTGCCTTGCTGAATAGAAGTGATGTGCCCGAGGCAAAGGGAAAGTTTTTACTGTCTTAACACATTAACCTTGCAGACTCTGTCCTAGAAATGTTAAATGAAGCCACAGGGTCACACTGCTTGAAGAGACACTGCTCTTGGGTAAACTTTAAAATGAGCTCTGGCTTTTTTGGTGTGTTGTTTTTTTGTTTTTGTTTTTTTTTTTTAACTACAATCCCATCAGCCATGCAATCAGGGTTAGTTTCCTTTTGGAGAGGACTATCTCGTGGCTTGGTTCCATGGGAAATAAAAAAATAAACACATCCAGACTTTTCTCTCAGCTGCTCCAAGCCTATATGTGGAGCAGGGTAAATGAAAAAGATCCAAAATAGACAGTGGGCACAGACAAATATGAAACCCCTATTTGTTCAGGAGCTTCAAAACACTAGGGGATTTATTCCTTCAACACAAAAGTTTCTGGTCTTTTTGTTAAATGATCCTCTGTTAATTATATTATAATTGGGTCTAACCCTGCAATACTTGATTAGATGTGCACTTATCTCCATGCACATTATTAGTTCTGCTAACCTCAGTGTCACGGTTTGTCACCATAAAGTTCAGAATATGACAGACTTTGCAGGTTTGGGGCCTGCCACTGCCAGATGCGGCAACAGCCTGCCTCAGAAGAGAAGGTACAACAAGAGATTTGAAATGAGGTCCCATCACAAAAAGAGGAAGTGGTGAAAGCCTAACTTAGCAGAATTAATATTATGGGGAAACAGAGATCGACTCTGGCTTTTATTATTTTGCCAAAATTCATTATTTTTTATAGTGATATTCTGGAATATTCTTGCACAATTATAAAATTCAACTTACTAACTGCCTAGATTCAAGGGCTGACTTATTCTGAAATACTACTGTCCTGGGTGTTATGATCTTGCAGGCAAGGACAGGGTAATGTATGAGAAAGTGGTCATGTTGTGACACTTTATGCCCAGAACAGAAGTCCATGATTGCCTGAAAGCTGCAGTAGTCTCCAAATCTCATCCATTCAGGAAGGGGCAGAAGATTAAAAAGGGGACATTTTGGATGCTTTGCCTTGAATATGTACCAGGTGAATACTCAGGACAAGGCTGCTGAATCTCAGAGTGTATTTTCACTGACTCTATGCCAAAGGTGTATTGATTATTGTTGCTTGGGCTAATGTGTACTGTATCCCACGGCACAGCTCTAATGTATTTTCTAAGAGTGAGCATAAATCAATGTCACCAGAATTTCCAGTGCCAACTGGGAATAACTCTATTTAATACCAATAATATGGCAGCACATTTCTGATCTGTTCCTTATGATCCCTTATCCTGGCAGTGTGTAGTTGCATTTTAGGAAAAGTCTTTTTCGCTTCATTAGATTGACATTCACTAAGAAATCCCAGCCTGGTGGATGTATTGGCTCTATCCTTCAGCCTTTGACCATTCCTTCCACAGAGCTTGCTTTCTAAATCTGGTTTTGAGAGCTGTTTGCTTGACAGACTGCTTCGTAGACTTGCAATTGTTTGTTTCTGGCTCGTTTTGATTGCTTTGCTAATCTCTAGACTTTGGCCTTGAGGCTACTATTTGTATTGTACTTTTATTGGTGTTCGTTATTTGAAACTTTGTTTTCAGTAGATTTGCGGTCCCTTTCTAAACTGCTTTTCTGATTAAATTTTGTCAAAGAGGTTGGGTAGATTGATTTACCTTTTTTTTTCCCGTTTGTCCTCCTCCCAATCGTTCAGTTGAGACCTCACCTGCCTTTTGTTTGTTCTTGCCTTTTGTGATTTGTTCTCAGATTAGAAGGGGAAGCTGCACAGCTTTTACTTTTATTAGTTCTTTGCGATTGGTCAGGCAAAATATTAACTACGCATGCACTGCTCTCCCAAAACCTCAAGTGTATTACAGTAGAAAACTTTCTTCCACTCTTCAGAAAAAAATATTTTAATTGTTTGGTTGTCACCTCAGGCAGAGTTCTTGTGTGTATGTGTGTCTGGACATGTCTGCTATAATGGTAGAATGAGTTTAAGTATCAGAACATATTAAACTAGCCTGACCTTTCCAACAATTTGTCTAAACTTATTTCTGCAAGAATTAGAGTGTGAAATCAAAATAAAAATCTAGGCCTCAGTGCTCCAATGCCAGGAACTCAGTGGGATCAATGCATGCATCCAGTATTTCCAAGCACACAGCTTTCCAAGGTGCTGTGGTTGCCATACGCTCGGGCATATCATATTCTTTTAAAACCTGCTAATAAACTGGCTTCTGTCTAGATTTGGGTTATTTGAAAACTTTTACTGTTTCTCAGCTATTGAGCATTCTATCTTTTTACATTTTACTGCTGATTGCTTGGTCAGTGCCATATCCTTAATGGGGAGCTAGCTCTCTTGCAATCTACTTACAATAATCTCAGATGTGGGACTTTCTTCTTACCAATGTAGAAAGAATTAAAAAATGTACATTCCAAAAATGTATTTTCTTTTTCTTTTGGGCTCAGGGGTATATGGGGAGGAGGGACAACAGGTGGAATATGCCATAGATTAAGCTAAACTAAGAGCCATTATTCATACAGAATTTCATTTTTTTTCAGATTTTAGGTTTCTATGTTTCAGCTTCTCAAACTTGAGGCTTCAAGACCTTAGCTGACCAAGAAGCAGAATGGCAGCTAAAGCCAATGGTCTCTACAAGGTCTTCAGTTTTACAGGAGTTGGACAGGATGCTTAGAACAGGAGCTCCAACGGAGAGAGAGTGAAGTGCAGAACACTGCTGACAGTAAACACTTAAGTGTCTCATATTTGGGATCCTAAAATAACTGATGAACAATTAGTAGGTTATTTTGAAAGTGTAGTTCTTGGCAAAGATTGATAACAGTGTAATGTGCTAGCCAATACTGAATTTGTCCATGCCTAATGTCTGTGTACCTACATAATGTGTGCTGAGGCTGATAAAGAAGATAAACTGGTTCTCTTGTTAACCATTGCTGTTTCTTTGTATACTGTGCCAAACAGTTATGTACCACCTAGCGGGACCCTGGTTATTGAATTTCGTTTTTCTAATTATGTCATGTTTCATAACAAGCAACATGTGTCTGTGGTGATTGAGATGTGTTCACCTCCTGAGCAAACATGCTCATGATGTGCTAAACCAGGCTACAATTTCTCTCACTTCACATTTCAGTTACCAGCAGTGGATTTGATTTGCTCCTTCTTTTTAGGCTGAACACTTACGTTATTCCCACAGCTCTACACAGGCTCTTCTAACCTAATTTCCGTTCAGTTTGGTACAAGTATTTGCCTCACATTTTTCAAAGGTACATTAACAGTCATCGTTTTTCTGATTCAGGCTTTCTAACCTCTAGGCTGAATGATTTTCTGAGGTCATTTCCATTGCTCACACTTAGTGAATTTTTGACCATTTCAATTTGCATTTTTATCAGTTCTCTCAACCTTCTATCTTTACCTTTTTTAGGGTGATAAGTGATTCTTTTGACATCTGGGATTGCTGAAATGACACACAAGATGGGCCACACTCTCTTCTCAGGCTGACATGGTCATGGTCTCTTGAGGTCCTTTTAGTGAAACCTTCTCCACTTTCTGGACTGCAGCCATAGCTCATTCCAAGCTTCATTTCATTCCATAGAAGGTTCCACTAACACAGTGTTTCTTTAAGCTACTGAAGTTATTATAGTAATATTTGGATTATAAGTATAGTGAGTTGTTTGATCCTTTGTGTGCTTTTGATGCTAATTCTACTTTAGCATATTGTTTTGTTTTAATACAAGTACCTTAAATAATGTTAATTCCCTGACTACTCCTAAGATATGCACAGATTTGCATCAAGCCCTATTCTCTACATTCATTTTGAGTTTTGTCTCCCAGCCAGGGTCTGTCAGAGGTGTATGGCATTTGATAGATATTTCCTCTCTCTTTGGAGTTAGATGCAACATCTACTCTAGGACTGACTTCACCTCTGTGGAAATGTATCCTATCTACACCAGCAAATCTATGAACAACTGTATTACAGTCTCTTATCTGCTGGAGGCCACAAAGCATTTGATAGTCTTTTTCAAAAACAGTGCACTTAGGTAGTTCATTTTCAAAGTAAAAAAATCAGAAAAGCCTGATTTCTAGAGTCCGGTAGAAAAACGATCCAGACTGTTTTGTGGATATTTTAATTTTTTATTTATTTTTTTAAAATAATCCTGAATACCTTTTCTCACCAACGTGTTAGTGTACCTCTGTCCCAGCAGGTCGGAGTTTCTCCTGGAAATTTGTGGTAATTGCCTTCGAGCTTTAAGTGCTCCAGAGCAGATCTGCACTCTCCAGGAGAAGTCTTCAAGGGTATTTCCACTGCTCTGATCTGCTCAAAGTGGGTTGCTGAAAATCTCTGGACTCCCTGCCAAAAGAAATGGGATTGATTGGAAGACCCTCTGTGCTCCAAGAAACTCCAAACACAATTCAAGAGGACTTATTATTACCAGTAAAATGTAGGCACTTTCGAAGAGAGAGCAAAGTGAATCTACCAGCTGTCAGCTAGAAGGAAGAAAGGAGGAAAGAAATGAAAAAACATAGTCCCTAGTTGATAGCTGATGATAATGTGTAAGGTGCTGCAGACTGTACTTAGCCTTTATAGGCTTTAGGCCTTGGCTCTTCAAAGATTTGTGGCAGGTATTTAATCTTTCTGTCTTTTCAAATGGTAAAATTAAGCATGTAGGTCAATCTTGCACGAAAATGATGTGCACATTTTTCCCCAAAGTCAACAGCAGCCAAACTAAACTGGAACAAAACATCAGAGAGTGTTTCCAAACCATTGTGTGTAGACTTGCTTGGGGGCTTTCTGAATTTCATCTCTCTCAGATTTTGCTTATGCTCTTGAGTGTCAGGAGTGCGACAGATACACATGACTTTTGAGTTATCTTGAGTGCTTTACAGTGAGCCAAACTGCCATTTGCCAGTAACTGAATTTTCAAGAGGAAAAAAAATCTTACTTCTGATAAAACATAGAAAACTCCATTAAAAAAAAAAATCTTATAAAAATATGCTTTGATTAAGAAACCAAAGCATTTTATTAGGAGGCTGGGTGGCTCAATGGCCATTTGGTTGGAATAGCTCAGGTTTTGTAGGCCTGTAAGGATCTTTATGAGGAAACAGGTCCATATGAAATTTCCCAAAATGTTTATCTGCCTTGGAGAGAATATTTATGGAAAAAACCCCAAAACTTAAAATGGAAAGTAGTTAAGTCTTTTCTGAAAGCCACTTTAAATAGAAAAGATTTTTTTCCTAGTAGAAAGGAAAAACCCCACAAACCCTGATTTCATTCATTGGGGAACACTTGCACCTCTACAGCTCTGAAATGACATTCTGAAATCTGACATTTTCAAGGAATTTTCTTTTTCCCTTCTTCCCCTTTGGAAAAATTGACTGATGTTGGCCAACCTGAACATTTAAAAATAGCTCTTTGTATGTGCTCTGCTGAGATACTTCACAGCTAAATTCTCAGAAAATGGAAAAAAAGAGACAAAGCAAAAGGAGAAAAAAAAGGAAAAGGAGATAAAGAAGAAAAATAAAAAGAGACGTAATAAATAAAAGAGATAAAGGAGGAAAAGGAGAAAAAGAGGTAAAGGGAAAAAAAAAAAAAAGAAGAAAAATAAATCTGTCATTCACAGACACATGCTAGCTCTAGAGTGCCTTGCTAAAATCAGGACTTTCTCAGGTGCTGCTTTTCCTGATTGAAGGGTGCTACCTGGGTGACTTGTAGAAGGTAAGGAGACTGCTTCTGGCTGCTTAGATGGAAAAGGAGTTTATTTGCCTTGTTTGTGGAGTGATTAAGAGCTATGGTTCAAGCCTAGTGGTGGTAGAGGGTTACTTACGAAGATAAGGATCATGAAGGATGAGCTGGAAATGCTTAGTAGTGGTAAGAGAGTAGAAATATGAAGTTCTGGGATGGTGAGACCAAAGGAGACTTAGGAAATCAATAAGGAAAACTGGATTTGGAATAAAAAGTATTTGCATGAAAGATATCAGGAAGATTGCAACTGCGAATAGGGCAGAAGGGATTGTGTGGGCCTTGGATAAGGAGGCTGAAGTAGGAAGGCTGGGACTAGGAGAAAAGCATAGAAGGCATAGGGAAGAGACAGACAGGAGCAGGACAATTTGGTCAGGACAGGTAGGTCAGGACAAGAGCATATGGTTGTCTCCTGTGAATACTTCTATCCACATGCTGGAGTGAAATGCTGGTTTCTACACTGGCAGCAAATGTTTGTGAAATTCGCTGCCAGACTATGTGCCCATTCTTCTGCAGTTTAGCCAGTCTTCAAAAAGAAAGTATGAAGTAACATTTGAAATGCTGCATGCTGACTCTGCTGTGCACACTGAGGCAGGATGGGAGAGGGAGGGGAAGAAATGCATTATTATAAAATTAAGACTACCTGAGTGGATTCGCATAAGGGGGCTGCACTGATGTTGCTCAAAAAGCTTTTATTCTGGCATTTTCAACCTTTTGAATGCTGACTCTGCAGCTTTAGTGTAGTTTTAATGCACTTTAACTATATATGATTAGAAAACAGTACAGATGTAGCACAATAGTCCAAATGGCTGGTCAAAATTAATTAACTACAGATCTAGCTCGTGACTGGGGAGGCTCTGTAGTAAACCTTTTCCTTTCAACTTTTGTTATTTCATGCAATAATTTAATTTAACAATAAGAAACTGAAAATATTGCAATGTTGAGTGAGGAAAGACAGTTTTTTGATACCATTTGGCTGTTTGCCAAAGTTTTTGCAAGTGCTCCTGTTAAGACGTATTACTATGCACTATATACAGCATATTTATATTCTTAAAACATGTTTAAACTTCTCAGTTATAAATTTCTTGTATGTCTAGAATTACCTGGGAAAGGAAACCTGCACAACTTGCCCTTGTCCTTCTTCCTTGCCAAGGCTGATGCACCTTTTATCATATTGGTGGGATCTTGAAGACAAGGTCAAAACACCACAGCAGACTGCAAACAGATATGTTTACAGGGAAACAGGAGAAATTTTGGGAGGAAAGCTGAATTATTTGTGTGGGACAAAAAGGTAGAAAAGTGATAGTTAGAGATCAAAGAATGTTGATTCAGTTGTATAATTTGGCCTCAAGACACGGGTTACAGGGGAATTTTTGCTGCTACCCTGTTCTCCCAGCCAGAGAGGAGGGAAGGGGAATGGGAAAAAGAAGCAATTCTTGGATCTACCCAGCTGCTATCATTCCTACCAAGCTGGAGCAGAGTTTGAGTGGCGAGTATTTGGAACACACACAGCTGTGTGACAAGTTCCTTTCCCTCCCTGTATTTTTTTAAGTCTTCTTTTTCCTCCTCCTTTGGAAGGGGTTGTAATAAACACTATTAAATATGCATGTTTATCATGCAGTAAATTTTGTCTTTTTTTCATCAACTGTAAGACAAGTCCTTCAAGATGCTTTTCTCAGCGAAAAATGACAAAAAGTGTAAATGGGAATACTTCTATGATCCTTTGTGTTTTAGTGCTAGAAGTATTTGAACAGTGAAATTGCAGAAGTTCAGAAATGCAAATAGAAATGCACTTCATTGTTTCTTCTTCAACAAGTTCCTACATGCACCTATTATCACAGAACAGATATTTCCTCCTTGTGTCTTTGCCCAGGACTGAAAATAAAAAAAAAGCAAACCCACCCCTATATTAAGTTCAAAACAAAAGGAAATAAATTGTCCGTAGGGAGACTGGTGCATACTTTTTTTGAGTTACTGTTTCCACTGAAGCCTCTGAGAACTTTTTTATGATTTAGAGCTTGGCCAGGATTTCTCCACTGATGTTGAAAACATCATCATGTTTTTACATGATGTTGGGTGAATGACTTGCTGCTGCCTTTCATGCTCACTGCATTCTTCCTCATGCCTATTTCGGTGTAATTAATTTTATAAAGGCTGGAAACGTGGAAACTATGATCTTTAAAAAAAGCTCTGTTTACAAAAGATGGGCCCAATAATGTATCTTTATGTCTATTGATCTGCATTCCTCCTGGGTAATCTAAAAAAATAGCTGACTTCTTCCTGTCAGAAATTCCTGTTCTGTGAGATGCACTCTTCTTCAATCTCCTTTATCCAAAATACTGATATTAATACCTTTATTCAAAAATGCTAATTTAATTTCTAGGTATCTTTCTTCCTGAAATAATGGAAAGCACCTGAATATCCTACCATGCCTGCTACCGTTTGCTGTATCCGTTTCACATGCTAATATGGCTTCCTGTAAGAGGAGATGAATATATTATCTCTGCAGTGGAATCAGAAAAAAAAAAATAAATTAAAAAATAAAAGAAAGCCTGACCTGTGCTTCTAAAGAGGGTAATTTCAGTGGAAAATGTAAAATCCATTCCGCTGTATAAGTGTTAGATGTAAAATCTTGCTCTAGCACAGGCTCCTGACTTTGTCTTTGGTTTTCTGGCTGGTTGACGGATGTTGTTTCTGCCACCTGTTTGAAGACAATTATGCAACTGGGACCGTGGAATGATGTCCAGTTGCCTTTTATAGAATATGAATAGGGCTTTTGAATTTGGCTATGCTGAGCAGTTTGGGGCTGAATCACTCTGTAGACTTGCCAGAGAAAGTGTTTAGCCTATGGACATGAGCCAAAGCCTGCTGAATCTCACAGCAAGGCTCTTCTTGGCTTCAGTGGGCTCTGGCTCAAGGTCTATATGAATGACAATTTCCTTTCTGGAATTTTGAAAAAAATCTTTATTTTTAGTTCCTGTTTTTCTTTTCCCAAAGATTTTGCACTTGTATTTTTTAGTCTGAACCACTGCTGCCTTGCTCTGCTTTTCCCTTCTCTGAAGCCGGGCTGTTAGGAATGCTGATAATGTGGGTGCTCCATCATGAAACATTCAGGGGCAAGGAGCCATCTCAGAGCTCAGCGGCATGGACTACTCTGTACCCACCATCCACTTTTACTTGCTTTGCATTTCTGAAAGTGTGCTATTTTGAAACACCTCAAATACCCGTTGGACTCCAAGCTATTTTGGATATGAGCATGTCATTTCCCTTCCCTCTGCTGCAATCACAGTTGGATCCTGCAGGCATTTCCCATAACAGACCTCAGTTATCAACGGCAGGAGTTTTAGTGTATTTTCCTTTGCAAAGACTTTTGTTGCCAGATGGGAGTTGTTAGTTGTTTATGTCAGGCTATGAGTAATGCCCTTTTGCTAGCACTGTACACAATGTGTTTTTTTGACATTTATTCCTTCTGCTGTTATACAATGTCAGCTTTGCAAGTTAAAAAGAACAACCTTTTCCCCACAGGTGTACTTTTGTATGCTTTTTGCTCATTTGTTGAGAGTCTTTTGCAATTTTAAAGGTAAAAAGAATATATAAAAATAGAAAAATGAACAACAAACTCAGAGACCTTACCCAGTCTACCACTCACTGCTGTGAACTGATGCTAAGCATAGATTTGCGGTTCCACTTTCAGGTTTCTCAAATTCCATTTATTCTTGAATGTCCTTTATGTCTGTTACAGAGCCCCACTTTCATGCCATTTTCCTTGGCTCTGTGGGGTGCAACCTATATTTTGCCAGCTCCTAGCACTCTATTAAATGATGGGATGAGCCCTTTCTCTGAGGACCTCACTCCATGCTAATTCATACAATATCATCTTACCCTGTGGGCCATTGGGCAGGTTCTGTGAGAAGACCCTCCAACCCACGCTTATTTTATTGACTCTCAGTATTTGGTCCATCAGCCAGAAGTCATATCTTGACACTGAAAGTTGTCCATGATAGCATCTGTCATGCTTTTTTATTATGGAGTTGGTTGGGAATTTTATCCTTTTACCTGCTTGCTTACAGCTTTTTCCTGTCTTTTATTCCAACAAAGTTGGCCATGCATGACTGTATAGACTATCTGTAAGGCACTACACACGGCTGTAATAGTGTCAAAACCACGTAGACATGTTGAGAGACAAATTGTCATACCTGTGTTGCAGTTCTGCATAGAAGGTAGGGATCTGTGCCAATCCTGAGCCCTCCAGAAGGCCTTAGTCAGCCCATGCCTATCACTCTGTTTCCCTGTGTTCCTTCTTGCATGATGTATAAAAATCTGTCAGGAAATGCCCCAATTCCATATGGTTCCCTATAGAGCCTATGGATCAGGCTCCCTGCAGACCCACTAAGATGTGTCTCTTTGACCTTCTGCACTAGCTAATGCAGTTTCATCTTTTTAAAGGTTATGAACCTGTATACATTTCCCATCAGAAGTCCAAGCCTTATTGCAGTGGACTAGAAGGTCCCTGTCTTGTTCTTGCTCACTTCAGTTACCTTTCACAGACCTCTTAGAAATAGTCTTTAACAACTGTAAAACCCCTTAGCTCTAAATACATGAATAACATATAACATTTCATAATACTGTGCACTATACAATGACAGTTATTTCAGGAGAAGCTTGGCAGAACTTCTGATTGAGTCCTAACTCTACAGTTGTCCTATTGCTGCTACATTGGAGTCTCACCCTACTAAGGAACTCTGGAAGGGTTTGTCAGAACATACAGATAAATAGCTGGCTGTAATTAAGACTGCCTTTTCTTTAGCACTAACTCAACCGTGGAGAAAAATAAAGGAAAAATATGCCCTCAGGTATGCTTTCCTTGATGCATATAAATTCAGGTCCCATGAAAATATTGATCTGTAAATAAGCAGCTTGATTTAGTCTTGTTCCTCAAGGTTATCTGGTTGCAAGGTATAGCTTGCACTTGGTAATAGTGAAAAACAAGTTTGATCACTGGAATTCTGTTATTTTCATCTGCAATATTATGCAAGATCAAGGTAACAAATTTTGTTGCCAGCTGGAGCTGCAGGGTAACAGGCTGCTGCTGGTTTTCCCTGTAGACAACAGTAAAGAACACATTTTATGTGAAAGTAATTGTACTAACAGGTGCTGTTGAGCAACTGTGTTTTGGTCGCGACACTGTTGTGGCTCAGTGCTTACCACAAATGTTTATATATATAAAAAAAATCGGTTCTGCTTTTAAATTCCTATTCAACTGACAAGAAAGAATAGGGTAAACAAGCATGAAGCAATAACTACAGTTAAAAAGCTAGAAAACCTCCTTCCCACTTCTGGTGGGTGAATACCACTGTCTTATCGCAAGTCCTTCCTTGAACGTTTATCACAGCAACCGTAAGTGGGCATCCAGTCCTGACAGCATTAAGAACTGTAAGAACCAGATGGGATTCTTGCAGTGGGATATGTGCTGATGTGATTCTGTCACATTTTTAGGGAATAATGTAATTTCATGCACTGGGTGCTGGACATTGCATGTGCCGTGGGCCCTCTTGTTGCCTGCCTTCCTCATGAGCTCGACCAGTGGTCTTGGCTGCTCCTGCTGCAAGGTGCAGTAAAGAGAATGCTGGCAGCACAGCACCTGGCAGCCTGTAGTGTTTAGAGAGTGCAGAAATGATGCTAAACTTGCAGAAGGTTCCTCCTAATCTTGTGAACTCATGCAAGCTAACCCACTAAAAGAATCACCTGCTTTGTGCTGGGCTCATGACAATGTTTGATTTTGAGCTTTTCAAAGCTGTGGATTGCTGGGGAGAAGGGCACTCCAGATAAATATATGAGCTTAAATACGCCATGCCTTAGCTGAAATCCTCACGTAAGCTTAACCAATGGTGTGTTTGCAAGGTTGTAGGGTTCTGCAGTGCTGTAATTGGACTGATGTAAGATCTCCTAAAGATTGATTCTCCAAATCAAAATCCAGCTATCTACAAATTGGACTAGTGACTTTAGCTGTCTCCTTAGTGTCCCCATAAAACCAATGCACCCCTTATGCTGTCTAACTAAGATGTCTGTTCCAAAATTTAGTGTATCTCTCTTATGCCCACATTGTGCCAATGCATACCATCTAAAAGATATTAACATTTCCTCCTAACAAGCATATTGTGGACAGTCTGGAGACAGTGCAGGAATCCAACCGTGCCTGGCTTTCTTTATCTATCACCTCCATCTCCCTCTTTTGTTATGTCTTGTGCTTACAGTCTCCATGCCTTGTTGGTCTAAGACCTCCTTCACTTGCTTTCCTCAGCATCCATCTTTTCTCTTTTTCCTTTTAGAGGACAGTGTGTTTGTTCACTTGTGCGGGTTCCTCTCAATCTTCCACCTGCTCGCTTTCCACCCTGCACACCCACTGGCCTTGTTTTGCTGAACTTTTCAATCTTACTGATTTCTTCTCACACTAAAGCCAATTACTCAATCCAATTACCGTATCTTAATTTACTGTTCATCACTGCTGCTCTAAACGTACACACACATGTTCTCAGCCACAGCCAAGGCAAGCATACATACTGTGGTCAAAACTTCAGTGAATGCGGTTTAAGAGAATTCATGTTACTTCACATTTGGTTGGGCTAAAGAGTGCTCACAGTAATGAAAGATGTTGAAACCTTACATTTGAGTCACTCTGCATTTTGGCACCCTAAGACTTTCCTGTTCTCATTCCCCTTTATTCCTCATTTTTTCCTCATTTATGTCTCTCATTCACTTTTTAATTCCTTCTCTTTGTGACATGTAGTTTTATTTTCTTTTGGACTGGTGCAATGCCCACAGTGCTATGCAGGTATCTTTCTGAATTTATTATTTCAGCTCAGTTTTGAAGATTAAGCTAAATTAATCCTTGGTTCTTCCATGTTATGCTGTCACATTTTGTACCACCAGAAGGACAGATGACTGCTCTGAACCAAACATGAGAGTAATCTTGCATTAGAGTAGCCTCTTCATGCCCTTGGCTGTAAACTCCCACTCTCCCTCTTTGCTTCCACAGTTGTGAGGACGAAAAACACTTTCATGGTATGGAACCACGCTTTCAGTTTAGGTGCTCTTTTTAATTTGTTTTCCTAAGGAAATATCCCTGCACTTCTTTTAACAGCTGCTTATATTCATGAGGGTGGAGTATTCTCCTTGCTCTTGTCTGCTCAGTGTCTTTGCTGGCCTTAGTGCACTCTTGTGTGATGTTATAGACAGATTACCATTGCCTGGTACTGTTCAGAACATAGTATTTTACAGTCTCTTCATAAAACCCCTTTCTTACACAATGCCTATGTTACAGACTTCAATAACATTTGTATTTTTATCTCTTCATCTCGTTTTTTGTTTGTTTGTTTGTTTTGGTAAACAGTTTAATGAAACCACCAAAGTCAGCACGTGTTTCAACTGAATAGCTACAGTATTGAGGTGCTGTGCAATGTTTTCCTCATCCTCTCTCCCTACCCCAAATGTTATGTTCCCTTACACTGACACATCCAAAATGTGATTGGATACTGTTGGCAGAGACTGAGTTGGCCTACAGATGGGAAACAGCTGAGAACAACTTTCTACCAGGACAAAACTGCTATATCTAAAGGGATACTGAAGGCATTACTTCCCTGCTCAGGTCAGAGTTTCTGGCAGGGAAAGTCACAGTTGAGCAGCAAACTATCAAGTCTTTAAAAGGGCCTTCCTCATTTGGGGCTCTCCAAAAGATTTTGGGACATCTCCATGATAAGAAGACCTCTGTATATTATAGTTTGACTTGGTCATATTTAGGCACTTGCTAGATCTTAATAGGATTTTTCATTTTTGTATGTAGTAAGGCTAATGTGGACACAACTTGTTAGTACATTTTTTCTCATTCTTATGACAGCTACTGGCTTTCAGTTTTGGAGGGGAAATCTAATGCTTCAAACTGGGCTATTCTGTTACACTTCTAAAAATTGCTCTCTCCTGTTATCAGCCATTGGGACCTGCCATTGGGTGCCATTCCTGGCTCTACAAAGGTGCCCTGGGCACAGCAGTGACGACATCTCAGCTTGTGGCATGCACAGCATTCCTCATAAAACTAAAAACCAAGCAAGTTCACTAGAAATAAAAAAATCTAGATTTACTGAAAACTTGGGTAAAACTGGGGCCATGGAGAGATTGATGGAACCAGATTAGGAGAAAGTGTGCAAGTTTGGTCAGTTAATGCCAAATTTCATGTAAAGGTGTCTGAATCCCTACCCACATCAGGAGGACTGGAACTAGGTGATCTTCAAGGACTCTTCCAACCCAAACCATTATATGATTCTATGATTCTATAAATGTGAAGCTGAAGCTTAAACTTGTGGGATGTGAGACTACGTGAAAATACCAGTGAAAAAAAAAAGGGATTGTACACTTGGGATAAAATAAGTTGTTTCAGTCCCTTATTGTGTTTCCCCATACCGAGAAGGCTTATTTGCTGCGACAGTGTTGCAGCAGCTGCCATCTCAATGCAGAGCACCACAGGCTGTAAAGAACAGGGACAAACTCTGCTCTTTTGATGAACTTCTGGGCTTTCTTCTTTCTGCCATTCACATGGCATGGGAGATCAAACAGCCTGATGAAAGGGGAGCATTTTCATCTATCATTTTGTTGAGCAAAATACCCCTGAATTATAATTCATCTGTTTTGTTGAAAATGCACGTGAAGAACAAGAAGTGATTTACTTTGGTGAAGTTGAAGGGGAGCTGTGACTTCCTGCAGCAGGAAACCACCTTCTACAGAAAGAAGGTTGCAGGGTAACAGCTAAGCTGGAGCTGAGACTACTGAGGATCGGGAGGGTTGTTAAAGGGAGAAGGAAGGGGAGGGAGAGAGCAAGGCAGAGCTGGGTCTAGCATAAACTGCTGCTTTTTGAGGGAGTACCGGCTCCGGGTTTCTCCAGGTTGGAGCATGGGTCCAACAAAGGCTGATGCTTATTCAGCTGACTGTGTAGCAGGACACCCATGCTGATCCCAGCTAGTTGCCTGCTCCTGTGGAGGCAGCGGCAGCTGTCACTAAGCTTGCTTCAGATACCAAAACTGCTTCAAATGACACTATGGGCAGTATGGTACACCACTGTTGCCTCTTCTTCTTCAGACCCTGGCCAGAGAGCTGCTGTATGCTCTCATATGCCCACTACCCCCACTTTCAGTCACAGATGAAAACTACCAGAGAGGAAAAACACTCTTTTCTCTTTGGTAAAAAAGTATCTAGGCAAGCTATATCCCATTTGTTGTCTCAAATTATAATAAACTTTAATAATCCCAGTGGAAAACAGCCTCTGTTACCAGTTATCCACCTGGGTTGAAATCCATATGAAGACTTTTTTTTTTGAGAGGGGAGATCATCTTGCATATTTGTGATCACTGCTCATATTATCAGGTTGCTTACAAAAAAGGTGTCTCTGTTGCCTGTGAGTTGGCCCTGCTGCCCCTGGGGCATGCAGCGCATTTCCCCATCTGTGGAGGTGTGCGGTGTTGCTGCAGTGGGGCAGCTGTGTTCTGCTAGGATGAATGCTCTTTCTCTCCCTGGTGACAACTGTGGTTGCTGAGGGGCTGCTGTTTGCTTTAAAATCATGGTGGCAAGGCTGCTGCTGGTGGTAGAAGGGCAGTGAAGGAGGGGAGGGATGTTTTTTGTTTGAAACAAGGTAGTTACTGTTTAACTACACAGATTCATCTGCTGCACATTTTCAATATAAGAAATCTGCAATCTTCCTGCAAGTGCTATTGCTGGGAAGGGAGAGGGCTTAAATCATCCATCCGTTTTTCTGTCTGCAGAATGAACATTAGCTATCCCTTCTCTGCAAGTACTCCTTACCTGACCCCGGGTAGAAATGTTTGCCCTACCCCTTCACTGGCACATGTGGCAGTACTTTCACAGCTCCTTCCAAAATTTCTGTGGATGGAGCAGGCCTTGGCCCTTATTCCTGAGAAGGTGTGGCTCAGCACTACTTAGACCTGTTGTTCTTTAACTGAAAGGCTTTTTCCTGTCAGAAGATAAAGATGTTACCTGGCCAGCCTTTTTGCCTGCAGACTGGAATTACAAATGGATGGCTCCGATGTGTTGCTTGAGGCTGCCCACATCCACAAAGGTTGTTAAAAATTAGCTCCCAGTCAGGAACTATTCAGATACATATCTTAATGTTTGAACATCTGTTTTCCTATCCATGTCCTTCCCCATGGTTTATTCCCACAAACTGTCTGCTTTCATTGTTGTGCAGAGTAAAAACACAAGCTGACTGTCAGCAGCCTGCAGGTGAAACATCAACTGGAGCAGTAACAACCAGGCATCCTGGCATGATGCAATCCATAGAAATTACTCTGAGATGTTAACTTGGGGCTGAGTGGGGAGGGGAATAGCAGATGTACCTTTGCAATGTTTAAAATATAGATTATATTTAAGACTTTTAACTTTTTTTTCTGAAAACCTGATGAGATTTTCTGTTTTCTAAATCTTAAATTCCTGCCCAAGACACCCCTGAGCTAAGAAGAAACAAATAATTTTTCAATAAAGTCTAGGAAAAATGAACATTTCAGGGTTTTTTTTATTCATAGAGATGCAATCTCAGCAGAGCTCCCTCCTTCCTCCTCCCCTCATGCCAAGTGTGCAGTCATGGAGAATGATGCCAGGCTCATAAGGTAGGTTTGATTATGCCCCCATGGGCAGTGATGATGTGTTAGGAAAAATTCTCTGAGGATCTGAAAGTCTGCACAGCTCTGGAAATTAAATTCAAGAGTTATGACTGTAGCTGGGTTACAACTTTTCCTGAAAACCGAGAATGTGGAAAGCAATGAACACCAATGCTAATTTCCTGGGAAAGAGGGAGGACGTTTACATTTCTATACCTATAGATGTGTAATGGGAAAAAAGTTCATTTGAAGTATGTGAACATTGAACTAAATCTTTTTTGCTTCACTCATGAAAGTTCTCCTGCTCCCAGGTACCAAATGGGAAGGAATTGCACCTCACATCGTTTCAGAGCACTAGTGTTCAGATTTGCTCACAGTAAAATTGGTGAGGGTGATGCTGTCATGAAAGCAGCAGCAAGGAGTGCTGCAGTCCAGCACAGCTCTGAGCCTGGCTGCCCCTGGTCAGGTGATGATACAGAAACCAGGAAGGAATCACATTTTCTCCTCTACTTACATGAGAGAAAATAGCAATAATATTTGGTTTTTCCTCTTCTTTTAGCTCTAATTTGCTTTAACTCTTCAACTTTACTCAGCTCTTTGATAGTTTGCTCATTTTTTATAAATAAAACATCATTTTTGTCTTGATCAGGTCAATTTTCTATAGCAATTGCAGAGATTAAAATGCTACAGGTCTCTGCATGAATCACAAGGAGACAAAAGACATCTCAGATTTCATGGCTGTTTACAGTAGGGCTAATATCAAGTCCTGTAGCCAGCAAAACACATTAGCTTAAAACTTAAAGGACTAGAAAAAATTGCTTTTCCTGTTTCTCTTTAAGCTAGCAAGTCTGAAAACGTCAAACAAGAATCAGCCTGCTTTTGGTATCTATTTCCAGTTATAAAAAATTATGTTCTTGATTCCCAGTAGCATCACATCCTAACTTAAAATAATTGCACTTTCTTGTCACGTCCACAAAGGTGCCCCCACAGACTTGGATATGTTGGATAGCACTGCTGGAGACTCCTGCTGAAATCCTATCCATACTAAGAGGGGTTGGGAATCTGAATGATCTTGCTGCCCTTAGATCCAGCTCTTTCTCTATCAAACTCTCCTGATGGAGGCAAGTTGTCTTTGAGATAAAGAAAACCCCTCCAGAATGCATTGAAACAGTTCACATTATCCCCAAATCCAGAATTTTTAAAATTGATTTGCAGATGAGAACATCCTGGGGTATTCTGACAGAGTCTGTCTTCATCTTTACAAGCCAAAACATGTACTGTTAGCACAGCAGAGAGGTAATGAGTGGGCTTGTCTGAGTAAAAGCAGAGCACAGACCTGCTGGCCCAGGCTGATTTACCAACCAAGCTGGGAGACACCATCTCCCAGTGTGTTTCTTTTCTCCCTGCTGTCTTCCCCTGAGAAGATACAGTGCTCTAGAATGAGAGGTAGCAAGACATCTTTGCTGGACATAGAATATTGACAACTGAAATGACAAGAATCTGAGGTGCCAGCACACAAGATGCAGAGACAGGAAGGTTTTCCTGAAAGCCTTCACTTAGGTGTCTTGGTCTTTCTTGGACTCTCAGTAAGGAAGGTAGGAGGCAAGCTGTTGTTACTTGCAGGGGGAAGGTAGGAAATTATTCAAAACTAAGGAAATACAACATTAAAATGATTAGGTGTTTCCTTTAGGGGCTATCAAACCCAGCAGCGCTGCATTAAATTGGGTAGTCTTGTCTCCAGCCTCTGTAGTAGTTTCAAACAGGTGACTTCAGCTCATACAGAGTTGAGTAGACTGAATTCATATAAAGACACAAGGACCAAGAATATTCCAGCAGTTTACACGGTGTAGAGATATTGTGATATTTACCCAATCAGGATAACCAGTTCAATTTTTTTGGCACAAATCCATAAGCATCAGTTCCTCTGTCTGGTAAAGGTTGTTTTTCTAGCAATTGGCGGGGCTGCTGTCTCGTCCACTTCCAAAACATCCTGGTAGAAAATGAGGAACAGATTTAGCAAAACAGCCAAATTCATTTAGAGCAAAAGCATTCATCTGAGGCAGGTGATTTCCATACCTATATGTAAGAGTCCAGTGAACTGGTAAAAATATCTGCAAAAGCAATAAATAGCTCCAGTTTACAATAGATGGAATTCTCTCCAATGCCATAGTTTAAAAGTGGGACTACAGTATGTAGTTCGACAGCAAACTTCCAGCACTTAGTGACATTTTACTGTATGACCTGCTTTGGTTTTGGCCTTATCCTTAAAATATATCTGTCAAACTTAGCTATAACATCCAATATTTAATTGAACTATAAAAATTATAACAAACTGCTTTATATGTTTTGTGTGTTGACAGTTCTCAAGTATGATCAGAAGTACAATGCCTAAGCCAATCAATTCTCAATGAATTAATAATATTATATTTATAATGAATTAATAAACATTATATAGATATCAATAAAAAAATAAGACTAAGACCTTGCCAAGCTTAGGAGGATATCTACTTTAAATTTTAGTCCTAAAAGTGAGCAGTCTTCTTTGGATAGTAACTTGCTGTACTTCAGCAAATGCCCAAGCAAATACTTACAAAATTAGTTTTCTAAGACACTTTGCTTATTTTTTTTCCTTGGAAACAATTATCAGATTTTATGCTTTAAAAGTTGTCAGAGGATGAAATAAATCCACTTTCCAAAGACTGTAGAAAGGGCTGGTTTCCATTTTAATTTTAGTTATAGTATCAAAATATGCCTGAGTTCTGTATTTGCATTAGTAATTTAATAATCTAAATCATGCTTACTTGATGCTGAACTTGAAACTGGCTATTACAACTCAGGAAAGAGATCTCAGAACTGCTGTGGCCAAAACCAACTCAGTGTGCAGCAATACGAAATAAGCCCTCAAAAATGTTGAGCATCATTAGTAAGGATATTGAAAACAGGACAGGGGACATCTCTGTGCTGGAGAGGATTTTAGTGCTAGTTGTACAACCCTTTTTTAAAGGAGTGACTGAACAAGCTGACAGCGTGACAGGATGGGTTACTGAAATAGTAGCTGGAACTTTTCCCTCCAGGAAGGGCGAACATTCCTGGAAATGCTGAGAAATTTTTACTAACAACTGATTTTCCCCCATTTTCTCACAATTGTTTTGAAACGATAAGGAGTGATCCAAATGTAAGGAGAGAGATGTTACAATACCATATATCTCCATAAAATCCAGACAAAAGTGCAACCTGTGCGAGTAGAGAAGTCCTTATGGGGTATTTTCCTTCCTGTTCTCTTTTCACATTTCATGTAACTGTCCAGATTTTGGTAGGCTAATAACACACTTTCTGCAAGTCCTTAACTTTCATTTGCCATCGCTTGTAAAAGCCATCCAACCTAATTTCCCTGAATCTCAAAGCAACTTGGTGACTGGTTGTTGCTTATCCTTGCTGTAAGATGAAGAGTGAAACCTGAAGGCTGAAGCAGCCCAGCACAGGGGCATCTGTTAAAATCTTCATTGCTCAAATATGTCTTGTGTTACAATTTTCCAGACCTTTATCCTGACACTTCACACTTGTCAGAATTGAAGAGACACTAACTCATTGTTTCTGGGCAAATGAATTCACACTATCCTGTTGTGTGAATCCTGGATGCAGCCTGAGAACTACTAGAGTGAGAATTGTTTGCTTACAGGCTTTTTTCATACAGGAGGTGCACATGGCCTTTCCCATTTTTTTCCCTTGTGCACACTGTGCCACGTACTAAATAGAGGTCGACCATCCTAGAATTTTCTCTCAGCTGCCCCATGAATAATAAACGATAAACAAAGCCGTGTGAAGCTAGGCATGAAGGATATTGGTGGTTTGCCATTAATCTTTCAAGCAGCAGCCAGCTATCTCCTGCCAGTTGTTGTGCAGTTTGCTAGGTAAATTTTATGGCTGTCTTACTTGATACTCTGTGCGTGTTCACATGTGTGTGGGGACCACTAAGGCTCATTTCAGGTGAGATGCTTGTGGGTTTGCTGACAGAGACCAGCCGAAGGCAACACAGTGAGCTGCCAGTGCAGCAGAACATGGATTCTTAACTTTTGTGATGTTTTTTTCAGACTTCTGCCAAAGACCCTAGATTTTGCAGCTTCCCGTTTCCAGCCTGGTGCCAAGTACTGTTCCACTCTCTCTCAGCAGAAACCCAGAGTTATGAATCTGCATGCCATTACTCTCAACTGCGAATATCCTTAACACAGTCTGTGGCTCACTGATGCGTAAGTTGTAGTCTATGAGGTCTATGTCTATGTGGTAAAGAAATATTTGAGAAATTAAGTTGAAAAGGTAACAGTTCACTGTTTTGAGCCAAAGGAGTCTCAAAAATAAAAATCATATTTATAAAGGCTGAACCTTTACATATGAAATGTCTTTTAGTATTCACACCTCTAGTGGAAAATAGTGGGTGACCTGCACGTTGAAATGAAATTACAAACCACTGCAGTGTTCTTCCTGTTTGGTTTGGTGTTTTTATTGTGGGTTTTTTTAATATATTTTTTTTCTTCCATTGTTTTGGTTGTTGTTAAGCAAGGCATGAGATCATTCAGCATTTTGTGTAATATAATAGAGGTTGGCAAATTAGTAGAAATAGGTACTCTATCAGCAGGAGAGGGGTGTGTGGAGCTGTACTGGAGGCCCTGGGCAGACTCAGTGCCCACTAACTTTACTGATACTGTTCTTCAGGCTTCCTGAGGCCACTTTTGCCACAGCTGAGAGTGAGAAGAGTAGCAGGACTCTAAGGTCCATCCATAGCAGAGCAGCTGTCAAAGCACCGTAGTTTGTGTTGTGTGTTTACTAGGTAGATCTGCCAAGTGCTAGCACGCTGAGGAGATAAACTGCAATTCTTGGAGCAAAGCAACACAGTGGCCTCAGAGAAAAGGTCTCTGGGTTGGAGAAGGGCAGCTGCTGCAGCTTTGATTTCCACACATAGGGTGCTTTTCACAGAGAGGTTCGTGTCACCCAGGGACAGTTATGAATGCAATAGAGTCTGTACTGGTGGGTGAACTGAATTATTTTTTACTGTTTGGCCAAGTCCTACCTTTGGACATGCTCTTGGACATGCTATCTTAAACTGCAGTAGAGTGAATGAATGCAGAAACTGGCCATCTGATTGCTGCAGGTGATATTTTTCCCTGAACCAAAACTAACATAAATCTCAGACTTATGCCCTTTTCTGGGATTTTAGTGGGGCTTTGCAGAGCCAGCTCCAGGCTTCTTGGCAATACTGTCTAAAAAGTCATCATAATAAAATATTGCTTCCTGCCAGAAAGCAGAGCTAGAGGCAGGGTAGACATAGGATGGAGACGTGGGGAGGACTATGGAGGGCCAGCTTGCTGCTCTTGCTGCCCCCAGGAGGGCAGGGAGTCGCTGGGCCTGCTTTTGACAGACGTCCTCCCTGTCTTCCTCCCTTAGTTTTCAAAGAGAGAAAACACAGCTGGCTCCAGCACAGCTAAAGCTGCCAAGGATGTTGGGTTGGTGCCCATAGCTATCATGAGACTTTTTTCATGGTAAGAGCTCACTGGCATGCTCCGGCTTGGAGACAGCCATTCTCACAAGGGTGGATTTCATCCTGGCCTCGCCTAGGTGCTCATTCCACATCATCCGTGAAAGGATTTTACAGTGCTCAAGTTTTGTTTGCCTTTTTGAGCTTGGGTTTTGCTGTTTCTGAGAATTATTCTTTCCTCTTTAGTGTGTCCATTCAGCAGAACGACTCACAATAACTGTCTGTGTGGGCCCAGGCACTGGACCACAACTTGCGAGATCCAAGCTAATATCCTGCATCAAGCCACAGATTTTATGCATAACTTTAGCAAGTTACTTCAGCCCATCCAGGCATTCTCACTTGTGTGTAACTTTCCACTTCAGTGGAGATTGCTACAGTAGCTCAACTTAGATGCTAATGTCCAACAGCAGAAGTCATGACGAAGACACTATAGTTATTCTAATTATTATTAGAAAAAAAAAAGAGTGTTCTCACTAATGACTGTGTAAAATTTCAAGCAGTCAAGCAGCAGAAATAAGAGTGCAACTTGGAGCAGCACAGCAGGCTTTGTGCAAGCACTGCTTGTTTCACTGGAAGCTGCTAGAGTTCCAGAAGGTTTTTTTTCCCCCAGTTGAACACTAGAAGTTTGAAGCAGTCGCTGTGATGGGAGCTGCTGACAGTTTAGCAATAGTGTGTCTCTCTCTCCTTGCCAAGACCAATTAGATGCAAATGTTGCAAACTTTTCCAAGATAATTAATGTATCAGCACTAAGCAGTGGTTCACAGAAACTGAGTAAAGGCAGTTACGGCGTTATTAATTGCAATGGAAAAGTAGACAAGGGGCAGCACAGCAAAGACAGCCATTTGGGGCCATATGACACTGGGAGCAACTGGAAGAAGTGTCTGGGGCAATGGGTCAAACTAGTGGTGTTATGACCCTGCAGCCTGCTAGATAAGATTTCTGCAGTTTCCTAAGATACCCCGTCTCCCTCTCACTTTATTTGTTTTCCTTTCTTCTCTGCTGGCTGGATCTGACCCTTCCCTTTCAAGTGGAAGCCTTTTACCTGACTCAGAAAGCCCTGCTTGTTTCTCCAACTTTGGCTCCTGGTGTTGTTTGTGTGGGTGCAGGGTAAAATCCTGCTCAACAGCACCACTGGCATGGCAGTTTCTGGCCTTGCTGGAAAGAAAATGAAGCCCATTTTACTCAAGTCTTGTCTACATATAAAACTTAAAGTGTTTGGACTATGAGAATTTTTCTGAGTTGTATCTATGGGAAGGGTCAGAAAAAGCTTGTCTGGGGGCAAACGGGGAGTCCTCGGGATATAAAGCAACATACTGCTTGATAAAGTAAGTCTTTTTGGTGAAGTGAAACAATGAGGATTCATATATAACAAACTAATTATAATAACATCTCCATTTTGAGGAATGCTTTTCTTTAGTGGATTTCAAATCACTGCACAAATGAGTCTGGGAAATTATATGCAGGGAGATTTTCCCTCGATCTGTGAACAAGGAAGAGAGCTCTTCTAAAACTTAACTGCATGTACCACTCCACTGTCCCATAGGCGGGAAAAAGTCACTATTTAAGCCTTTGACATTGAAAAGTGTCCTAAGAAAGAATACAAAATTTGCTTATATTTTCAGAAATGCCTAATTCTTTGGGATATCACAGTTTCAGCTAAATCCAATGGGAGCAATGCTCAAGAGGCCTGACTTTCCAAAACTCCATACATAAATTCTCTAAAAAAAAAAAATTAAAAAAAAAATTGTTGTCACATATGCAAAAGGGGAAGCATTCAGATTCAGCAATTGCATGTGAAAATTTGAGCCAAGTTAGACTTTTAGAAAACAAACATGAATGGAGAAGTTCAGGTTCAAAATGCTTCAGGTTCAGGTGGAAAAAGTCCTTTCTGACTAGTCCTTTGAAAGTGCCCTCAGACTAGAAAAGTCATTGCTGGCAAAATATGTTCTGTAAAACAGCAAGGGCAAGTCAGATGATATTCTATTACTCATTTTATGAGAGGTATGCTGAGTATGCTGAGTAACTAGAAGGAAAATAAACCAAGGAATAATGCCTTTATGGCATGAAAAATCTTGCCCCAAGGAAATTAAAAACTGCACACAATTGCAAGCATTAATCCCCACTTTAGATACTGTGAAAAGACCCCTCAGTTTCCCTTTGGCAGAGCTTCAGTTTCTAGAGCAGTTTTTGCAAGTGCACAGCAGTGCCCTGGTAGACATACCTGAGTCTGTGCCCTGCCTGTACCTGCTCCACTGGAATGTAAACAATGCAGAGACACTATTGCTTTTAGATACTTGATCTCTTCAAATCAGTCAAGGAGAAATTATAACAGTGTTTCTTCTGTCTCTACCCTGTGTGTACATGTTTTGTGGCAGAAAAAGGAAATGGTGCATTTTGCAGGTGAGCTCAAGAGCAGAATAAACTCCTTGTGACTCACAGAAATTAGAAGTAACATAAAGGTTAAATCTGCAAAAGTGTCATTCATTCACTATTCAACAAATGAAGCTGGGGTAATCCCTGAGCCAAGGCATCCAAGTCAGATGACGTTGACTGAAGTAATGTATGTTGATTTTTATTTGTTTTACTTGGTTAAAGCTCTCCTGATATCCATGTTGCACAAGAATTGACATGCAAAGGTCAGATACATTGCTTAGGTGAAAAGAGAGCAACTTCAGGGCATTTCAGCATGTTGCAAATGCCTATCAGAGCACAAACTGCACTGAATTCATGGAGAGCCTATCTCCTCAAGTCCATTAATACTTGCTCAATGCTGCTACACTTGTTGTTTCTTGTTTGATCTGTGCCCTAATGTTCAATGGATGACTGTGAGTGAGGACATCTATAGCCTGTTTCTAGTTTTGGTTACCGTCTAATTTTTAAAAACTTGAGTTTTTCTTGTGTCTGACCCTCAGTTTCTCAGTAATCACAGATACGTCACTGTATTTGTGCATATATACATATATGTGCATGTGGCCATAACAAGACTGTCATCACTCTTAGCAAAACACCTTTATATTCCCGAAATAGCTAAAAAAATATCAGGTGATTTAACTCTTTAAAGATTATAGAATCATAGAATGGTTTGAGTTAGAAGGGACCTTAAAGATTATCTAGTTCCAACCCCCTGCATGGGCAGGGGCATCTCCCACTAGATCAGGTAGCTCAGAGCCCCATCCAACCTGGCCTTGAACTCTTCCAGGGATGGGGCATCCACAACTCCTTTGGACAGCCTGTTCCAGTGTCTCACCACCCTTACACTAAATAATTTCTTCCTAATGCCTAATCTAAGTCTCCACTCTTCCAGTTTTGATCCATTACCTCTTTTCCCTTCACTACAAGCCCATATTAAAATTCCTTCCCCAACTTTCCTGTGGGCCCCCTTCAGGTACTGGAAGGCCACTATAAGGTCCTCTCAAAGCCTTCTCTTCTCCAGGCTGAACATCCCCAACTCTCTCAGCCTGTCCTCATAGGAAAAGTGTTTCAGCCCTCTGATCATCTTCATGGCCCTTCTCTGGATTTTCTCCATGAGCTCCATGACCTTCTTATGCTGGGGGCTCCAGAACTGGACACAGTACTCCAGGCAGGGTCTCACAAGAACCGAGTAAAGGAAGAGAATAACCTCCCGTGGCCTGCTGGCCACACTTATTTTGATGCAGCCCAGAACAAAATTGGCTTTCTCGGTTGCAAGCACACATTGCTGGCTCATGTTGAGATTCTCATCCACCATCACCTCTAAGTCCTTCTCCTCTGGACTGTTTTTGATCCATTCTCATAGTAGTAGAACAGGAAATACAGCTGTGGATTTCTCCACCATGCCAGTGCTGTAGCAGTAATTACAATGACAGATAAAGAGCATCTGTATTTGCTTTCTGAGCCTTGCAAGGAGTCAATCCTGTACTGACCATGCCAGAATTGCATGAACTGTGGTGACCCTTGCCTGCACCTCTCTACCTTACTCTTGGGAATGTGATGTACTTAATTATTGTTATTGTTTGGAACAGAGGGATTGATTAGTGCATGATTAGTGAGAAAAATCACATGTACTTCTGTGGGCACAGAATCATATTCCTATTCCTGCAGAGGCACAAGAACTTAGCATTCTTCCAGTGGGAATCCTGCTGTTTATTTAATTACAGGCAGGATTAGCCCTGCACTAGATCAAACTGAGAAGTATGGGAGTAAAATTCATCATACATTTAAGCATTTGCAGGTGTGGGGTCCAAGTTGTCTATGCACTACTGCAATACCTTATTTTTGAGGAGGCTGTGGAGGAGGAGAAAGCATGTGCAGCTTTGTTTCTTCAGTGCTTCCACATGACAAGAAGTGGCTTAGTTCACCCTGGCAGGTGGAGAACAGCAGAACAGCTGATTACATGAAATGCATCTCAGAAGTAGTTAAACTACCCAAGAGCAAGCACAGACTGTGGTTTAATGACAGCTGAGTGAAGGTTCACACTGTACTAATAACATCCTGTATCTCGGGTGGTGATGCGGTGTACGCACACGTACTCCTTTGCAGCCAATAATTTCTCGTCAGTTTTTCACACTGGCTGACTTGGCTGTTATTTGACAAGTATGTTTTCCTGTTCCAGCCACAGCTTTATTTTTGCTGCTGTTGTTGCAGTAATAAAATCTTCTCTGATATTCTCAGAAACTCTTCATAGTGCTGCTAATGTTTTGCTTGATGTTTTGCTGAAATAGGTTTTGCTGGGATTTTTAAAATGTCACAGCTGTTCTCAAAGTGCGTTTACTTAATTGGTGTACAGTGCTGGATTGGATTCAGTACCTACGCACATATTAGCTAGGTATAAAGCTGCACGGGTTGTCAGATCTTCTTGAAAAAGAAATATGAGCTCAGCTTCCTATAGGAGAAAGGTGACAAGCTCTGATAATGTGGGAGGTAGCACAGTGGGGCAATACCCAGGGCAAATCAAAGACACAGGCTCTGTTGGGTGATGCAAAACATGAGCAGAAGCCAAGGAAGACTTCTTTTCTGTGGAAAGAGTCCTATTTTTGGAGACATTTCAATCTAAATTAAGAATAAAATAAATAATATTGACATCTCCTATAACAAGTCTGATCTCCTCTCACGCCCAATAGATTTCTTATGCACAGGTAAACACTTTCTTATACTCTGTATTTTGTATGAAACCCAGCTTTTCCACAGATCATTTTGTCATAGACATCAATGCACTTAATAAGTGAGATCATATATCATTCCTATTTCATGGGCTGGGGAACAGAGAAACCGAAATAAAATGGATTTGCTTACAGGCCAGAAGTGCAGTGGCAAAACCCTGAATACATTTTAAATTTTATTCGCTGTAGCTCAGTGGTCTGTTTGCTAGGAATTTTGCCTCCATATTTTGCAGTTTGAAAATACAACAATATGGAGCAATGTTATTAAAATACCAGAAATATCTCAAACAATAGACAATGTAAAAAAAAAAAAAACAAAACCAAAACCCAAAATAAATTTGGAAATATTTTTTGTTTTATAAATGGAAACATAAGTTGACCTATTCAAGTGTGATTGCCACATTCCAGTTTGCTTGTTTTTCCTAAAATAATCTTTGGTCTATGTTCCTGTATGTACTGCCAGTATTCACAGATCTGTATTTTTCCAATGGAAAAAAAGCACTAAAAAACAACCAAACCAAACCTGAAGTTTTTTGACTGACTCAATTTTCTGTAGAGGAGTGAAAGTAAAGGTTGCAAATCCAGCACAATTCCTGAAAGGCAAACTATTAGGTGTTTTGAGTTTTTGTTTGGTTGGTTGGTTGGTTTGGTTGGTTTTTTAATTTTATTTTTTATTTTCATTTTTTTCTTTCACTTAGTGCACTTTACAAATGTGCTGTAGGCTCAGTTTATAGCAAGAACACATCTTACTGACAAAAAGTAACCGATGCAATAAGATTTAAAAGTCTCCCCCATCATACAGAAATTAAAATTCTCTCCCCAGGCACATTCCCCAAAACATAAAGCAGAGCCTTCCTCCTCATTAAAACATTTTGTTGTGTGAAAAATTACAATGAGCTGTAAAATCTGGAGGTAAATGATTACTGAACACTAACATATGCTCAAGCATTTCAATACAAGAAGGCATGGAGGCTGTCAATTTCACTTTGAGCTTGGGAAATTAGTTTCTTGATCTTCTCTGGATGGAGGGCAATTTAAAGAGATGTTGCTAACAGAGTAGTTAGGCCCTGAAAGCCTGTTTTCAAAATAGCAGCAGGAGATCCAGCAGCCAGCAGGAAGAAGGTGCCAGTTTGTTTTGTTTGTGAAAGCATGTTTTACTGTCTCTTCACTACCTCAGCATGATCTTTTTTAAAAACTGATGAGAATAATTGTCTCCAACATTATTATTATGTACAAAAATGGCATGAAAAGAAGATAAAGGTTGCCTACTCAGGCAATTCGAAGTTAGAAAATAATAGGATTACTGTTGCCTTGACAACATGTCTCTCTCCTTTCCCCTACCCCCAGTTTCATTCCTGGAAATGGCTAAACCACTTTGCTGAACCTCTATCAAATAATTAAATAAAAGATTCAGCCTGGGGAGACATATGGCATGCAAAATTTCCTCCTGCCCTCCCCCAGAGTCTGACAAAATTATAAACAGCTGGAAAACGGGGGTTATCATGAGAAGAATCAGGTAACCCCATGTACGTTGATAGTACTAGTAGCTCCATCTGCACTTTTTCTAGTTATTTAATTTGTACTACATACATCCCTGAGGGCCACATTTGGTGTGAGCCCCTTTGTGCTGCAAGAGGTAAGACAATGTAAGCAGCAGAAGAAGCAGAAGCAGCAATGCAGGGGACTCAGTTTCTTGCAGGTATCCAAGGAGGATGGACTTTCTACCCCAGGAAAGTGAAGACCAAGTGGACTTCAAGAAGGCTGCAATGATGCTGGAGGCACAGTGTTGTCATTTTTAGCACTATGTGTCATGCTGGGGTGACCCACATTCAACTCAAATTGATGTGCCTGGCAAACAGAAAGAGCTCTGTCTCCCTGGAGGCACTGGGGGGTCTGCAGAGGTCCTGAGCTGGACGCCCCTGAGGGCAGGCGGCAGTACCCGTAGACACCCGGTGTGTCATCTCTAGCTGAGCTCTGAATGAGGTTAGGCAAGAGACTGATAAATGGCCCTGCCTTGTCAACACTGCCGTCATTAGCCCTGTTATCACCCAGCAAATGGGAACGTGAAGGAATTTGTATCCCTGCCCTCACTGAAGCCGGAGAGCAGGTGGGAACAAGAGCCCACAGAGGTGACTGTGTTTGCTCATACTACTTATGTCCTCCTGGAAAGAAGCTCAGTGTTTGATTTGTAACCAAAGGGACTTTGTAGCTGATTATAAAACATTATGCCATGGTTTATTTTTCAGACTGATTGACTTTTTGATAAGATTTCTTTCAAAGAAGGGACAGCACATTTCAGCACACACTGGCACGGCTGAAACACTAACAAATCACCAGCTTGGTGTGAAGCCCAGAAATAATGAAGTGCTCCTTTCCTCACACAACTTGTATGAGCTAACCAGGCACACAAAAATGTCAGGTAAAGTATATTGCACAGGAGTTGGAAGTGGACCCAGCTGATCAGCATGGTCTGTGAAAAGCCACCTGACAGAACTGCATGAGGAGGGATCACTGTGGTTTATTCAAAATCTGAGTACTAAGGGGAAAAAACCAGCTGAATCACCACATTTGCATTTTATGACATAGAAATGAAAAACCAAAACAATTACAGCTACCTTTCTTTTTCTTCCTTTACTTGAGCTTGGAGCACAGGCAGCCCTTGCTTGTTGCTTAGGATTGCCACTGAATGCCTTTCTTAGTCAAATCAGAGCCCCCAGCAATCCCTCTCCATTTGACTCTGTGCACAACCAGCAGTGTCGGTGGCGTTTCATCAGCACAAAGACTGGTTGATCAGGCTTATCAAGTCCTACTCTGCAATCTGTACTCAGCTAAGGGGTACCAATAATTGGCCCCACAGGTCCTAACTGGTGTGTGTGAAAATTGTCTAGAGTCGTGAGCAAAGTCACCTGTGACTGACTCATATAAGGTGACCCTGTGGTTCATTCCAGTAGTGGGAGTGTTGGTGATATGGTTGTCTGTGACCTCAGACTGTGGCCTCACAGACTGGGAGGACTGTGGCCTTCTAGTTCAAAAGCATCTACTTAAATGAGATTTTTTGTTAAGTTGTCAACATCAGTATTCTACAAGAGCTGTTTGATTTCAAGGGAGGAAACCCTTGCACTTGATATATATTGTTTCTGCAGCTCTGAACCAATCCTTTTAGTCAGGTAACTTCTTATGTTTTTGTCAGAGCTGAGTAGTACTTTGAAGTTTTAAAGTCTGAAATCTTGGATCCATTACTTGTGGTCACAAGACAGTAAACCACTATTTTTCACATTGGTTACTGTCTGTCTGCAGTCCCTGCCCCTCTTATGCACTCATGCCAAAAGAAGGCAGTGTTCTGCTTTCCAAGAAAAGCATTATAGAGTGTTCTTCTCGGTCTAAAATATCTAATATATAATTATGGAAAGGTTACTAAATACATAGTATGTTAAGGTTGGGCAGCAGATTGTGTAATACAAGGGAGAAAGCTCAACAAAGCAGTCCAGACATACACCAACTTAAGATATGGCCTATAAACTGATGGTTAAAAAATATGTAATAACAGGTGTTTGTCTAGGAACACCAGACTACTGACAGACTATAGAGTAGAACTGGTTGTTTAAACTCCCCCAAATACATAAATTTGCAGTCTTATAATTTAATTGCAGGGGGATGGACCATTGCTCTACAGGTCCTGGTCACCAAAACCCAATTCCATCCACAAAGGAGAATGATCTGCAGCTGAACTACCTCTGATGTTGGTATTTCATATTCCTGTCAACACAGTGACAGTTTGGAAAGCATAATGCAGTTTGGTCTTGCATGACTACAATTTTTGCAGCAGAATAATACACGTGAAAAATCTAAATCATGCTGGAAATTTGAAAGAAAAATCCATTTGACTAGGATGTATCACCTGGGAAATTCTCTCTCAGTTGTATTCCATGTCAATAGCAGCTTCTTTTGATTTGATTTGTGTAGCAAAGCTTCACCAGAGAGATTACAGGAAGTCTTGCTGCAGAATTGAAGCTGAGACATAGGGGTAGATCTATAAGGGTGGATAAGCATTTTCAACCAAAATATTATTGAAAAAACAGTTGATTTGCTTCAGTTATTTTCCTTAACCATTACTTCTGTCAGGGAGGACAACAGTGTAGCATTTAAGGGCACCCAGGAGCACTGAACGCCACCAAAAAACAAAACAAAACAGTGTTTACAGTGAAGGGGAAAAATAAATTAATGACCCTGTAAAAATCTGGGCAGGAAACTAGGTGCCATATCCTGCTCTTCTGAAGTAAAAACTATAAGAGCTTTGATGAGTAGACACAGTAAACAGGGCCTTGGCTTTATGCTTTATCCAGGAGCTGACACCTCCTGCCATACAGTCAGTCATCCGTCATGGAGCAGCGCAACCCTTCCTTTGGCCTTTGAATCACCAGTGCTCCCATCTCCTGGGCAGAATGGGCTGGCAGGAGGGAGATGTCCACCCTCCAGCAAGCACCATTTTTTCTTCTTCTGGACAACTTTCTTTTCCACAGCCCACTTGCCTTCCTTTCTTCTGTTTCACTCCCACTTTGAGGTTTGTGATCCCTTTTTCATGGCTAGCTCACATTTCATTTCCCTATAGTTCTCCACCCAGAGCTCAGCATTCACACAGGCAGAGGACCTGCTAGCGGAGCTGGGTACCAGATGATTGATGCTGCTAACCTGTTGAGCCGTTACTCATGGAGGTCCCTGTTTTGCTGCTGTTCTGTCTGAATCCCTACCTGAGGCTTTCTGCCTGGAAGAGCCCAGGCCCAGATAGTTTGCATGGGGCTAAAGTCATTGAGATGCACTTTTCCGCATTGAAGGGATTTGGGAACAATTATCCATCTGTTGTTAAGTCTAATGGCAATTCTGTATCAGAGTCTGTTATCATTTGTACCTTGGTTATTATCATAACTGAACAGGTGACTTCGGCTCGTCTTTGAACTCCCAGCTCTTTGTTACCATCTCCCATCTAAGGGGCAGTTACCTGCCATATAATCACTCTTAATGTGTCTGAGAGCAAAGTCACACAAACTTAAATTGCTGCTGAAGGTTTGGTTGTTTGACTTTTTTCTCAAAGGGGCGAGGAGTGTTTGTACAGTCAGTTGTTCCTGTCAGCTGGGAGGAAGTAAACACCCTCTGGGAAACAGTTGGGAGCAGATTTTAAGCCTCTTTTCCAGTGCCCTGGCCATGTGGCTGCTCCACATCCGCATCTGTGCAAGGTCAGTGAGGCTAGATCAGATAACCACCATCTGCTGCACTTTGCACAGAGAGCAGGCAGTGCTGTAGGCGCCATGGCCCACAGCAGGGAGGTGTTTAGGGAGGCTGCTCCTTCCTGCATCCCCCACCTATGGCCCCAGGCACCTCATGGGGCTTCCACCACCATTTGGGCTGTGGGAGGCTGAAGCTCAGGCTGGTCCAGGAATGCTGCCTGTGTGCTGTCCAGGGATGGTCTCTCCTCACCCCCGAGGAAGAGCAGGGCTGTAGTGGAGATGACAGCCCCATGGCTGGCAGAGGTTTGCTGTTGCAGCATGATCCTGAGCATGGGGGCAAGGAAAGGCCTCTGCTTCTGTGCTGCTCCTCTCCTTGGTGCTGTGTTTCATGAGTTGGACAGGCTCTTCCCATCTCTTGCAGGCAAAGCTCGGAGCTGTGAAATCCCTTGCCCTGGTGTTGGTTGGCAGTTTCCCTCCTGATATGTCAGCCAGCCAGTGAAACGCTTCTCTTGGGAAGGCAGGTAGGATCATCCAAATGGTGTGGTCACATGCAACAGAGACTAGACCCAAAGATAAGAAAACTAAGTGTGTATTCAACACAGTTGTTATCTAGATTCCTAAAGAAAGTTGATCAGAGTGAGCCATTAATGCATTTGGGAGGCTGAGCCTCTTCAAAGTTATTTGAAGGATTTCTTCTTGTACAGTAAAACAAAAAACCTTCTTTCAATATGCACAGTCTGTTTTTGCTGCAGTGTTCAGTGTGTCTTACCTCTCTTTGTCTTTTACTGTCAGGAGCTGTCAAGCACTGAATTCTACACTGTTACCTAATTTCTCAAAAAAAAAAAAAAAGTATACATCTCACCTGCATCTGGGAAACATCCCACCTTGTCTGTCAAAACAAGAAGTTGTTATAACTTACAAGAAAGTATAGACTACACCATTTGCTTTTCTGAAATTTAAGTGGAAACCAAAATTCTCAGATAAATTGGAGCAGATTCTTACTTTCATCACAGGAATCAAAGATCTAAAGCCCAACAAGGACAACTAGGTGGTTATTGACTTCAGAGAACTTTGAATTGACTCTACAAATAGCACCATCAGTTCAAGTAGCCCAGGCACCTCTGCTGTCTCCATGCCTTCAATATCTGTCTACATTCCTCTGAAGATGCAAGTTTAGCTTTGCTCTCATTTACTCCTGGGTAAAGGCGAGATCACAATGTATTTATTTTTAGAAGTAGTATAGCTACATTAATATAAAATGTACATTTCATTTCACACATGCATACAGAAGAGGAAGAAAAGCACTCTGCCAAAAACTCTGAAGTTTCTAGCCATTTATCAGCAATGTGAGGGAAGAAATAGACCATTTTATGTTTTGTGTTTGTTTGATATCTGAGTTAGTACTCGTCTGTCTTGGCTAATTGCTTTAAAACCATTCTAGTTCTAGGTCACAAAATCTATGAATAAAAGATGCTCACGTACACCATCTAGGCCAGATATCCACACACCAAATACTTCTGCTTTTAATTACTATGTAAATGGATATGCCGATTACATGAAAAATCAATAAAATATTAATCAGATAAAGCGAGACAGCAGGTGGCCAAAGATATCAACAAGGCATATGTCTGTACAACACAAACAGCTCTCTGCAAACAGGAGGGGCATGCTCCTAGTATCACTAGATGTACTATGTCACTGAAACAGCCCAAGTCACCAAAATGTCACCATGCAAAGCTGTTTAATTTTTAAGCAAGTGTAGGTACATTTTCTGTTTAACCCATGTAGGTCCTGCTTCCCTTCTGGCAACACAATTTCCAGACAGGTCAGTGGAGACTTTTTTCTGCCTGAGGTGGGCAAGACTGAAATCATTGGGGTCAACATACTAAGGCAAAACAAAACAGAATTTATCCTCCTTTTCACTGTGTTATAATGTATTAAAAAAGACTCACAGATTCCTTTTCTGTGTTTGTTTCACTTTGGAAATATCAGAAATATCAAGAGAGTGCATGCTCTTGTATTCTCTCCCAGTCTTTCAACATGCTTGTTGTATAGCTTCTTCCAAAATCCATCTGTGGTTACAGAAGCAAATACCAAAATGGTACCTGGCCTTGCCAAATTAAATGTGTAGCTTCTTTCAGAAGCCAACACAGAGCAAGCAGTCTTGACTTCTTAGTTATCATAAACATTTGATTGACAGACAAGCCAAGGGCTGGGCCCTGCAAGGAGGAGCTCTCGGTGCCCTCTTGGCACCTTGGGTACAGCGTGTGAGCTACTGTCTTGCAGGCGGAGTTACTGGCCTGGAAATATCACCCTGGTAACACTTTGAATCTTGGGCCCTTTCCTGTGCTGTGTTTTGCAGAAGAGTGGGGTCTGTCATGAGACAGGCTTTGTTCTCATGTGAGCTGAGCTCTCCTCCCATTTCCCCTCACAGATCCCTTTGCAGGATATGTTTTTATTGCACCCTCGCTCTCCTTGGTTCAAGCAGAGTTATTCATTTCCTGACTGTATGTGACCATATGCGTGGCTGTTGTCAGTGGTGTAAATTCTCAGCCTTCAGCTGAACTAAAAATCAGCCTGTGGTGTTTGATGTGCTGTGTTAATGGGACATGGCTGTTTTGAGAGTTCTGACTTTCACAGAACCAAACACTTCATCTGTGCCTTTAGGAAATAACAATAACTCATTAAGACCACGACCCCATGTTTCTCTTTAAATACAGATGTTATTCAATGTGGAGCTCTAGGCTGGTTCTGGCAGTCATTTTTTTTGTTTCTTCTCTGTACAAAATCGAATTATGTGTCTCCCGGAGACTCCTTTTGCCCAAGCAGCAAAGGTTGCTCTAATGTCAGCTGCAGGGGTGAGATTTAATGTGGATAGCTGTGAAATCCCCTCTGACACTTACAACCAAAGTGAAATATCCTCTCAGTCAAACAAATCTTTTCTCAGATACGGGCTTCTACCATTTTGTAATTGCAACTGCTAAATCTGAACACTTCAAACAGACCCTGGACTTTTGAGAGACACAAATTCTTCCCTGGAATCTTTTAAAATTCAGACTATAACAGACATCCCTGGGAGAATGCAACCAAGAGAGATGACAGAAACAAAGTTGCCCTACCAAAGGCCAATCAATGAAATCCAAAATGAGAGAGAGTCTGTAGAGACATATAGTGTGTAAAGGTCCCCTGTTTCTACTGGAGCCTGGGAGAACTGTGAGGTGTTTGAGAGGAAGGGGACAGAATGGAGGAAGAACATCACTCCCAGAGGAGGAGATCTCTGAGGGAACCTGGTAGGCCATATGTTCCCATCAGTCTTTGTCCCTGGGACACATGACAAGAGAAGATACAGAAGCAGAAGAGAACATGGTGGTAATAAGGGGAGTTTTCAAAAAATGCTGGGACTAGTTACTGTAACTTGCTTTTTGTGGTCTCAAATCCTGTTCTCTTTAAGGTTTGTAGCAGAGGACAATCGAGGCCAAGATGCAAGGGTCAGCTGGTTAGAAAATGGTGGTCCTGGCTGTTTGAGGGACAACCCCAGCAGCTGGGGAACTGCTGAATGGGGGTGGTATCTTAGTGCATTGCAGAAACTTGGACAAGTAGCTTAGAATACATGCCTAATTTTTAAGAAACTACCATTCACTGAGAAGACTCTGACTCTTTCTGATAGTCAGCGGCTGATATTTCAGCTTACTGACTTTGTGCCCTAAAAGCATTTTGCCTAGGGAACCAAAACTCTCTTTGAAATGAGACCATATGTGGCAAAGCCAAGAGTCTAGTGATCTTACCAAGCTTTGGCTAGGTACTTAACTGCATCTGTTTTAGCACAAAGCCTTAGATGTTTTCCTCCTGCAATCCTACAGAATTAGCTTTTCTGGAACATGAAACCAAATTGGGTTGTGTAAACAAGCCACATTCAGCTGAATGCAAAACCCAACTACAGTTTCAGTTTCTGTAAATTATGCAAGGATATAAATGATGAGTACATCAGTAAGCTAGACCAGAGGCTGATTCATTCATGTATTTATTCATGCATAGTTTATCTTCATGCCTTGAAGAAAAAAAAAACAATTAAAATGATTACACTAAGCTATACAACTTGAAAGTGGTGGTTGAGAGGGAAGCATGATTCTCTGCTTGAAAACTGGCAGATGAAGCTATAGTTTGTGTATTACCCCTCTTCTAATTTGCATCCCTGTAAGTGCTTTTAGCTGTGTGTGACCACAGTGGAAAAAATGACTAGCTTGATATATAGAGGAAATTCACTTGATATTTTGTTCCTTTAATACTGTGTACTTGTTCGATGTCCTTTTTCCTCACTGCTTCAAAAAGCAAAAAGAGTAAAAGATGTTTATGTTTTTAAATCTGTGTGACAATAGAAATAATAGCAAAAACTCATTTGCATGATATGGGAGTGAGACCAAGCACCTTTGGTAAAAATTCCCATCAGAGGCTGTAGATGGACAAGTAGGAAAACCAAGGAGAGGGCATTCAATTTTCCCAAAGGCAAGAAACAAAAGAAAGGAGAGAGAAAATAGATCCATCTTTTCAGTCATCAGCCAATCAGGATGCAGGAATGACATACAATTCTCTTCAGTGTGGGGGCGAGTAAACCATAATTCTGTACTCCCATTGTCTTTGATCACAAAATGTAGCTATACAAAGGGTAATTTTTTTTTAATCTTGAGAAGCTTTCAAGAAACAAAATGTCACATGAGCAGACTGTACATACAGGCAGTTTCTTGAATCATGAACTGTTTATCTGTAAGCTCAAGCACAAATAAAACCAACTTACATAAAAGCAAACCATGTAATGCATCTGTTTCTGATTCTTTCAGCTTCTATTTTAATTAGCTAATGCAGACACTGAGCAAACAATATGTTGCTTGTTGTTAAGGATGCTTTAGTCATCTGCCATTTTTACACTTTTTTGATTGGCTACTGCTAAAGGAAAGGAAAGATCTATAGTGGTTGTACATAAGAAATATAGCTCCAGCATGGCACCATGGAAAACTATGCTTTTATCTGTCTTCATCTTCACCACCCCCATGTCATTTTAAGTTCTTGACTTTGGCTGAAAGTTTTAAGCATATCATTAGTAATATCTACTTTCATGTACAGTTTTCACTTCATAGGTTCAGTCTCCACGTAACTCTTTTTATTCCAGGATTATTACACCTGGGATTGTTTTAACTCAGCATGTCAAGATGTAGTGCTAAGCAGTAGTTCAAATTGTATGCAAGGAATTTTGTAAAAATTTGACTGCCAAAAGTGACTCAAAGCTGAAATACATTTTCAAAGGTAAAAAATAAGTAAAGCCACATTTTAAATATGAAAATGTCTCCCTCTTTCCTTTTATATACATACCCATCTACATATACATGTACATGTACACATACGTAAATGCATACATATAAATCTGATAACAGCTGAAAAAATTGAGCTGAAATTGATTTAGAAGTGCATAGGGAACTCAAAGTCCTTGCTGCCCTCAGGAACAAGGCACTCTCACAAGTGCTGTCCTTCATAGATGTTTGAAATGGAGGTTTCTCATGTCAGTTGAATTATATTTTTTTTTCTGAAAAGCCCAGAACAGCTTTTCAAAATGCTAGCTGTCCACTCTGAATGCATGTACAAATTTTTGATAGACAAGGAACGCAACCTGTCTTTTCACTTAACCTGGCAAAGGGTGTATAACCAAACTATTTGGCTAGAGTTGGTTTAGTTTTATCACTCTCATGAATGGTAAAAGTGACACAGTGGCAGCCTTTCCTTCCTCAGGAGTGTGACTTCTCACAGTAGGTGTTCTGCAAACACTTTTGAAAACCATTGCACTGCAATTTCAACGATACAATGCAATATAGCAGCCTCCTAAAATACAAGATAAGGTCAACTAAGAATATTTCCCTTCCTCAGTTAGCCTTTTTCCTCAACTTACAGAGGAAAATCAATTCAATTCTGTAGTGAGTGGTTTTGCAAATTTCCCATAATGACAGAAAGAAAATAAAATGCCTGAAGAGCAGAAAATCAAAATGCTAAACATTTGGTCCTAGATTTCAAATTAATCTATGCAATTAGCAGTGATTTTTTTTTTTTCCACAAAGAGAAGAGTCATGGGAAGAAAGGATGGCACACAGCAGAAAGGAATGATCAGGGAAAGACTGAGAAAATACTGCTTCAATCATCTTTTCAGTTACACAAACCCTTCCACAAGAGTAAAAAAAAACACATAAAAAAAAATGAGAAAGAAGGAGAATAGCATCAAACAAACAAACACTTCTAAAGAATATCCTCCAGGTTATCTCACTGGATGCAAAATTTAACTCGATCCGATCAGGGAGGCTGTGTTCAAAGGAGGAGTTTCTCAGTGTGTAGAAGCCATTACAGGGATGTGAATATGGCTTCAAGCTCTTGTTTTTGATTAGCAACATCTTCCTGGCTTGAGAGGTTGCTTACAGCCCATTTGAGAGAGCATTTGATGGCTATTTGTTAATGCACATTCCCATAGCCAAGAAGAATGTTTTTGGTCCAGCAGACCCAATGCATGAGAAACCCACGTATAATGATCACAGAATCATAGAATCCTTTTAGTTGGAAAAGACTTTTAAGATCATCAAGGCCAACTGTTAACTTAGCACAGCCAAGTCCACCACTAAACCATGAATCACAGGTGTCAGTAATTTCTTGTGCTGGCAGGGACGTTCATGAAAAAAAATCAGTCTTGCAAGAATCATATTGGAGTGTTGGGCAGTATTGGAGCCTCTGCTAGCTTTATCTTAGAGCCACTGGCTTCTTTTTGTGGGGCTGGCAGGTGAAGTCTCAAGGCCCTGGGCTTAGACACATACTTTCTTTAGCAGAAAATGGCCTCCATTCTCGCTTTCCATATCATGATTTTCTTAGGTAAAAAAGGAAGGAACAACCTCTTCACTTAACTTGATCACTAAAAAGCTGTTGCTGTGCATGGACAGGTGTTGCTATTTGGATCTATGCAAGGAGTCAGAAAACAGTTACAATAAGGGTTCACATGCACATTATGCAGTAGTGCTTCATTTATTACTCACTGTCCTGTCATAGATGGCTACACTGAGCAAGGCAGCAAGGTTAGATAAAATCAGCTGCCTTATTCAAAGAAAAATGGAACTATTTTGGTGCTTCTAACATTCCTGTTTTTTTTACTATTAATTCTGTGATTGCCTGTTTTATCATACTATGTTTTTTGGGGAAAAAAAAACAACAAAACACCACACACACAAAAAAAAAAAAAAAACAAAAAAAAAAACCAACAAGAAAACCCCCAAAACCTGTGACCAGCAAATGTCCTTGGGCAAGTCCTCTGACATGTTGACCCTATCAAAGTTGCTTTGCTGATCATTCACACTAAGATGACTGACAGTTCCTTGCCATTTACCAACTGGTTGCAGTAAATGCTTTGACAGTGGCTCTTCAGTTGGGGATCACCTTCCTGAAGGACTCCACCATGTTGCAGTAGCTTTGGAGACCTGCTACCAGTGGCAAGCCACATCTCCACGCTATGTACTGACCATGCTTAGATGGCAGGGAGTGGTTGGAAACAACATCCACAAGTGCTCATGTGGGGATATCTTCTCCGAAACAGTCTTGTTCAAACTTTCTCCAGTGAGAAAAAAATGTGTCAGAGGTGGGCACCGGCTTCTTGTGACTCATGTTGGGTAATGAGTAGGCAGAGCTAAGTACTGAGGCTGCTTCTTGGTTGGTAGAGCTTCTTTCCCTAATTGACAGAATAATTCAGTCCTTTGCATTTCAGATGCCAACTTCTTTCTATATTGTAATTTAACATAGCTTGCCAGCAAAGGCTCTGTGAGTCCTGACCCAGTACTGTGAAAACAATAAATTCTACAGTTTAAGATTTTATGACTATTCTCTGCTACTGCTAAATTCAGGATTGACTTTTCTGGCAGCAGGTTATGGGATACATGGAGTAGAAGGGAATAGACTCCAGGTTTCCAGAGGCAAATTAGGGTGCCCAGAGATGAGGGTCTGGAAACAAATCCAAACTGTTCAAAGTATATTTAGGTATCCATGCACTGTTCAGATAAAGGACTGAAGTGCGTCTCTTGTGGCATTCCTTCAATGCTGGTGAAACCATAGAGGCTTGTGGTTAGCTGGGTTATTTACACATATTGTACACTGAAAAATGGATGAAGCAGATGGGATACTATTTGAAATTTCCCGTATATTTAATCATAACTGTGAGCTTCCTGGCTTTTAAAAGTTATTTTTGAATACCTGGACCAATCTGAACTAGGCTTTCTGCCATCGTGTTACTTATCTGTGCTGTCTAATGCATTACCGCTTAATGAAATTGGTTACCTACAATATAATCAATCATTGTAGGAAATGTAAAAGAGCATTTTTTTCTTTTAAAAATGGGTTTTCTCAATGTACTTTTTGTTTTTGCTATAATGTGTTTAGTTGATATTTCAGTTTTTGCTCTACAGAAAATCAAATGTGCATTTACCAGTTGCAAAGATTTGCAATGAACCTTTCTTGCCTTATCCGTGAGGCTGATTGTATTTCTTCTCAATGAATCAATCTGGAAGCTAGATAAAACGTTTGATGATGGCTTCAACAAACCATGGAAGGGTCCTTGGCTTTCTGAAATGCAGACAGTTTGAGATGTGAAATTTACTGAATGAGGCACAGATTTACCAGAGGTTTGGGCATATCTTGACTGCAGCTGGAGAGCTTGTACATGATGGTTTCGTGCAGCAGCTCTTTGCTGCATCAAGTACCTAGCTTGCTCTGGCACAAGGAACTATAACAGAGCTACACTGGTGCCCTGAATCTGATCCTAATCTCTTATCACCCCTGTTCCTTTGTCATCTCCCAGGAAAAGGAGCATGGGCTGCCCTGGCTAAAAGGTATTATTGACCAAACAGAGTTCAGTTTGTTGTGTCTTGTGAACAGTTTAGGCTTTCTGTAGTTGGCTTAGAGTGGCAGCATTGTGTGAAATAAGAAAGAAAACAATGTTTTCATTACAAGCTGTGGTCATAGTCAGCGTGATCCTTTGCATTGCTCTGAGGCAAGTAATGCAGCCTGGAAATAACGTGCTATCTTCTCTGCTCTGCACCTACAGTTTTATTTTCTCCATTACTTCTGAAATTTCATAACAGGGGAATCAGCAGTGTCAAAACCAAGGCTAAAGAACCATTTGCTTTCACCTTTTCTCCCTGCTTGTCTTTATTTAGTTGATAACCAACAAATATCAAGCAGCAGCAGAGCATGGACAGAACAATTATCAGGGAAAATAAAAAGCCTGCTGGCTACTTTCACTGCAAAAACAGTGAGTACAGAGTCTAGTTTGTTATAAGCTGAGATGCTATGTCATAGCAGAAGGATATATTTAGTATATTGAGAATGTATATGGACTAGAAGGTACAAAAAAACCCCTTATCACCTTTAGAGAAAAACTTACATAAAAATGGGTACTGGTTAGTGAAGAAGGCAGGACATAATCCCATTTCACATGGGAATACTTGGAATGCTTTGAGAGCATGCCACAAAGATGAACTTTAGCTAGGGGCTAATCTCTAGTGGGAAAAAAATCGGAACTTGTCTAGGGATAGTCTGAAGAGGCTCTTGATTTTGGGTGCTCTGAATCTTGCAGTGGGGCTGGCAGGCTTTCCACTAGTAAAGAAGAAAATCAAGCCGGAATATTGCCTTGTGCTGGCTGCCAGTCTTTTGGAAAGCTCCTCTTAGCCTGTATCTCTGAGCTTACACACATTCAGTGCTATAGTTGGTGTCTGTGTTAAAGTCTGTATGGTTTGCTGTGCATTTCAGCAGCAATTGTATTTAAGGTATGTAAATAATGTTGCCAGAACAATGAACCAACAACACTTCCTAGAAATAAAGTAGAGAACACGATTTTGGCATAGCCCTTTATTTTTAATTTTTCAGAGTGAGAATTTTTTTCTTTTCTATTTTAAAACAGCTTCCAAATGGTAACTCATGCCAGGAAAAACAGAACCATTCTCTCAATGACAACAATGCTCATTGTGTTTTCTGTAACAGATGCCAGGATTTTATCACCAGGCCAGACATTAACCCCCTTGGTATCACTCTGAAAGGAAGCATCCGTACACCCCACTGACTCTTATTCCCTATAGTGCTTCATTATGCCTCCTACCTTTAAAGCTTCATGCGTACTTCCTTGCACAATACATCAAGAAGATCTACAGAGCTGACCTTATTTTTTTCCTCTCTTTTTGAAAGAAAGAATTTGTGTTTTCTAGTTTCCCATAAAAAATGTATAAGAAAAAAAAAACACAAAACAACAACCCAGAACTATAGCTTGTTTTTCTTCTCCTAAACAAAAGGAATTAATTTGGATCACCAAGCTTTAAAAAGCTTTCTGTTTAATGGACAAATATCACTAGAGATTGTCCAAAAAGGGCACATTTTCTCCACAGAAGTATCTATGCAAATGCTACCACTTCCAGTCAACAGATTTCAATATGTGAAACTAGTCTAGAGAAGAGAATCCTGAGAGGGGATCTTATTAATGTATATAAATATCTGAAGGGCGGGTGTCAAGAAGAAAGGGCAAATCTCTTTTCAGTTGTGCCCTCTGATAGGATGAGGGGCAATGGATGCAAAATAGAACACAGGAAGTTCCACCTCAACATGAGGAAGAACTTCTTCACTGTCGAGGTGATGGAGCACTGGAACAGGATGCCCAGGGAGGTTGTGGAGTCTCCTTCTTGGGAGAATTTCAAGACCTGTCTGGATGCCTTTCTGAGCAACCTGCCCTAGGTGGTCCTGCTGCAGCAGGGGGGTTGGACTTGGTGATATCCAGAGGTCCCTTCCAACCCCTAATATTCTGTGATTCTGTGAAATCTGAAACCAATGACTATAGATTTATGGCATGGAAAGACTCATTGGAAGTGCTCCCAACATCTCTTCTATGTTTGATACTGCAGTGACACAGTCTCACACAGATATGCAAGGAAAGCTTCTGCTGATAATGCCCCGAGCACCACAGCTAAAAAGGGAGGCTGGTCCTCTTGTTGCCAACTGGTTTCAGTCAGAGGGATGTACTTCACTGACTGCAGATTTCTTTGTGTACTTTGCAGTAACACTTGCATCCATAGGACCAGCCCTGAAAGTACTGCAATGAACAGTTTATGCAGATATTACTGCTCCTCTGAATGGGATTATCTGGCGTGCAAAAGTGCCAGTCAACATTGCTAAAGCATGTACTCGAGAAACTTCTGCAATGTTACAGTTGGATGTTTTTAGCTACTATTATTACTGTGTTCTCATGTAGAGCTTTCCCTTAGGCTGCTAAAAGATGGCTTACACCTATCAGGTTTATTGGTGTTTTTGAAAGGAAAGATGGAACAGCGTGGCTTTTGAATAAAACTAATTGTTAAATACATTACATTTTTAATGTATTAAAAGGATGCCATAGAGGCATGTAAAATAATTCATATTATAAAGACTGTTGGGAACAACTAGAACCTCCTCTTTGGACTACTACAAAAAGGAGAAAGAAGGCAAGAGAAAATTAGATGGAACTGAAGCCTACTCATTTAGATCTGCAAAAACAAAACCAAATGCAACATGAAGTTAGCCCTGGGAACTTGCAGTCACAGGGTATTACTGAAAGAAAGTAATCAGTAGGATTCGGAGAGGAAGGCTCAGGAATAAAAATATAATTCGCAGTCACACTGGGTAAGATAACAATTATCTGTCCTCATGCTTCAATATATGAGCTGATTACCAGCTGGGGAAAGTTTTAAATTTCCCTTTGAGCAGTAGTATTACACAATTGTCAAGTACACTATAGGGAATTTAATGTTTTCCTCTGCAGCATCTGCCATAGAGCATTGCCTGAGAAAGGATATGGAACCAGGCAGATCACTGGGCTATTCCAGGGTTAATAAGTCCCAAAATAATGTTGCAAACATTTGGGATGAGAAGGATCAGTTACGGATGTGTATGTGCCCAATGGTATGGAAGTTTAAAAAGGCTTGAGAGGTAAGTTTGAAGGACTATATTTGATTATATTTAATTTCACTTATCTTCTCCTTAAAAAAAAAAGAAAAAAAAGAAGAAAAAAAGATATTTTGAGCTTGTTTCAGACATACAAAAAGCCACTCATCTGTCAGGTTTATATAAAAATACATATCTGCTATCTTGGCTGCCCTTAGTGTAAGGAGAATGAAACATTGTAGACATTAAGAATTAAACCAGCATCAAAGTAATATGGTCACTGATTTTCCATAAATCTATTGATGTTGTTACTATTGCTCTTATTATTTCTACTTAGGCGGATTTATAACAGCTTTTATCACCCTTCTAGTTGTCTTATCAAATTGTGGTGTGTGCAGCAGTGCTGATAAGAGATGAGAAATGCCACCCCTGGGATCTCCATGGATTATATTTATGCATGGCTCTTCAATGACAACCAGTCACAGAGAGCTGGAAAGTAATTTTATTGTTCTGGCAGGGCAGCTGTTATTCTTCTTCCACCAGCAGAGTAGAAAAGGATGCACCTGCCATTGTGTGAGAGATTAAAATTTAATTTCTTGCAATTTTCAAACTGCATTGGTGTGCAAAGGGGCTGTGTTCAGGGAATTAGGAGGCCAATGAAAGGAAAGAAAAAGAGGGGAGTAAATGACTTCTTATCCTTGGAAGCTGATGCGAAATATGAAGTGGGGGCTCATACAGAGCATACAGGATCTTTAGTGAATAAATATTTCTCTGACAGAGAGTAGCAAGGAAATATGAAATAGTTTGGGTTTTACTAATTTTGTCTTATCTCAAAGACCTTTCATAGACTCTCATCTTGGGAGGTGGGAGCATTTTGCTTAAAATTCAGTCACTCTTCTCTCCTCAAGGAACAGAAAGCAATTAGGTTTTTTGTGCTTCGTGTTCCAGTCTACACTGTGATCTGAGGTTGAATTCTGCCATCAAGGCCTTTGGCCTGAAAGGGCCTTACTTTGAGAACAGCTGGGATCATCCGTCAGTTGGAAACATATCAACATCTATCTTTCACCTTCCCTCTTCTTTCTTCTCACTGCTCTTACTTTCTTTTTGCCTTTCTCTTTTTGAGTATTATTTTTTGCCTAGACACAATGAAGAAAGCATAAAAATATGGCTCTTATATATCCTCAAGGCTCAGCAACCACAAGGCAAACAAAAATAATGTAAAGCACATTTGTTAGAAAACAAAATAATAAAATCAAATTAATGTAATCGTTCTTAAGCATGTTGATTGTCTTGGCAACTTTGGTCCCAGTTTACTGTCATGTTTGTACTGGCTCTACTGGCTTTACTTTATTTAAGCAGATTCATAAATTAACTGCAAAGCCGTTTCAGGAAAGTAAATAATGCAACTTGGTTTCAAACCAAGTTTGCAATGGGTATAGGACATTTAGCAGAAAGGCACCATGTGCGTCATGCTGAAGAACTTAACTTACTGATTTATTTGGTTAAAAGAGAAGAAGCTGGGCAATATATTTGTGCCTATTTATATTTTAAGTTGGGACGTGGTCAAGTAAAATTGTTTGGATTCTTCTGAATGCAATGAGCTAAAATTGTATTGTCCAGTGGTTAGTCTGGGTCTCTGACTGTATGTGAAAAAGGCTGATTTCCATTTTCCTGTAAAAAATAGATCATCACCTCTCACTATTTACTGGATTGTGATTATTTGTCAATAATTTTGTTTTCAGCCATCAGCAGCTGTACATAATGGCATGTTTTGTGTGGGTGTGCTAGATAAATTACATTACTTAGTAACCACTTTAATGTACTGTCTGGTGTAATCTGGGAACAGTGGGTTCAGCCTAAACAGATTCTGAAAAGTGACATAATACCTAGATACATCTATGAATAGGTGAAGGACTGATCCTACATTTTAAGCACTGAATATGATTCGGAGCAAGGTCTGAAGACCAGCATTTGAAGGCCAATATTCTCCTTCCAAGAAGAACTTACTAACTATTGAGATGGAAAGGCTTGAGGGATTGAGTATTTCTACAAGTATTAAAGGTGTAAATTCATTGGAAGGCACTGGAGTGTCTCTTTTCCCAGAAAATTAAAGAATTCAGTGACTGACAGGTTATAAAGAGAATGTGAACACTTTGTTACTGCCCAATAGGTTTTAAGCCAGGTTTTCCCTTGCAGCTTTAGATGTCTCATCTCATTACTGTGACACTTGAGAAATAAGTGTCTGGCCTCACCAAGTTGATTGAGGCAGCCTTAGTTAGACATCTTGCTATCCTATATTGGCATCAGTGATCTGTTGCGGGAGAAAGGCACCTCCAAAAGCTTATTCAAAGTTCTGAGTTCTTGGCCCTGTCCACATACTGTATTGGCAAATTCATGCCCTTGCTGTGCATATATAAACTGAGCTGCCTACCAGCCTGTTGCCAAGTGAGCATGCAGTGATGCAGTTGTATAGGTGATTGACTGACAAGCCCACAATGTTTGTCTCAATCTATTCAAGAAATAGAACATTGTAAAGGACAGATGTCAAAGGACTATTTAGGGAAATGCTATAGCAGGATGTGTGAGGACTGGAGATCTTGCAGGCTGGCTTTCATGTCCAAGACTGCCATTTTCTGGTGGCAGCTGCCTTCTGGTAGAACCCACTTAGTCATATGTGTATTTTATCTCCATCGTCACCCTTTACACAGAGCATTCCCACAGGACTTGTGCTGCTGTACATAAATCCCACCCCCCTACTACACAAAGGTGTCATCTTTGTTGGCACTTTCCCTACCACCACTGATTGGAGAATCCTCCAAAAAGAAAAAGCCAGTCAGAATAGGAACAACAAAAAGTGATCTTCAGCGATTCTGGAAAACAGCAAGGATGTCTTCAGTAAATGTTAATGATTTCCTACATGGAGTTGTGGAACAGAGGCTCAGAAACAGGTGACTAGTGATGAAAAACAGGTCCAGCTGTTTTGAGATGCAGGTTGTCTTGTCAGGTAAGACGAAGAATAAATCCACTCTATCCCCGCCCCCCCTCCCCTTCTCTTTAAGTATTATGAACAGCCTCAGGCTTTCCTGTCTAGTAAAACCATCCCAGAATTAATCACTCGGGGATGTCATGAATACCTGTATCTCTTGCAAATCTTTTCCATCACAGAATCTTTTGGGGTAATGGTATTTTGAATAGATTATTTCATTCAGACAAAAGGCTAGAAATGAGAGTTCTTCTGAGAATGTGGAATTTCTAGATAGGTTTTGTTTAAGGTGGATGAAAAATTCCTTTTTTGTTCATATTGCCTATGGTTGAGGGAAGGACAATCAGCAGATCTTTCAGTTACAAATTTGATTTTAATTTTTTTGTTTTGCAACTCTTTGTGCTTTTTCCTTATGCTTATTTCCTGTGAATATGGAATGGTCCCTTGAATGTGAATAAGATATTTCTGATGTCTCCAAGATCAGCACATATACATTAAAGCTTTATTTCATGAATCGAAGCAAACTGCTGGAAGGAAGCTGCTATCTCATTCTACAGTTATTGGCATTCTCCCATAATGGAGTTTTCCCCTTTGGCTTACATTAGATAATGCCATACAAACATCAACTGAGTGAAAGGAAGTCACACAAACATACAGATTTTTGCATTTGCCTTTATCAGAACAAGAAGATTTTAATACTAAAGAAAAATACTTTGGAAAATTACCTAAGCCAGATAAAATATTTTATCTGAACTTTGCTATGGAATAGTACTTCATGACACAAAAGGTGGCAGCTGAAAGGAAAGGTAAAAATGTACACTGATAGGTTTGTTGAATTTGGACAGCATATTTAAACCTTGCCTTGAGCACAAACAAAATCCTGGCTTGTGGGAAGCTATGACTGGAAAAGTTTGCTTAAAAGATGATAAAAGTTACCAGTTTCTGAAAGCAATGAAACCTGCCAGGTTTTTATAAGACCATTTCCAGAGTCCAGCTGAACAGCGTCTAAGACCTACCAGAGAGAAGCAGAGTGAAGCAGAGATGTACAGCTGGGGTAGTAGGCTATTGTCATTGGCTTCTGCTCCAAAGGGGATCAAGCTGGTAGTTTTGTCCTGGTTGCAAGCAGGAGGAGGCTTGTCAGGTAATAAACAAGTGTCTTGTTTATAAACAAGAGAATTTGCAAGTCAGCATAGGAGGAAAAGTGCAGGACATCTGTAAATTAATTGTGGGCCATTCTCAGGGTTACTGAAAAGGCAGTTTATGTTGCATGCTGCTCTACTGAGTAGGAAGCACCAGCTCTCTGAAGCCAGTCTCATTTTGGCCAGATCATCAACTTCAATGAGTTCTAGAGCAGAGAAAAAACAGAACATCCAGTAAGGTGCAGAAATCCGGATACTTTCTGAATATAGTTTCAGAATTTTTGTCAACAGTCTAAATTTCTAAAGTAATAAAATAAAAATAAAATAAAATAAATTGAATAAAATGTTTGAAAAGGGAAAGCATGAGTTTCTGATAAAATTTAGCTACCCTAAAGCTTCTCTTATTACTACGACTCCTCTGTATTAATGTAGCCTTTTTGGAAATCCTGAGGAGACAGTATGTGCTCCTTCCGAGACGAACTATTTTTTTTTTTGTTAAGACTCAGTCTTAGAAGGGAGACATTTGGATTATTCAGAGTTGTGGCCACTTCCTAAAACCTCAAACACGTTCCACTAGCTAGGAAGCAAGACATCTTTCAGTAGCTTAAGCTTTTTTCAAAAACATTGTTGCCTCACTATCCCCATTTCCCAATCATCTTCCTAGCACATTCTGGCAGGGTGGAAGGGAACATCATAAGCATTCCTTGGGCATTGGCATTGAGTTTATTTTTATTTTAAAAACCTTGTATTTTGAGCTTCAAATAGGTGTTCTACGATTAAATCATGTTTAGCATATTTCTGCACCATTTTAACATTATTCTTCCCAAATTATATGAATACCAAAAAATAGGCTTTAATGCTTCTCAAAATTCTATTTTTGGATAAATTTGTGTAAATTATATATATATACTTCAAATTTTAATTTAAGGCAAAGTGTTTTTCCACAAAATGAAGGGATCTTTTGCTTTGGCGTTTGTTAAATAAAGAGGATGGGAGAAAATACTAAAAAGTTAGTAGAACATGTATGTAGGTTCCACTTCCACTGTTACTGAATAATTTGATCAAAAATAATGAGTGCAGATGATCTACATGTAAACTGAAAAGAACTAAGCAAATCCAGCATGGCTAAGAGGAACCCAATTAGCCAGTATGTGCAACTACAAAGTGACATTGTCTCATGATGCCCAGAACATTACATAATGAGGTAAAATCTACCTGACCCTGATAATCTCCAACTATTAATATGCCATGCTACTGCAGCTAACTGAAGTGAAAAAGAAAAGTGTGGGAGGGTATGAAGAAGATGAGACATTGTATATGGCTGAAAATGGGAACAAAGGTATCAGAATAAGGTAAGTGTCATTATCAGGAAGACCTTGGCACAGGAGATCACGGGCATGAATAGTATAAAGAAGAAGAGCTTTCAGTAGGGTCTGTGCCAAGCTTGGGTTTGATCTTTTCTTTTTGTTACAATACCTGTTCTTTTGCTGTGTAATGGGACAGTAGACTCCCACTGCTTAGGAAATGCCTTCAGCTGTATGGTCAGCCAGTCTTACTAGTCAAAAGGGTTCTGCTGTAAACCAATAAAAACCCCAAACCAACAACACATTTCACATGCTTCAGTGTGTTGGGGTGCCCACATGAGCAGCTCTCTCAGTTGTTATGCATTCTTGTGGCTTGCATTTTCTGAGGTGATGGGAAGAAATTGAATTCAAATCCCCCTAAGACTTGAAACACTTAACACTGTGGTGGATCAATAAAATTAAACTGGCAAGTAACATTTGTAAAGTTTGTAAGCTACTTGAAAAGAAAGAGGATCTGAATATTAGCCACATGTATTGCAGATAAAGGAAGTAAACCTGTTGAAGAAAAGCAAATGCATTGCTGAGAAGCATGTATACGTTCACCATGAAAAGCTCTCTGTAAACTGCATAATGTGTTTTAACAACAGTGTGCTTGTATGGCCAATACACTTGAGTATAACAGCTTTCTCTGGTGAAAATAATATCAATTTTGAGAGTTATTTGGTAGTGTGTTTATGAGCAACTCTAATGGATTCAGCAGAATGTAGATCTTAATTCTGACTGATTATTTTTCCTTTCATATGCAATAATATTTTAGTACAGCCAGAGATAATCACATCTGATATCAGAATCACCTTCTTATAATAGACTTTGCATTACCTTCCATTTCCCCTCATCCTTCCCCCCCCACATTCTCTCCCTGAATAGAGATTTTCATTCTTGTGATTGGCCGAAAATTGGCTGAGATAGTTACTTCAATAAAAAAAAACCCACAACACTAAAACTTCTGATCTATTTCAAAAGATCTTTCTTACAATCAAACCCAATCTTTTATAGTATAGATCTACCTGAAGTTTGCCCCTTTTTATCCTGGTGTCATTCTAATCATAAGGTGGATGATTCAACAATGCAGTTCTATACAGCAATTTCTTCCACCCAGCTAGCTCCCAAGATGAGCTCTAGGGAATTTACAAAATCAACATGATTTTCCATTTCAACAGAACTGCAGAATTATTACATAGAGTGAAATTTTTTTTTAATTTTTTTTTAGCTGACTAAAAATATGCATATTACATCTGAAACCCCAAATCACTTCTGTTTGTTTTCTATGGTATAGCAGTAATTTCTCAGGATTTCAGTGCTCTTATTCTCTACAGATAACAAAGAAATAGCTAGCTATTTTTTAAAAAGTAAGTTATTTTCAGCAACATATCTTAAAGTAACACAACCCTAATCTTTAAGTAGAAATTATTTAGAAAACTGAAAGAGAAAAAAATAGGAAATTATTTGGGGAAAATAGAATAGAGATTATCCTAATGACTTTTTCATTTTTGTCATGGAATTTCTAAATACCTGGAAGACATGAAAAAGCACCTTGGTCTTCAAAAATTTAAGTATTATTTACTGTTAATATACTATTTTATTTGGAAAGACAATCCGGGTCTGCTGACACCGATACAGAAGTTTTGGTTTGTCTGGAGAAGAGTGGAGTCACTGACTCTACACAATCAAGAGGGGCTCTAACCAGATGAGATACTGCTAGGTATAAATATTTTTGTGCCCACATATCCCGATGACTCCATTGGCATTTCAGATGAATCACCCTTCAATACAGTTTTCTTTGCATTAAATAATGATAAATATTTTAGAATGTACCTTGTACTTTATGTATACTACTTCAGTCCTGTTGTTTCCATGGAGATAGAATCATTAGCTCATTTATTTGACTTATTGCCCTGATTTTGTTTTCTCCTCTTTTGCAACACCCCTAATATTTGATAATTTCCCAGGTAAAGAAAATTACATTTTACAGATTCAATTCCACAGATTTCACTATAATAAATGTTTCAGTTGAAGCAACTCTTGTAAAAAACCCGAAACATCTAAGCTTAAATTAGATTTTATGTGATAGTGAATCTGCCAAAATATTAAGGAAACAGTTCCAATGTTTGATTGGGGTCAATAGTGTCATATTTATTTTCATTTTCCAGCTACAACTAGTTCAAAGTTTGCCTTTTTCAGTCTTCTGGATCCACACCTGTTTTCCTCAGATTGCATAAGATAACAAATAATGTTCCTGATGAGTGTTTCAGCCAGTTGTCTAAGTCCCCCAGGGCAAACTTCATCAGGATTTGTTGATCTCAAGCAATCCAACATATGTAAATGACTACGTAAATACTCCAGCCTGGTGTTTTCTCTACCCTTTTCTTTCCTTATTCTACCCTTTGATCTCATTCCCTTGTTATGGACATTAAATATGATATATGCATGATTGCCATTGACCTTATTGAAGAAGGGTACAAAACAGGAATTAAACATTTCAGTTTTCTTAATTCATCTGTCATCTCTTCTACTTCTTTCTAATGAACTTATTGCTGAATGACTGTGACTCACTGTTCATTCTGTATAGTGCCCTTTTTTCACTTGCCTGTGCATGTCCCCACATGCTTGTGCTCTTCTTTCATACTCATCCTTATTACTCTGCCTAGTTCCCACTTTCTTAGTATGCCTTTCTTAGGTTTGAGATTATTGAAGAACTTGTGATTTTATTCAGCAGGGCTCTGGCTATGCTTTTGATTCTCTGTCCACATTGACATAGCTTGTACCCAAGTCCTTACCATTGTTCAGGAAACTGCCTGCCCTCCTTGTTTGTTTTGTTTTTAAATTGTCTCTTGTCTCTTTTGAGAATTATCTTCCAGTCTCTCTAAATATATGAAGTCTGCCTTTTGAATTTCACTGACATTTTTGTTGTCCCCTTCCATTGTAAAGATCATGAACTCTTAAAATTTCATGGAGATATTCATGTAAGTTGCCTAGCATATTTTTATTTTCAGGTAGTCTTTCCTTACTCAAATTCTTCCCTCTCACTGCTTTCAGCACAGCCAGAATTATCACCTTTCCACATCACCATTTACTTTTCCCAGTGAAAAGATGGGTGCTTAAAATTCCCCTAGCAAACTCTGTCCTTTTAATAGACAGAAAACAAAACTTCATTCTCTTGATCATCCATTCATGGTGATCTACCTCCTCCTTCATAGTACTCCCCATGCTTATTCCCCTTTCCATTTTTAACCCTATTTCATCAAGTTTACACTGTGATTTCAAATTGCCTTTTCTCACTTTCCCCACATGACCTTAATGAATGATCTGTATTCCTTCTAGTAGTTTTTCAGTGCATGAATCACCCCAATAAGCATTATGCCAGGAAAATTCACATTTTTTATCATGTTGCAAGAATATAATTTCTTGTTTATTTTTGCAGTGATCTATACAAACAAAATGTTTTCAGTTAACTGAACCACAACACTTTCTTTTGTTCCTCTTCTCCTGTCATCATAAGTGATCAATGTGTTCTTAGAAGTCTCATTCAGTTTAGCTAACAACCTCAGTAAGGTTAGCAAAGCCTTTGTACTATGACACATTACACATTTTTCAAAGGTGGATTGCATTGTTACCAGTAGGAGATAGAATACCATATTGAAAAACTCAAGGTCTTCATTTTGAGACCAACTTTCCACCACACATTCAATTTCAGAACACATTTGTACTGTTTTGATCCTTTATCCATGACTGAAAGGATTATAGAGGCAGATCATAAAGCCAAATTCTTTTGCCTCTTCTTCCTGAGATGTTTTTGATCTGTTGTCATTATCTCCATGTGGATAAACAGCATGAGATAGTTAATATACCAGATCACTTTGCCTGACACATTACAGAACAAGATACTCAGATGTTTTTTCTGTGCCAGTTGTGCCAGAATAAGAAGATTGGTCAGCAATCATAGGTGAAGTATGGCTTTCTGTTCTGCTTACAGTTCCCAGTGACACACATCAGATGATCCCAGCATTGATGCTGATCCCAGTTCAGAAGAAAATAGTAACTTAGCATGCTAAAATTTAACAAATGTGTTAAAAAAACCCCAACTACTAGAGTAGGTCTGTGATCAAAGCCAAGCTTGTAGTTGCTCATAAGCTGTCTCTTTCTCTCTGTCTCTCTCTGATTTCTCTCGCTCCCGCTTTTTCCCAGGCTCTTTTTGTCATGGCTGTTCTTACGGCTCATGATTGTGCTTTCTTTAGACCCAAACCTTTCCATTCTTATTTGTTCAGTGTTTAGGGAAAAAAACCCAAAACAACAACAAACAAAAAACCAAAACGTAGTCCCAACTGGAGCCTTTCGCAGCTACTGTAATGTAAATAATATGTAGCACAGACGTACAATGAACTGAGGGACTGCCAGTACTTTCTAGGCCCACACACTTGGAAGGGGGCGGAGACGGCGGAGACGGCAGGAAATGATTAGGAGAGGGGAAAGGCAGAGCTCCACCAGGCAAGGCTGAGGTGGCTCCGCAGTTTTGATTGCTGCAAGCCCTGCTTAGGGCTCTCTTCGTGCGTACGTGGGGCTGGGGGAGCTGCTCGAGTCCAGCCAATGGGGCTGTTTCCACACTCACGAAGATTCTGTCGTCTTAGCCTGAAAGCACTCACAGGTTAACGATAAATAACAAGAATGTAGTAAAGAAAGTGAGTAAGAAGCTTTTATTGAACTTAGTGGTTACCAGCAGCACTAGCTGTGTCAGTACCAGGAAAAAAAATGCAGTGTAGATGTCTGAAGCACCTCATAGTCACTCAAATGCTGAAGAAAAATATTTACTTGGGCTCTCCACTTGGTTTCATTCACTTCTACGAGCTTGCACACACACGCTAGACCCAGCTGTGTTCTTTTGAAATTTAAAGCAAAAATCATTTTATTGAGTCATCAGCTAGAAGAAACATGAACTCCTTCAGTCAGTAGAAGCACAACACATTTTCCACAGGATTCTTTGAAAGTCTCCTTCGTCTGGTCTGAACCCTCACATCTGGCAGGAGCTCACTTATGCTGACTCCAAGACCCACATCCAGGACATGAATATTCATCGTGTTACTCATGCTGCGTTCCTTTCCCTCTGATGTGTTTAACTCACAGCACCAGGGAGACACTCCAGAGCAGCTGGGGAGCTTTTGACAGCTCTTACTAGTCAATCTAAGCAGGAAATGATTTTCCTGTCCCATGAAACTTTCCGAGGTTTGCTTTTTAAAAAAATTATTATTATTATTTATTTCTCTTTTTTATTTTTATTTTTCCTATTCTGCTTTAGGATAAAAATCTCAATTAATTGCAGGTTTTCAGTGAAGAAAACCAACAATAGCTCTTACCCTTCCTCAACCAAACTAAACCAAATCCAACTAAGAAAATAATCCCCAAATCAAGAAGGAGGGCAATTTTCTGTGATTCAAGCCAAAGATGTAACCTGAAATTTTTTACACCCAGAGGAAATGCCCTGGCACCAAGTTACTTTTTATTTCAGCAAATATTAATTCAGCCTTTTTGTCTCCTTCCTGCATTCCCCACTTGAAATTCCAGCTTGAATCTGAGAGCCAGTTTTCCCAATAAAGCTTCACTGAAACAGCTGCATTTCCAGATTCTGAAAAGCATGCTATTTATATATTTTTACACACACACACACACACAAATTTCTGCCTAGCTTTACTTACAGCATTATTTGAACTCTTTAAGAACACGTGAGGAAACCTGGGCAAGAGCTACCAACCTAGCAATTACTTTGAAGAGCTTTTATTGCACAAAGAGGAAGAAACAACTCTATTTGCTGGTGGGTAAAATTCCCTCATCTGTTGGAACATTTCCTATGGTTACTTTCTTAATTTTTCAGGAGGAGCCCAACTTGAAATATAGTGGTATGGTTTCTGCAGGCTCTTTGTAAAATATGTTGTTGCTTCAGAAAGATGCTGTACATTTCCCACAGTTGTCTACTGGGGCTTACAATAAGTGGGGGAAAGATGGCATCAGTTTGCTCCTCCTTGATAAATGAAGGAAATGTGGGATCCCCATTAAATACCGTCTGTGACTATAAGCAACACATGGGTTTGCTGTTCAAGTTCTGCTTGGTGCATGGCCACCACCTGGCAGTGCTAACACAACTAGCAGACCTGGCTGCCAGCCTTAACAAAGCCAGGGAAGGGAGGCCTGTGAGAGGCTGGCAGTTCAACTCTTTACAGGTTTTAAATACTCCAAATGAATAGATAACACCAGTTTTGAAATATGTAATGGATTGCCAGTATTGTTACTAGGCACGCGGACTAGAGGAAAATGAAGATATTTCTATAAGGTGAAGGATCAATTTGACCCATTATTGCCTGAAGGAGAAGATATCAATACTGGATAAGACAAAGGTGATGGGGTGATGGACCTATTAAATACAATACAATGCATGTAACTCTTCACAAAGAATAACCCCTCAAACCAAACAGAAATCCTCAGTAGCTTAGTAATGGTCAGGTTAATGTTTACTATTAAAAGAGGTGCGTTAAGTATTAAAAGAGGTGAGTTTAGTATTAAAAGAGGTGGTTTCTACAAAAGGATCACTCTATTTAGGAGAATAAATCTATTTAGCTCTATCTTCTTTGAAAAAAAGACATTTTCCATTAAAACTACCCATAAACCCTCATATAGATATTTGACTTAGTCAAATATTTTTTGTGACACTGAGATATTTCACTTTTAGATATTTGTTTATAACCTGAGCTTTAAAGTACATTTTAATATCTCATTAAAATTCCACTTGGCGAACATATGGCATTTAAAAATTCATTTTTATCTTGATTGATGGCATTTCAGTGAGCACTGTTTGAGTTTAAAACAAAAATATAATCTTAGACCTAATGAAGCAGACTGTGCATGCTGAACTTTTTGTAGCTTCCCACAAACTGCCTCAATATTTTTTGGCAGCAATTTTGTTAAACTTACCCCAAGGGACAGATCAAACATGTATTTAAACTATGGAGCCTGATAATAATTGTGATTCTATGTGTGAGAGATAAAAGATATATTAATTGATTGATAACATTCAATTATGGATTATTCATATATTAAATAATCTCTGGGAGAAATGGAAATGTGCTACACTGGGAGAAATGTTTCCGTTCTGGCTAGGGCTGAGGGAAGGCTAACCAGTGCTTTATGAGTGATGCAGTTTGAAAAACAAGTTTTGGGAACAGTGTGTGAAACATGCATGTCAGCAATGTACCAGTAAGTGGTAGCTGAAAGAAAATGAAGAGGTTTTGAAGCTAAGGGCTGACATACACTTGAAAAAAGCAAAAGAAATCTTATAATCAACAGCAGCTGAACTTCCTGAACTCTTTTGTGGGTCCTGCATCCTGTGTATATTTCTATGAGAGAAGCCTCCTTAGCATTTCAAAAGCTAGGCTTGCCCGATGCCAAGTTTTACATTATGGATGATGTCCAGAAAACTATGGATCCTGTTTTGTCTAGACTCTCTCAGAATCCCCCTCTAAAAGTCCTTCTTTTACTCTTGATTATAGGGGGAACCTAACTGCTCAGTTTAGACCAAACAATTGTATTTTAAATGGCTGCAACTGGCTGAAACTACTGTTGTCTCCAGCTTGTTGACGTGCAAAGCAGGAGTTGGAATGAGTGTAGGAGATCTCAGCCTGCCATGTTCTTACTGCTGCTTCTAAGGACTGTTCAAATGTGTTCAGCAGGCGTGTATCTAAGAAATTTTTATTTTACCATTGAAATGCTCATTTTTAAACTGCATCTCTAAGTCTGGATGCAAATGCCTGGGCCAGACTTAGGTATACAGCAACTTTTCAGATTGAATCTGGGCCTAATGCTTGGGTCCTCCAGCACAGCTAGATCCATTAGTTCACACGATATCAGACAATTTCTTGAATTGCTTTTAAACTCAGCTTTAGTACTATGGCATTTTGCCCTGTCTCTAAGTAGGAATAAAGAGCTATCTTCCACCTTGGTAGATTAAAAAGGCGTATTCTCCTCCATAAAGTTCAGAAATGCAGAGACTAGTACAGTGAAGCCCTTATAAGACTGAGCTCTTTTATACCTCAAAGCTTGCCAGGATGAGGGATGCTGAGGGATGATGGGGAAAGAACATGGCCATGCTTCCCTTCTTACTCACTTGAGCCATATCCTGGAAGAGACAGCACCTTCCATGTGAGACACCATCAACCTTTTAAACAAGTTTTCTTAAGTATATACACATGGCAATTCAGATGTAAAAATGTATCATACCTATATCATTTCCACAATATTCCCCACAGAGCCCAGATGTTCTTTCTGAATGATGATGGTGATGATTTCTACAGCAAGCATCACTGGGAGAGTTGTTATTGCAAAGCAGAGCAGTTCACAATAACAAAACACACCCCTCTTTGACAGCATTCATCGAGTACATAGTACACCACAGGCTAAATTTATACATGCCTCAAGCTGGTTTTTAGCTGTTTTGGTTTTTTTTGTGTTTGCTTTTTTTTTTTTTTTTTTCCTCTGGCTTGAAGCCATCATATGTCTCATTTGAGATTTTGATCTGTTCTCACTAAAACTGTCACATGATTATAGTAGTGTTATTAAGATGGGCCATGCAAAGTTCAGGGCAGCAAATTAATGGCTGAGCATGGGTTATATGAAACTCTCAGGCTCTCCAACATGGCATTTCCCACTCCCCTGCCCCCCCTTCATGCCCAAGATCAGGCTTAGCTCACATTTCTATTTAGAAAGCAGAACTTGAAGCCAGGTATTTTGCCACAAACATTTGCAGCCTTATAAGCCAAGCAGTCGTAACTGAATGCTGTCTCTCACATGGAAAACAAATTCTGTACATGCTGTACATTCTTTAGTGCAAAATAGAATCCAGATGGCCTTTATTTTACAAAAAAAAAAAAAGAAAAAAAAAAAAAGTGGGGCAAAGAGATGAAGAGAGAGAAGTCCTTTTTACTCACATCCATCTCAAAACCTTGCCAAAATAAACTACCCCACAGAAAGCTCTTGTGACTGGCCAAGGGCAAGCAGTTACTGAATTAGGAGATAACAATAAAAAAAATAAAATGTTATTGCTAAAAATTAAAATATATTAGCAGATGGAAAACAAATAAGTATAGGTGTTTATCATTTTGCAGTACAACAGAGTGGTCTTTAAAGCACAGCTGGCCAGCCTGGGATGTGGAAAGTCAAGTCTGATGAAGAGCAGAGGTTGCCATTGCAAGGCACTGGGAAAAAAAAAAAGAAAAATTTTGAGTGGAAAATGCAGACATTCTGTTCTTGATAAGGGCCAATACAAAACACTCCAGGGTTATCAAGATCCTTTCTCAATTTATTTCAAAACAAAATTAAAACATGTTTCCCCCTATTTTTATGCAATTGATGGTCTGTTAATGCCCCTCTTCCAGTCACAGCAATCTAAAACCAAGAAGATATAAGAAATGTTTTCCAACAACAAATTAAATATCATGTAAGTTTTCAGAAAATTCCCACATTCACTTGCACAAATAATTAGACAGGCATTCCATTACACTTTTCATCAATACTACACAGAGAACTTTTTTGAAGCATTTTTTTTAGGTTTTTAACTTTATAGCTGCTGTTTACTCCTGAGTCTATCATCTCCTTTCCTCCTCTGCCATCTCTTTTTTTGCTTTTGATAGGAGGAAAGCAGAGAAAAGGCAAAGAAAAAGTGTATATACTTTAGTCAAAAGAACATTTTTTATCTTTTAAATTTGTTAAAAACATTAGAAAAAAGGTCAAGAGGTTTTGTTTTTAAGAAAGTTCATCTTTCAACAATACCCCCCATTATGCTAGGAAAATCTTGATCGAAATCTATTAACAGCTTTGAAGACGAGCCAAGCAGTCATAAGAAATTAATGTTAATTAAATAGAAGTACTAAAAATTTCATTTAGGTCGGATGAGAGGAGAAAGGAAGGGATCCGTCTGTTCCAGTGCAGCAGAAGAATTACACAAATTAGGAAACTGCCATGGATACTGACTACTGTTTTGCAGCTTGCCATATTCTTTCAGTCCTTATGAGTTTGCTTTAGCTTAAACAGAGCTACAAAAACAACAACAAAGAAATAAAAACTTCAAAAACAATGTAGTGTGCAGTTGAGAGTATGTAACACTGCCGTTCATTTCCAATTTTGCATTACAATGCAAGGACTGAACATGCAGTGCCAGCAAATAAAAATCTTCTGAACACTTAAATATTCATATACACTTTGTAATTCTCTGTGTAGCAGAATATAGCAACACAGAGTCAAAGATGCTTCATCACATTTAGAGCCTATAGAAATGAAACATAATATCTGAAATATTAATGTATTCCTGGTGTTAAAGCGGAAGAGAGATAACAAGATGATATCATATATACATATCTAGCACAACCTCTTTTCCGTACAGCTCAGGGTGACTCATTCCTGAAACACAGGTCAGATTCCAGTAATCAAAAATATAATAAACAATTCAACTTAATTGCTGCTCTAAACCCTGATAAATAATTGCTAGCAGTTCCCAGGTGACTTTAAGAAATTCACACAGAAAAATGGGTAATATAAAATAGAAAGAATACTATTTGAAATTCTATTAAGAGAAATATTAAGCAAGAACTTTACTCTGGTCCTTCATGAAAAATACAGTTCTGCCTTTGAGGTTTTGTGCTTAAGGACAATACTTCAGCATACTGTTCTCTGTTCTGTCCTTCGTTACAAATATATGCACATTCTTCCATGTACTATCTTTTTTGAGAACTGATTTCTCTGTCTCTATAGTGGCTACTATTGTGTAAATACCGTAGATCTTACAGCCAGATGTAAAACAAAAATACCAAAAGTTTTCAAAAAACGTATTATAGAAATGCTCTACTGCATGAACTGGTTTAATACCAGGCATTTTAAAGTCTCACTTCCATCACTAGTGACCATGATATGTGTCTTCAGAGCTTTGGAAGAACAGCAGTTCAGAACGCTGGCAGCAAATAAACCTGACAGCACACAAACAACAAGCAGTGCTCCAGCTCTGACATTAAATGTTGTCTGGCCCTCAGATATTGTTGGAACAGCAATGTGAGTGCTGTAGAGCCAGTGGTGCTGGTATGGGCTTAATAGCCATACACTCTTTGGGCCTCACATCTTTCAGAGGTCCACCACAAGCCCTGGGGCTCAGGATCCAACAGAAATGTCCAAATCCATACTTTACCCAGCTCTGGCTATTAGCTGTCTTTACCTGAGGGAGAATCCTTGTTCGCAGATAGCTGAGCAGTACATGGTGAACATTATCAGCTGTGTACCTTCATGAGTGCATTGCTTTCCCTCCAGTGTTTCCTCAGAATTTGTGAAGCACATCACAGTGTTCCAGGCACCTTAATAAAGGATAGCTGCCTCACATTTTTTGATGAGTTAACATTTTGTCTCATCCAAAGCACTGAAATTTTATCCCTATCCTTAAAATAAAATACCAGTTAGGATGGCTTCATTTCCCTCAAGAAATTCAAAGTGAAACATGGAGTCACTCCTACCCCTGCCAACCCCAAAATACTCCAAATCAGCCCACCAAAACCAGCATGTTGTGGCAGTTCCTAAATTCTCCTTGCCTTCCTTTTGGTGATTTGTAAGAGAAGGTGACAAACAGATCTATTCTGTACAAACCCTATTCTCTAGCTTGTATACATATGTGCATATGCATAGCTATACATACATAAACAAGCACACAGATTTACATCTATGTATGTACATATGCATGTATTAAAATCATCTGCTGAAAAGCAAACACATCTCTTAATCTCAGCTTGCTCCGTTGATGGGTCATTGGGATTCACAGCACAGCCTGTCATGGCAGGGTGCTGTGTCAGGCTGTGCTCATGCAGCTCAGCTCTCAGCTGGTGGCTGACCCCAGTATTGGAAAGGCAAGACTTGCAATGAAAGAGATGTCCAGTAACAGCCTCATGCAGTCATGTTGCTACCCCCACATCCATGTCACTGCCCCATGTCACTGCCTTTCTCTATCAGTAAAGGAAGGCTGGGATCATGCTATTAGCTTCAGGGCAGATACAAGAGAGCCAGGGAGCTCAGGAGACAAAGACCAGTGTTTGCTATGGAGCTGAGAGACTTTTTGCTTGAGGAAAACAGAGCAAGACTAGCTAAATGCCACCAAACAGCTAGAAATAGTTGCTGTTATTTGTGTCAGAGGTTGCCTATCTGTAAATTGGCTGCTGGGAAAGAGAAAATAAAAACAAGAGCTGTGAGTCACAGGTTGCTGAAGGAAGGGACACTGTAGAGGACTGTAATGAATTCATCCCTGCTGTCACCCTCCTCAAAATTATTCCTGTAGTTTGATGAAGGCAATGAATGCTGATATTTCCACATCCAGGTACTTATTTAGCCAATATCAGCAAACAAATGTAAGCTCAAACACATCATTGCACTGTTTTGTGTGCTCAGACCTGAGAGACCATTGGAGCAAACAGCACTGAAATGATCTGATTTCACAGCCCTGAATGAGTTTGCCAGGTATGTGCTCTCAAAGTCCTCTCTCGTGCACTCAGCATTAAGAATTAATAAATAACCTTTCACCCAGGGCCAGATCTCTTAAAAAAATCTTGACATCCCAACCTGTAAACTATGGACTATTCAGGCAATTCTTTAACGTCCTGTTGAAGCTATGTTACTGATGAGAATGAATTACCTTAATATTCAATCATATTTGCATGATTTTATTTGTTTATATAGTTTATTAAACTTCTTTTTCTTACAAGAGGTCTTACAAGAATTAGATGGCTAAACAATTGACAGAAAACAAACATTATAGAAATATAAACACAGCTGGAGCAAATTCCTGGTTTATGTGATTTGTATTTTCATTGAGTAGTTATGTGTTTGGGTTTTTTTTTGTTTATCTTTATATTACTTATTCTATTTTCATGCACCCAAACTATGTTTTCATTAACATTGTTTCTTCATGTTCCACACAAGTTCATCTAGTTCTCCTACAAGCTTCTTTGTTGAACATTGTATTCCAGACAAGGACATGCCATTGATTTATGCAATATTACAGAATCACAGATCTCAGGAGTTGGAAGGGACCTCGAAAGATCATCTAGTCCAACTCCCCTGCCAGAGCAGGATCACCTAGAGTACATCACACAGGAACTTGTCCAGACAGGTTTTGAATGTCTCCAGTGAAGGAGACTCCACAACCTCTCTGGGCAGCCTGTTCCAGTGCTCTGTCACTCTCACAGTAAAGAAGTTTTTTCTGTTGTTTACATGGAACCTCCTATGCTTCGGTTTGCACCCATTGCCCCTTGTCCTATCACTGGACATCACTGAAAAAAGCCTGGCTCCATTGTCCTGATATTCCCCCTTAACATGTTTGTAAACTTTGCTGAGGTCGCCCCTCAGTCTCCTTTTCTCCAAGCTAAAGAGACCCAGCTCCCTCAGCCTTCCCTCATAAGGGAGATGTTCCACTCCCTTCATCATCTTTGTGGCTCTGTGCTGGACGCTTTCAAGCAGTTCCCTGTCCTTCTTGAGCTGAGGGGCCCAGAACTGGACACAATATGCTAGATGCAGCCTCACTACCTTTGTTTTTAATAGTGTAGAAAGTTGTTTGTTTTTACTAATGGAGTTGTGTCTTCAGCACACTTATTTACTGGAGCATCCATTCTGACTGATAAGATACTTTTGTGGATGGATTTATTATTATTTTTTTTGTGTGTTTGTATGAATACTTCTCAGCATTCCTCCTTTAATCTTATATTTATTAATCCTGAAACAGTAGTTTGATGACACATTCAGCAACAGTATTAGATTTTTCTAGCGCTCTACAAAGAAATTCATGTTGTCTGGCAAAGGTATTATTTTACATCAGAGGTAGAGGCGGTTCCATGCAATCTTTTTTATGAAAATTAAGTTACATTTCAGTGACTAGTTATGTTTTAAGGAGCTAAGCAACAGTTCAGGAAGTTTGGATCCCTAAGTTCTTTTATTAAGTTCATGTAAGAAACAATATTTTGAAGAGTCCTAGAGTCCCATCTAAAGATCAGTGAAATAAATGTTAAGCTTTTTACAGATTCTTTAAGAATTTTCTTTAGTAAGCATCAGGTGAAGACTTGAGACAACAAAGTTGTCATCTGCAGTAAAAATCTGTACTTTTATATTTAAATATTCTATGAGAAAGCAGAAAGTCAGCAGGATTAATTAAGTTTTTTTCCATCATCTCCAGTGTAACTGAAACTACCTTTTGGAAATAATTTTGGAAATTACTTTGAAAATGACACATAGCAGTAATAAAGGTTTAACAACACTGCAGTGAAATGGACAAATTGTTATACGTCATATAGTTCCGCCTCTTTTATCTGGAAAGGAACAAGTTATATTTGAAAACTGCAGAAATGTTTGTGAAAACTGGCTATTTATCTTATTACCTAACTGTGCAGATGATAAATTGGGTTCTTTTTACGGTGTTTCTTGGAATTTACTGCATGACAGTCTTTGATAAAACCTGGTGAATGGGCAGAATGGGCCAAAATATGATAATCTGCTGGGAAGAATCACCTGAGAAAGCAATTGTCTTACTTTAGGCAAATCACTTCTCATCTCTATAATTATTTTCATTCCGAACTGTGATCTAACTAATTTAGACTGTAAGTTTTTAAGGTATTAGAAGAGCCTCACTTCACTGTACATTAACCTTGTAGAAGTGAGAAACTGCAGTTAGTTATCCAGACTCACTGTACCTTTAATAGAGAAAGAGAGACAGAGACACTTTCAGAGGATGATTCATCTTTCTTGTCTAAGACTGGAATAACATGAGTTGCTCTCTGGACATTCTTCTCACTATCTCTTCCTGTTAACAACACTTTCAATCAGATATTAAACTACAGATATAGTTAGGTGAGATGACTCAAGCCCTTGTTGTACGCTGCCTGCTGCCTTATCTCAGTCATGATTTCCAGATATGACATTAATAGAAATAAACAACCATAGATAGGGCCAAATGGAGGCCTGATGTAGTTTTACATTTTCATGGTGAAAAGCTCACAGAGATGTTAAGACTTCAGGACAGTTCTGCAGCCTGCGTTAGGCAGAAGATCAAGCTGGGTAACTGCAATGGTTGCTTCCTTCATTATTTTTATATGATGTAGAGGGAGGAAGTGGTGACTATGAACAAAATTGACTTATTTTAACTCTCTAAGGACATTTTATGATAAAATAGTGCCTAAAGACTTGATTCAAAGTAGGGTGCTCTGCTGCAGGCCTTTCTGAATGGAGAACACCTTATCTTAATACTATAAAGGTGTTTACACCTACAAATGATTTCACACTAACTTCGGCTACGCTGGACCACATGAAACTGAGGCAGAAAATCGTGTCAAAGTATTGCAGGCTTCTTAGCCAACCTTGTCCAAACCCCGGCTAGGCCAGGTTCTTCTGCACCTCACAGTACCAAAATACACTTTGTGAGGGCATTTCTAAAAGTTTTGGAGTATATTTTACTTCACTTATGTAACTACACACATATGTAAAATACACTACATTCAAAGTCTTGGTATCTACATGTTGCAAACTGCCTTTTTAGTGAGTCCAGAATCACAACTGTAAAATGACACATCTAACATTTCTGAATAGCAGCCTGAGCATCCCCAAACACTTCTGTCAGCCTTCATCTTATCAGATATATGAGTTCAGCTGTTGCAGGCTTTCATTTTCACTTAGGAAAAAATCTGTCTTGTGAAATAATTGTCAAATGTTCTTGAAAAAAAACATGAAAAAGAGTAATTAAATACTCATAATTAATATGCTAAAATTAACCTTTTTTGTGTGTTTTTTGTTTGGTTGTGGTTTTTTTGTTTGTTTATTTTTTGTATGGTCTATGAATGTTGATTTCTGAAATGCATACAGTAGTAAACTTAAAGAAGATCTTAGCTTCGGAGGAGATGTTATAAAGGTAAAGAATCTGATAGAGCAGTTTTACTTTTGTTCCTCCTTCTATCATTCTGCTAGCTGGATTACTGCCTTTTGTGTCTTTTTTGTCCCATAGTATCTAACCTCACTTTACAGGCCAGCTGTATTTCATCATTCATGGCATACCAGGAGCTCATTAGGTGAGAACCTATCCCTGTTTGAAATGTTTTAAATCTGATAATTATTTTCTAAAGGATCTTGAATGCATACTAATTCACAGTTAAATATATGAATTTGAGTACGTACATTGTGATTTATTCTTTCCCTTGCCTACAGCACGATCCAACTAAGAAGTGAGATGCCTCATTAAAATACAATTCAGTATTGCTTCTGAGACCCAGAGAAATACAGTTTGCAGGACAATATCAACCAGTTCAAAGTGAGGTTTTTTCCCCAACTTGTTATCCTTTAGGACAGTTAACTGATAGTTCCTAAAAGTATATATGGTCAAATAGGCCATATATTAAAGCTTTTCATTTTCATCTCAGCTATCATAAAAGCTAATTGTGTTTTGTCTACATCGCAAAATCCCCAAATGATGAAAACTCATGATGAGTTTATCCCTCAGATAGATCAGCAGAAACATAAGCTTCTATTTACAAAAGACATATTTGTGTGTTTCTATCTCTGAAGGTTGCAGTGACTGTGAAAGCTGGTTTGTAGGTACCCTTATGACCTCTTTATTCTTCATATAATGCAGCACATTTTTTAAAGTGAGAAACAAACTTCATACGATATGAAAACAATGATCTTCAAATATATTCTGTGAATTCTTCTATGTAGGAATTAATTTCTTTTTTCTCATTCATGCTCTACATCTTCTGCTAAACTATGACATTCTTATTTGCATGTATTACATTAATAAATTAAGTATCCGTTATGATTTAAATAATAGAACAACATCTTCATGCAAAATTTGTCCTGCAATTTTTAGATTCCAGTGTGTAGAGTACACAAACATTACAAATTAATTTCTGGTAAATTGACCCAACTGTTTACCAAATCATGCATATTTAGGTATTATCAGGAGATGCTGTTTCTTCTTCTAAGCTAACAGACCAAATTTCCATTTTGATTAAATTGATAGAGCTCTAGTAAGTCAGTAGAGCAATGCTGACTAATACCAGCAGGATCTAGCTCGGAGCATAAGGATTGTTTCCAATGTCTTTATTATTTGATTACCAGATTTTTGAGAAGACAAAAAATACCGAGTCTAATCTCACTTCAGTTTTCATTAACTAAGCATCTGTCTGTGCTTATTTTGAAGATAAAAATTGCAAAGACTATCTGCTAGTCCTTAAAAGTACAATGTGATGATTTCTTAGTGATTAGGTGTCCAGTACTGATCATCATGCTCTTCTGAAGTGGTGTTAGGGATTGAGTAGTTGTGGAGGGCTGGACCAAAGCCATATTGTAATGTCATGGACTCAGGATTTTCTCTTGGGCACTTCTTGTTTCCTGTAGTAACCCCTTTCCTTAGCCAGCTGTCTTGTTTGAAGATTGACTACAGAGATGTAACTGCACTGCCTGAATGAGATCTGAACCCCAAAGCCCTCTGGATTCTTGTGTGGACCCTGGCACTGACTGTGTTTTTTCATAAGTCTCATGTATTATTTTTATTTTTTTTTCCCCACTGATACGAGATCTGTTTCATTTATGTCAAGCCCTGTTTCTCTCAGGGAATTAGGCATCTATTCTGTCCTGTTGTTGCCCATGAGTGGCCTTGAGTCCTCGAGCCACTCAGCTCTCTAGAAGAATCCAGCTGATCCCTAGAAATGCCTAAGTGTCTCAGGGAGGAATCCACAATTCCGATAAGTCAGTCTGTGTGAGCAAGAAATTCTGAGGACAAGAAGAAATCTTAAAATTATTTTGCATTTTTTGAGAGATGTCTACATCCTCTTGGGATTCTGACTTAAGGGTATAGATAGCCTGAGCCATTATTTGAGGATTAAGAGGAGGAAAGAGTATGTCTACTGACTCAGATGACTAAACATCTGAGCTTTGTCAGGGCTTGCATGAATATATACAGAACCTCAAGTAACAAAATTATAGATACTTAAAAAGTGCATTAGTGGTGCAGACTTCAGACATGTGGGTATTTAAGCACTGTGAGCACTGGAAGCAACTTAATGAAGTCTTTGAGAACTTCAATTCTGCTCCTAGACTAAAGGTCTTAGCTTTTTTGTGGCACTTGTCTTACATGACTAGTCACGAGAAAATGGTGACCCTTTATGTTTAAGAAATTATATCACTTCTCTCTGTAAAAGTGTAAGTCTGAATCCAAAGGGACTGATGGCCACAAGCCATATACAGTGAAAGAAGTCTCAGAGGACTTATCATAATGAAAACCATACCTATAGCAGCTTGTTCCATACATTCATGTATGGGCTACTGGCACTTGTTTGTGTTTGAGTATATGATCCTCCACACTCTTTTTAGTTCTGCTTTTAATTTTTTCTTGTTCCTTTTGATCTTCTAGCTTCTGACTTTTTTTTTCAATCATTTTGAAGAACTTGGTACCAAAGAATAAAAACTTTGTATGACTGAAGGGTGTAGTTGCAGGTCTTCTGGCTCTGTGATTAGCAGATTAATGATCTGCTTTGTTGCTATCGCTTCAGAGGAATTACTCAATTCACTGTCATGTCTGCAAACCCAGTGTGTGCATCTGTCTATACAGACACACATGTGCAACTCTGGCATAGATATGGAGTAGAATGCACTGCTTAGGAACAGAGTGCTGCTTGTTTGCATGTTGGTGGGTTTTTTTTTTCAGAATAGCAATAACTCAGCAGTAACTTGCAGAACATTTTATCTTTTTCACTTAACTAAATGTCTGCAATGATTCTGTATATTTTTGAAGCAAAACAGTTCTTGAAAATGCTTGCCTTACCAGCATTTAAATTAAATACATTGCAGAGCTCTTGATACAGCTATAATCACTACCCCAGCTCTGGTTTATGAGGCTTTTTGGTTTTGTTTTGATAAATGGCAATAGTTAACACTGACTAAGACGTGAACAGACATTTCAGTTTTGCTATTTAATCTGTTAAACTCCAATTGATGGATAACAACATGAGTTATATTTAAAAAATGCATTTTTTCACCTTTGTCTATAGGTATCTTGCTATTAATTTTCTTGTTTTAAAAAGATGGTAATAATTGTATATATTAAACATCACCTCACATTTTATGAAGTATAATAAAAGGAAAACTCTTTATTCACTTCTAAAGGATGACATGATGGCACAACATGAAACAAAATAGTTGCTTAAAGGCCTGAATAACCAGATAGGGTGGAGAATGAGAAACCTAATGGAAAAGACAGAGGAAGAGTCAAGAGTGTCACTGCCAGAGCTAGACTTAGGGCTGAAACAGCCAGAACAGCACAGCTAGCTCACAGGAGAACAGGCTACATGTGCAAAGGAGTGCAACAAAACCAGAAAGTCATTTTTCATCCCACTCTAACTATGTATTAATTATTTCTTTATATTTAGATAGCAAGTAAGGGAATTGTGTTGTATCATGTTATCCATTAAAGATGTACGTTCTTATCACAGTGATACAATGATTTCACCCCAGCTCTCCCAGTCAGCACAATAATAGACCTCCTTCTGCAGACTATTGTTTGCCAACTCTTACTGCATTACCAGATTTGTCTCATGACAGAGACTGTGTGCTCAGACCTGCACAGTGAGCCAGCTACAAGCTGTTGAAAATATATGACCTTTACCTGGACTCCATTGGTGCGCTGAAACAACCATAATACCAAGAAGTTCTAGACTTAGCTACCCATGCACATGAGAAACTGGAAAATTCATTACTCATTGTAGGTCAGGAGAGCATACCTAACCAAAAGAATGCTTAACAACAGTGAAAACCAATCCTGCACATCAGATGTCATTTTTGTTTCACGTGCAGGGATCTATCATTTGTTGTGCTGCGTGGTGGGTGCTTGCCATTAATGGAAACTGTTTCCTCTCTGCTGGTTTCAGTTTTGAGAAAGGCTAGGGGAGAGATCTTGGTATTTCCCTTCCATACTGACTTCAGGCCCAAGATGCACCCAGATAGGCAGAGTGATTAATAATTCAAAGCTATGTTAGCAAGTGACAGGGTATCTGCCTCTGCATGCACAGTTCTGCCCTAGGGTTCAGCAGAAGATGTGCACTCTTCAGCTTGCTCAGCTCCAGAGTTACCATTTTTCACTTCTCTATTTTGAGTTGTATAACAGCAAGACCTGGGTGAGACCTATGATTTTTGGCTGTGGGTTGTTTGTTTTGTTTTTATAAAATTGAAGATACGTAGACTGCAGATAATTTTCCCCAAAGCCACTTCAGCTAACCAAACTGTGTTCAAACTTTAAGACAAGTCAATAAATATTAACCTTCAGTCAGCAAGCAAACATAGAAAATCTCAGCCTCCAAGGAGATAGTTGAAACAGTTACAGGGAAGTAGAAAGGGAAAAAAACATGACATGATATCCATTCTCAGCATTGTCAGTTATGATCCTGTATTCTTCACACGCTCTTTTGCCCTTGAGTATGGACTGGACAAAAAAAGTCTTTATGGTCAGAATGATCTCCGTGACCAATATGTTTAAGCATCCTTCAAGAAAGCAAGTAGCTTTCAAATGAGGCTTTATGGATTTGTATTAGAAATGTACCCATATGTATATATAGACGTGAAATGTGAAGGAGGTAGTTGAAAAAGTTGGACTCTCTTGATTTTTTATTTTTCACAATCCTAGTTTCTTCAAAGAAGAAAAAAAAAAACCCTGCTGTTTGGACATCTCTTTCTGTTTAAACAACCTGAGTAGCCTCAGAAGGTTCTCCTTTTGCAGATGAAGCATGTGTTCACAATGTTATTGTCCTATTTATGGTACCGGTTTTAGACTTTAAACAACTTGTCAACTGGGTACAAGATTAGCAGAAAGCCTTCATTTACAGGCTGAACCTTCCCACTCTGTTAGTTAGGGCTTTCATAGTCTGATTTTATTCAATATATTCAGGTTTAGTTGAACTTAATTTTGCATGGAAAGTTAGTCTGACGTTTTTGTTTATTCAAGGATATTTTTGTTTATTCAATAATTTTTTTTCTTTACTGACATAAACAAAGAAGTTGCCAGACACACTTAGTTCTGACTTTCAGGTACTTAGGGTACAAGAGTTTTTAATTTTCATAAGGTTTCAAGTATTATCCAAATATGTCAATGACTTTTTAATCAAATATCAAATTATATGACAAATGCTACTTGTTACATGCATAATTTCAGGCTTACATTTATGCTGCAAATGATGTTTTAACTTTTTATGTTACAAGTTTTAGGAAAGTGCCTAAAGCCCCAAATATTTTGTGCATCTCTTTTCAGGTGTCTGAAAAAATGCAGCTGTGAGCTTGGAAATGAAAAATATACTTAATAAATAAATAAATTCCCCATTTAAAACACTCTGAAGTGCAACATCTCAGTTCTAGGATCATATTCATGAGCTTCTTCATCAAGTGCTTTTGGTTATATCTGGATATAGCTGGAGTTCTCTTACCTGTATGTTAATGCTATTTCACTATTTCTTCCCAGTCACAGATATTGCCTCCCCCAATATTGCTCTATTTACCTATTCCAGCAAAACATTTTGCCTTCATCAGGTAGCATGGCATTTCCAGTGGAATCTCTCCCTCTTTCCCTGATAGAAAATTATTTTTATACCCCTCTGACATCAGTATTAAAATGTGACATCTTTATTTCCTTACTGTTGTTGTTATCAAACAAATATACCTGCTGTCATGGCTATCAAAATGAATAATGAAGCTTCTTCCTTTCCAAATCTCAACAAGAGCTCAGTGACTAATTTTAGGTTATGCCGAATCTTTATCTATCTTGCCCAGCCTTCACAGCTACTGGCCTTGCTTCAGCTACATTCACATACCATTTCTATCCCAGTGCAGCTAGTCAGCTGTTGAGAGTTGATGAACAGATTTTATGTTTTTAGTGTCTAAAATAAAATTTATGAAATTCATATTTAAGCAATTTTACAGGGACTTAAATTCAAAGGGTACCAGCATTGTGGAAAACAAGCACAGATTCAGTAGTTGAAATAGGAGCCTACAGGCAGCTGACATCCTGCAAAATCGTGGCCTGGAAAATTAAATTCATATTTGCCCTTCAGGGACTAAACTTGTGATATCATCTGCTATATGGTGAATATGTAAATAATTGTTTTCACTTCCATTTTCTTGTGCCCGTGGACAGGGTAATTTTTAAATTCTTCAGAATTTTTCTGGCACTCATAAGTGAGGGATCTCCAGCCTAAAAACTAGCATAGAGTCCAGTCACAGGTATCAAAAGAAAGCAGAGATTAACATTAAGGGAACTGCAGAATGAATGCTGACTCCTGGGGAAAAAAAATATGGAATTTCTCTGGTTAGGAAAAATTTCAGCAGGATAATATGAGCATAGTTTTCTTATGGCATAATTACCTCCTTTTTTTTTTTTTTTTTTTTTGTAAAAAACTGACATATTTCCTGTATATCTGGTACTTCTAAAAGTGAGTAAAAAAGGAAAATTATAACAATTGTAAAGATTAATATTTTACTTAGTTGTACGATAGTTTTCAACTTTCTTTCACACAAAAGAAAATGTCAATTTTCCACACATTGAAAATAGGTTAGTTTATTATAGACTTGTGCTTATGCTTTGAGAACAAATTATTCAACCATGATAAATGTGCATGAGTTCACTAAAACAAAAGAATATCTTCTTTTGTTCACCAAGGTTGATCAATAAAAAAGCTTTATTCCCATCACTGTTTTATTTCTGAAATGTGATGTCTGTTTTTTTACAGTAACCATAAGGATTTCAGAGCATAAGCAAGACAAAGTTTATAAACACAGATAACATTTAATTCTAGGACAATGGATAATTTTTTAAAGAAACAAAACCAAACAAGCCAAATCTTGAAATGTCTTTTTTTTTTTCCCCAACAATATTGGCTGACATACTAGAAGATAACACTTGCAAACATAACTTAATGAAATAATTCATCTGTGAGGAAGATTGGTAGTCACAGGCTTTCTATCTTGTACTTTGCTAGAGTCTTTTAATAGAAAAGAAAATCCAGAAACAGATACAAGAGGGAAACTAGCTCATAATCTATTAGGCAATGATAATTTAATCTAAAGCTGTGAAGTTAATTTCAGTTTCCCATCTACTGTATCAGCCTTTTAAATCAGAAATCAGAAAATCCTGAGGTTTTCCACATCTTACATTATCATGCAAGCCAATGGTCTATTATTGGACTTTATTTTATTAGTAGTGCAAACAAATTCAACTTTTACTTGAAGAACAAGTGCAACCTGTACTTGGTTTAAGGAATAAACAGTGAAACATTTATGAACCATGGAATTTATCTGTAAATGAATGTTAAATTGTAGAACAGTTTCATATTGCATCCCAGGTTAAAATTTTGCTCAGTGAGTACCAAAGTAGCTGGTTTAATGTGCATTTCTATATTTTTTAAGCAAGATACATATTGCATGAATTAAGGAGCTTTGAGAAATTTCTTGTAAATAAATAGATGTCTTCACCTCTTTTTGTCAAAGCCCATGTGTAAGTAATTTATATGATTGCTTTCTCTGAGATGACTAGCTGGTGCTACAGCCTGAGCTTATACCAAGCGGCAACTTGTGCAAAGGACGCGGATGGTAGAAGCCATGATTCCTACAGTGCTTCCATCTAGAGTTCTTTATCTCTGAGTAGCTTTGCAACTTTCTCTGAAGCTTAACAAATTCTGGTGCACTAGACAGGAACAGAAATGAGCGAATCTCACATGTTGGTCTAAGAAAATACTTTGCCAGCATCACCTCATCGCTCAGGGTCGTATATAAGGCACCTGATTCCAATGTCAATGTTTATGATGATCTGTCGGGATATGAAGTTAGGGGAAAGGTGAACCTTATGAGGGACTTTAAAGCTAGATCAGACACAGCTTTAGACTTCAGTGCCATTCATCATCTATGCCTGGAACTGAATTAAAAGGTTGCTTGGATCCTTGTTAGAATAGAAGTTGATGGCACGGAGAAAAGAAGAGAGCTTCACTCTGAATCTTGATGGTGTGATCTTTTCAAAGTCGAGAAGTGAAAAGTTATCAAAAAGGATGTGAAAATAGAAAATATGGTCTTTGAGTAAAGAACATGGTTTTCAAGTCCTCTGACTGGTGCATGATTTTGCCCGGTTTTTACCACAGGCCAAGAAAAAAACCAGCCAAGTTATTTGAATGTTCTCCTCTACGGAGTTACACTTGGAAGGGAGCTGTGTCTCCTCTCTCCTTCCATGCTTAAGGTGACCCAGCTGCCTTCCCAGAATTGTCCCTGATTGTCCCAGCTGGGATCACCAGAACTATGATGGCTGAAATGAAAGAAGCAGAGATAAAACCTAGGCTCCTCATGACCCCATGGGACTGGGTCTTCAATGAAAGCAAAAGAAGCTGTTTTGTGTTTGTGTACCCTGGGGGATAGTGTCCTCTTCAGCTTGCAGGGGTACCACTCCTCTCATCTCAGCCTAGTGGGATTGTCAAGTGAGGAAGGGTGGGACAATATGTCCACATTAATCTTCTTTGGTAATTCCCATTCTCCTGCTTAAATCAGAGTTCCCTCAAAATTACTGTCCAGCAACTCAAGGGCCAAATCTTCTCTTTCCATACCCTTTTTCCTTCTCTCAGTATCTCCCTAATTCTGATAGCAAGTTCTTTGTTCTGGGCAGCCACACATGCAGGTGCAAGAGGTAATTTTTAACATCATAATTTAGTGCTGGGTAGTGTAACAACAAAAGCAAGTGTGCAATTCAGGGAAAAAGAAAAAGAAAAACAAAAAATCTTGCATATCTCACTGAAAATTTATAGTATGCTAGAAAAAATGTATGTAACTTTGTGGTTCACCTTCTGTTATTTGGTCATCCAAAGGATTTCATAGTCCTAAATTGTGTTCATTTCCATCTTCTACTTAGGCAAAGGGTTTCCTTCCCCTGTCTCAGGCATCTCAGCGTGACTTGCTTGATATTACTGCATAGTGCAATATAGCTCATTTATCTTGGTTTTGCCCCTTCCAGAACCCTTCTATAAGGGCTCTTGCTGCCTATCAGCTTTCTCAATAATGCTCCAGTTGCATGCTGCCTAGAATGCAAAGTTCATTTTTTGTCTGCTAGACAAACATGCACTTCTCTTTGAGGATCTCCATGATGGAATTTCACAGAATCACAGAATATTAAGGGTTGGAAGGCACCTCCAAGGATCATACAGTCCAGCTCCCCTGCCAGAGCAGGACCAAAAAAAACCACCAAAAAACAAACCAACAAAAAAAGCCAACCAAGGCAGATCACTCAGAAAGGCATCCAGATGGGATGGAAGTATCCAGAGAAGGATATTCCACAACCTCTTCGGGGAGCCTGTTCTAGTGTTCTCTAACGCTCACAATAAAGAAGTTCTTCCTCACATTGAGGTGGAACTTCCTGTGCTTGAGTTTGAACCAATTGCCCCTTGTCCTATCACAGGGCACAAGTGAAAAGAACTTGTTCCTGCCTTCTTGATGCCCAGCCCTCATGTATTTATAGACAGTAATTAGATCCCCCCTCAGTCTTCTCTCTAGACTGAAAAGCCCCAGGTCTCTCAGCCTTTCTTCATAAGGCAGGTGTTCCTGTTCCTTAATCATTGAGATATTAGATGCAGAAGATTTAAAACTTTCCCTATGCACCCATACAAATCACAAAGAACAGAACAGTTTGCTTATATACGGGGCTACATGCTGTTAAATAGGAATCAACTTTATTAGAAATAATAATTCTGCTTAGAAACTTCATACTAATTTAATTTTATTAGTGCAAAAACGCCTCACCAAGTAAATAAATAAGTAAATTTAAACTGAGGCCAAGCACCCTCTATGAGGATGTTCTCTTGAAGAGCTTGTTCTCTTAGGCAGCATCAACCAGGGCAGTTTTACATTCCCTGTTACTCTGCCCTACAGTAGTTGAGAATTGGACCCTGTTATTTGAACAATTCCAGTGTTTTGGAATTAGGGGAAGCTAGACAGCCATGTGGTGTGACATAAGCCAATGATTTGGCCTCAATTTTGTCTGATTAAAGTATGCAAAGCAGTGGTCATGCAAACAGTAAGCGAAGACAAAGCAGTTTTGTCCTGAAATTGCTTAACGAAGGCAGGGCTGACTGAACAGTAGCACTGGTTTTTAGTGACCTTTCATAAAGAAAAGGCAGTCTGTCTGCCATTATGCAAATTCAAGAACATCTGTTCCATGAAACCCTGTAATAATGCCTGAGGTTTGCATCAGATGAGAATAAAAACTGTTTTGACAAAGGCTACAGAGTATGCTTGTATTAGCCAGACAGCTCCTTTTTCTAGTCCAAGTATACCCTAAGAGTAGGGGGGCTGATCTTCAGCTGGAGCAAATTGTGATGGCTCAGTGGAACTGGTTTCTCAGAATGCTCTTTTATTTGGTGAATAAGGTTGAAACCCAAGAGGTAAATTAGACTTACAACTGCATTCTCAGAGCATTAGTATTTCTTCGGTAACAACAGCAACAACTGATGTGTGACACAATGAGAAGTGTTTATCACAGCCTTCCTATGCAATCCACAAAAGAGGGAGTGAGCATTGTTTTAGTGAGAAGTTTGCCAGCAACTAACTCACATCTGCTTTAATTTAATAAAAAAGAAAACACAACCAAACCAAACACAAGCAATATTGACAGCAGATATAAACAATAAGTAGATGTCTCAGTTCCGTTTGATACTTAATAAACCTCAGGAAATACCTATTAAAACGTATTGATTTGTTTTCCAAGACTGTTAACCACCTCTGAATTTCAAGGATGGAGGGGTTGGTGTGCAGAGAATCATGAGTGCTGGGGACTTGTGCACTCCAGTGGTGGCTGATAGAAATATTATGAGCATGGAGATCAGACAGGAACACAGTGTACAGCAGCTCACATCATCCCTTTAGGAAGAGCAACAACAGGCTCCTCTCATAGGCCTAACTAGAGCATAGGGGAATTAGAGCAGAATTTGATCTTGCCAACATATGTCACAGCTCCCTTTCAGCATCGGAAGCAGCAGCCTCCTCTGTGTTTGCAGCCAAACAATTGCTCTGTCCTCAGCTGCAGGGGGAAAGAGGAGGCTACTGGACTTGTCTGCACTGAGGTAATCATACCTAATATCAGTCCTCACCAGAGGACCTGTTGGGGAATATCCAAAACTCTTTCAGAGACCCCGCTGAACAGTTTAGAGCTTGAAGAATTATTTCTGCCATGCCTATTTTTAAAAGTACTCATTAATTTTTACATCACAGAATTATTCCTATGATTCCTAGAAGATTTTGAAGAGCAGCTGAGAGAATAAAGCAGATATACATATTTTTGCAAAGACTCACAAACAGCTGGTTGTTTTTTTTTGTTTGTTTGTTTGTTTGCTTTTAGTTTCATTTTGGATTTTTTGTTGTATTTATTTATTTATTTATTTATTTATTTATTTATTTATTGTTATTTTTTTAAATCCATCTTGGATTTTTAAGCTTGGATTTTTAAGCCTATCTATAAGGACGCAAACATTAGACATTAGGTCTAAGCTATGAAGGGTACCTCCAGCAGATCATAGATGTTTAATATGTGCAGGAAGGCAGAAAGGATCAGTCTCCATCAGACATGGAAATGTCCATGCCTGTTGGTTAACTAGAGGATGGAAGCTAGGCAGTTAGCTCACAGTAGCCTTGTGACTTCCAAATAGGTAAAAGCAGGCAAAAAAAACATAGCACAGAGTCTGTTCCTTACCCTAGGACTTTCCCTTAAATAACTAAAAATAGGCAAGAGTCTGGCATTTGTTTAAGTGCTTGACAGTTCTTTCGGGGGTGATGGTGAAGCCAGTGCAATAGACTCTACCTCTGGTCTCTCCCCATTCAGGAAGGCACCACCACAGCCAGCAATTGCTGATATGGGTATTTGTGAGGCATGATCTCTGTCCCCTTTTCTCATCTCAGTCCTTTTCCTGCCTACTGAAAGCAGTAACACACAGGACCATCTGCCTCACCACTATAGCACTGAGATGTTTATTGTGATCTGGAGTGACCTTCCTGGGCAGGATGACCATCCAGCAGTGATTTCTGCAGTGGGTGATTGCAGCAGAGCTTTCGAGAAATGGCTGTATTTCAAACACAGGGTTACTTGTGTTCCTGATGGCAGCATGTGAGCAATGAGTTATTTCTGGTGGTTGCCATCATAGGCTGGTACACATCCCATGGATATTTTTTCCTGCACCTTGCAGGTTTGGAGGTGGGAACCTGCAGAGTGCTGCAGTTTCAGTTGTTTTTTTTCCAACATGTCTCATGTATTCCCTCATGAATTAATTTTACCTTTGACAGTGATCCCAGCACCATATAAATCTGGAATATTTTTTTTTTCCCCAGTAAATATCTGGGACTAAAATTTTGGGAACAAGCTACACAGCAGATGAAAGGTATCGCTATCAATATAGTTTGCAATAAAGAGTAGATAATTTGTTTTTAAACAGAATAGATGAATGAAAATAGCAGCTGAATGGTTAAAGCCACAACATATTTACTGCTAAAATTGAAATGTTTTCCATTCCTTAAAATTTACACAGATGTTTTACCCCCAAAATTGGCATTACTAATTCTTAGGTTCAGACAGTGACCTAAAATATGACAGGAAAAAATAACAGATGTTTTGTTTGTGGTTTTTTTTATATTAGATACAATCAAAAGGTCAGAATTACATGAAGTGTGCTGAGGCATTTATGAAAAAGGATGTTTTTAATCTGAAAGTACCTTCTTGCATCTATAAGTGCAATTAACAACCAAATATAGAAAAATCTGTGTGCTGACTTTTCCTCCTCTGTGTGAATCATCTTGCTTTGCAGGATGGAAGTGAAAAAGAATAAATGCAAGACAAAGCAACAAAGGCCAGAAATCTGCTAAATCAAGTAGTATTGTCATCCATTTTCAGAGTATAGAAAGATAAAATTTCCTAGAGTTTATAAAGCAAAAATAATTGTGAACTTTTAAAGATGTTTCATACAATAGTTCTGTTCTTCAACCAGCCTCACAATTACAATGGTCAATCTAACTTGGTAAGGAAGTAACATGTTAATTCTATATTTCCTGTATTTTCGATTGCTTTCATTGTTAGTGTTCTTGAAATGTTAATAGGCACTCACATCAACCAATATATGCCTGCAGCCTTAGTTTCAACTTAACATATTATTATGTGATTATTATATAATGCATCAGAAATGACTTCTCATTATTGTTTTTAATCACGATAATTAACTTGGATTTCTTCTTCAAAAGTCTAATTCTGCACCTTTATTTTAAATCTCAAGAGAGCTTCATTCAAACCTAAGACATGCCAGAACCAGCCACACAAATTATGTCATCAACACATATTTTATTACTGATTACATGACAAGTTTGGTGGATCTGTCCCTGTCAGTGAAGTAAACAGCCTTGTTTGGTCAGCCTGTCATGGATAGTGAATAACACATTTGGTTAACTAGCTTTCTCACAGGCAAAATGTGAGGAAGCAGAGATAATTTATTTATGCCATAATTCATTTTTTAAAGCCATAATTTATTTATACTGTTGATGCAGTTTTCTTACTAGCATCATATCACAGTTGACTATGCTTTCAAACAACAAAAGGCCCCTACATATTCCACAAACCAACACCCAGTCATCACCGGTTCTTAGTGCAGCTTTCCAGGTAGACTGCACAAACATACACATCCAGCAGAACATCAGAGCAAAATATTTCTTCATGCATAATTCACACTTCCAGTCTCTGCATGCTTTATGCACTGATGAATTACTCAGTCGTGCTGGGATAATTCAGAATGAACTAAAAAGCAAATTATGGCAGGCATGTGCCGTAACATTATTATTCTGCAGGCCTGGCTTTAGAAATTACTGTCTCTGAGACCTGATTTTGAAGTACAATGTATTCAGCCTCCATGGTATTTCAACACGGTGTCTTATGGATGTCTGTGGACTCATTTCAAAAGCTTACACAGTCCAGAAACCCAATTTGATTTCTTTCTTTTTGCCTGAAATGGGCCTTGACATTTTAAAATCATTAAATGCAATCTCTTTCAGATGTTCACAAAAGGTCACAAAGACTATGGGACTGCCCCTATTACACTACACCACCACAGTGCTGATACACTTTAGCAGGGGGACTGAAAGTGCTCAAGGCATTCAAAATTGAGCTCCTAATGTATTAAGTGCATTAGGAATAGTCACAGCTCTGCTAGAATTTCCATTAAAAGGTCTAGATTACTAAGAGGAACAGGCTTTTTGAGAGGCAGTTACTTTAAAAAGATTTTTAGTTTGTGTTGGACCAGAGTCTGAGCAAACACTCAATATTTTCAGGATTATTTTTGTTTCCTTAAAAAAAATGTTTGTTGTTTGTTATTGTTTTTTGAGGGGGGGAAGGGGGAGAGCAGGATTTTAAAAATATGTAGTTTGGTCACAGTCTGAGGGAAATACCAACATGACAAAATAGGGTGTGGATGACTCATGGTGTGCATTCTTGCTGGATGTAGCATATTGCATGTATCAGCAGCTGTTTACAAGCCTCTTTTTAATTTCACACCAAAAGCAGCTGATGACAACCTAAGAGAAAAAGGAATAGCACTAGAAAATGGAACAGCTGTGACATTAATACTTTATTTTTCATGCAATGCATTGTTGTCTGTTTGCCCTTAGAAAGACAATTTCTCAAGTTACTGAAGGGAAAAGGTTCATCTGTTCAGAGAATATGATCCAGAATGCACTAAATTTGCTAGATTTCATTGGTTTCACTTAGCACTGGACAAAGTTTTAAGGCTGTTTTTTTCACCCAGTGACAGCAGGAGTAAGCTCTAAATCTCTTCTGGCAGGTCAGACCACAGCCAGACAGAGCCTTTTAAGAAACCCTCCCTCTCCTCCTCCCAGCCCTTCCTCTCCGCTCTGGCTGCATCCTCCTCTCTGCTGTGCCAGGGCAGCATTTGCCTAGCTTTGTGGTAAAGCAAATTTCTCACTCTGATCCTGTGTTCATGGCACATCTGTGCAAACAGCTGTGCTGACACAACAGAGGGTCACAAGTGGCCTGGGTGCTCCCAACACTGCTCCCGCTGAGAAATACATCCCCAGGGCTACAGCCTAACTCTCAGTTGGGTACTCCCATGCCCCAGCAGTAATAGCACAGTCTTAAACAACAGCTAGCAGAACTACATCAGCATTGCTGTAGGAGAGAAGCACATGTTGTAATCTAGTTTATTCAGAGTAATGCTGCCAATCCTGGTGTTTCTCACAGCTCTCCTTAGCTAACAGATAAGGGAGGCATCAGATCCTGGAGATACTTACAAACCCACACACACCTGAGTATTTATCTGTGCATCTTGGGTGTAGTGAGAGGCCCAAAAGCAGTATGTGTGCATGCTGAAAGGTCATAAGCAAAAACATCCTGAAAAAAAACAGCTATTTAGTCAATGTGTTTATGTATTATGCTATTTCGTCAGAATAATTCCTCCTTTCTTCAAGTGCTTGTAAGTGTTTGATTTATCATCATCACATCTCCCAACAGAAAAGGATGTGGCTTGACCTTATGTAGGTGGTCTATGTTAAATATTGCAAATCTTTGTGTTCTGGAAACTGAAGTGATACTGCTGTTCTGAGCTTAAAGTGCAAGTGATGGAGGCTGAAACATGCATGGGACATATAAATAAACTCTGAGCAACCTGGTCTAGTGAGAAGTGTCCCTGCCCATGGCATGGGGGTTGGAACTAGATCTTTAAGGTCCCTTCCAACCCAAACCATTATATGATTCTATGAAAATGTGTCTGGAGCCCTCTGTTCTGGAAATGCATACAGCCTCTTAGCTTTACTTTCCCAAGAAGTTCTTTTGAATCCATAAGGAACAGGACCAAAAATAAGTGGATTTGCAATCCACTTGTGTAAAAACCTGCGGATGTCAAGTAAGAGAAAGCTGGCATGAAAAGGCACTGTAAAATTAATGACTCGTGTCCACTTGACTGCAAATAACTCTGCAAGTGAAGATGAAAGAAAGTATCTACCTGCAGGTATCAGAGATGCTCCCCTGCTTCCCCTAATATCTGTTGCTCAGTTCTGGTCTTCTAGGTAATAGCATCAGCAGAGTTTATTTTTACTACTCAGTGTCCCTTGCGGCTTTCACGTTACTTTCCTGGTGTGTGCTGCACAAATCAAGTCTTGTTCTGCAGCCCTGTTGCTATTCCTTTACACCCCAATATCTGCACATAGCATTAGTATTTATGCAGCTTATGCAGAGACCAGTAATTCATTGATTACTTTGAGTCACACCACTGGAGCTATTATTTCTAATAATATGTGAGTATCAGCTAATAGTTTTTCTTCCCTGAATTATCTCTGATTAGATGCATATACTATCTGTCTGCTATGTAATGTGTGTCAGTGTGTATGTCAGTATGTGATGCCTTTTTCCATGAATTTCCATTGCTTAGCTAGAGCTGGGATTCCTCCTATCTAGGCTTCTGTGTTCCCTTCTTCATTATTTTTTAAAAATTAACTTTCCTTATGAGAATACAGATGCTGACCCAACAAAGCATTTATTCACATGCTTCCTGAGTATCCCTATTGAGCACAGCTAACTATTTGTGGGCTTAAAATTAAACACGAGTAATCAAATGATTTATTGTATTGACACCCTAATTTACATCACATGTATCACCAGAGGTGTGATGTAGTTGAAAATGTGAATGCTCATACAAGCTCTGAACCTTGAAGTGAAGAGCTGATTTGTAACACCCACCTACCCTGGTAGAAATCCAGTCTTTTTTTCAACTGAGCAGTAAGAACTCAATAAAGTGGTCTGGACTGATACTAATGAAAAAAAAAACCATGTTTGCACTGATTTTTATTTTTTCCAAAATGTGTACACAGTTGCTCTAGCAGGACACAGAACTCTAGTTTGCAACTATCTTGATCGAAGCTCTAATAAAATGCTACTGCACAGCTCAGAGAAGCCCCTCCATATTAGTCACTTTTTTTTTTTTGCCAAGTTCAGCTCCAAAGGAATGCTATTTACTGAATACATATTTTACAAAGATAAAGGCCATAGTGCACCAGTGTAGGTTGTACAGTAATGTGGTAGCTTGCAGAGATTTCAAGGGCTAGATTCAGAAAAGGCTGTAGGTAGCTGAAGTAAGAGTTCAGAAGGATTTACGGTTGTGGAGTGAAAAGTGAGATCTGGAAATCTCACTTCAACTGTTATTTATAATCCACAGCCATGACTGACTTTGTCTGGAAGAAGGGAGGTGATGGAAGTGAAGGTCAGCCCCGTGCAACGACTATCCTATAGGTACAAGGGTGAGATTCCTCACTCATTTAGAAGTTTACAGCACAGACTTCTGTCTCTGAGCTAATCGTCTAGACTCCCTTTATAGTCACTAGAGAGAAACAGGCACTTCTAAAAGGCAATTTATCTGACCCATTTTAAATGAGTCTGTGAGGAGAAAATGCACTGTGCTTTGGAAATGCCTGTTTCTCACCAGAGACCAGAAAGGGTTTGTGGATGATGACAAAGACACTGTGAGTTAGGCCAGTAGGATCCCCCTTCAAATTAAGGAATCACAGATAAATTCCTTCTGGCATTTCCCAGATTTAAAGTTTTACTAATCCCCATTTGTCTTCTGTTATGGAGGGGCAAGAAGAGGTGACTTCTTACAGACATCTTTTTCTCACAGTTACTAGTGAAGGGAAAATGTCAGTAAGTGAAATGTGCATGTCTTAATATCTCATCATCTATACAGGTATTATCATTGCAAAATGGGAGAAGCATAATTTTGTAGCAAAGGTCTGGCAATGTCATCAGCAAATAAATGTAGGCTTATTCTAACAAACAGATCAGTAGAAACAGCATTAAATGCCTGCAGACATATCCCACCCTCCTCTGCTCTCTGTTTGCTTGGTCATGAGATTAACTGTAGCAGAAATATTGCTTCTTGTAGGTTAATTTTGAAGCCAGGTAGTTTACTCAGAATTCCTGTAGACAAATTAAACCCCTTCCGTCCCATGTCTCACTGCACATAACAGCTCTCATGAGCAAGAGGAGACATCTTCAGAAACTTGCTACCATCTGATGCCCTGTGCAAGCTCCTGGCTCTCAAATGGTTCTGAACCACTGAGGGCTGAGTTCGCAGCAGTGTTCATCAACACCCCTGAGCACCTCATCCTGCCTATGGGCTGTTTCCCCGGTCCCAAAGACAGGCCTAAGTGCAAGAGCAAAATAGCCAGAGAGTAAGAGAATTCCTTGTGGCTGTCACTCCCCCCTTGTCCCCTGAGGTTATCTATGCACACCACATGCCTTTCTCCAGATTTTCTTTTACTTACCGGTGGATAGGTCCTGTTGTGAATTTGAAACCTGATGCTGAAGGTATCTGTTATCAAAATATAGTAGATGGCTAAATCCTACCTCTGAATAAATCTACAGGAAATTATTCAAAGAAAACAAAAAGAAGAAATGGCATTACTACTATCAAGTTTATGTTTTGGTGTCTGTACAATTAATTCAGAAAGTCATCTAGAACAAGATAGCGGGATATTTTTAGCATATGACAGTTCAATACTGCTAAGCTTCTGTAATCCTCAAGTAGTTATTTTATGGTGCACTTTTTAATTACATTTTATATGTATATATGGCAGTTTGTAGGCTTCTTAAAATAAATATTTCCCATGTATCCATATGCATGATCCACACTTATTTTGTAGTACAACATGTGCTGACAGAGATTAAAAGATTGCAAAACAGCAGAAGGCGTTGTGCTATCTTGCAAGTGCAAAGTAGGCACCTTTATCTGACTCAGTTTTTAGCATCCATCTTCCAATTCATAACACTCCTTGTTCCACATAAAACTATAATCACCTCTTAAGCCTCATTTCTTCAGGCACTGACATTGCAGGCTCTTTGGGTTTGTAGCAAATAAAAACCTAGATGGAAGTTTAAGTCCCAACGGTGAAAATGCTTAAACTGCAAAGTTTTCTTATTGCAGTCTTCAATAAAGCCTTTGCACTGGGGAAATACACCAGAGCCTTTCAAGTGGGTTAGACAATAGTTAATAATTCCTATTTTATTTGCAAGGATGTAACACCTTGCATCTCAGAGTGGGATTAGGAAAAAAACCCACCTCTTTCATTAAAACCTTTTATTCCTCCCCAAAATTAGTACTTGCGAAACTCTGGAAGCAGGGGTTTTGACTGAGGGAAAATTTAAAAATTAATCTTTGGGTTTTTTCTTTCTTTTTTTTAAATTTAATTTCATTCATTTATTTATTTATTTTTACTTAAAAAAAATTGCTTACTTGTGCCTCATTGTAAACGTAATCAGAATATTTTAAAGTTGTGCCCAGGCTCGGTTAGCAGTGAGCCATGCTGAGCACTGCAGCGAGCATGGAGGTGGCATGAGGAAGCTCTCTGTGCCTTTGCCCATCTGCCGGGGATGCCAGGTTCCACTCCTGCTGGGGAGACTGAGGAACCAGGGCAGAACCAAGTTGGGGTGACCATCCCCAAGGAGGCTGGAGGAGTGTAGGCTCCCCACAGGTGTGTCTATCAACATGATGCTGCAGCCTGGGCAGCCCTCAGCAGTGCTGCCCCCCACTGCCCTCTTGTCCCTCTGCAAGGGCATGGCCCTCAGCACTCCTCACCAGCACCACCACTGGGGCACAGCGCTGCCGATTTTGCCCTGAGGGGTCGTGTGATGTTTTTAGATCTGCTTAGTCATCTTTAGAAGTATTTTTCTGATGAACCTGGAGCCTGGTCAAAGCCAAGTTGGCTCCATGGGAAGGGGAATGGTGTTGCCCTCCTGCTAACACAGTGATGTCAGTGGAATAATAGGTACAAATTACAGTAAGAACAGTCTTAATCCTCTATTTTGTCGATCTTCATCTTAGCCTACTCCATGATGCTTTTGCTGGCAAATAGCTATGTCTTTTGTATAACAGGCTTTCTTGGAAGGAAAGATCAAATAAAGAAACACAGTTTAGGCAAAACTAGTATCAGAACTTGCAAGTAAATGGATAAGACACTGAACGGTGGTGTTTCTGTTGCACTTCCTAAAACAGACTAAGAAATAGTTCTATCTCTCAGCTTGTTGCCTCACATGTTTGACAAGGAGAAAGCCCTGGAGGCTTACTGCTGCTTCAGCCAGAAAGGCCAAGAAAAGAGTGTAGCATCCAGTAAATGGGCAGGACCTTTAAGTGTCTGACTTTCCCCTCGGTACTGTGGGACAACAGGCACACTTCCCTGGGATTGCCTGAGCTGAGCATGGGCTTCCTTATCAAGCACAGACTCTGTGAAGTCTTCCCCATTTACTCCAAGCTAACTCTTCAGCAGTAAGCGATAAGTAAGTAGCATGAAGTGTAATTACCAAAGCTACATGAGCCTCAGGCACACCCACTGTGGAAGCAACTCCTTAGGAGTAGAATAAAATCCTTTCAAATATTTAAATATTGTAATTAAATCAATAACTACTGTAAAGTTTTCAAAATGAATAGTGTAATTATAAAAAAATATTTTAAAGTTGCCCAGAAATTTTGTGAGGACAGGAGAAAAAGTGAATCCTAACTCCTCTGATAAAATAAATAAGCTCTTTTAAATCCTTCCTCATGAGATCTAAGCTTCCCAGGTATTTTTGCCAGCAGTAGGAATAAAAGAACTTTTGGTATGGAAGCCTCTTACTGTACATAGTTTTCACAGATTTTTTATAAACTCCCACCACCTATGAAGGTATTTCACCAGAGACAATATGATTAGCTGTTTAAACAGTAGTTCAGCCAATATTTTCAAAGACTAATACTGAAGTGAAAAATTGAGTTCATGTTAGTAACCTTGCACAGAGGAGAAAACTTACCCAACAAAGAAAAATAAAGCTATGACAGGACACTTATCTAATAAGATAAATTATCCCTAAAAATCTGTTTTCTGACTTTTTTTTATTTTAAATTGCAGTATGTGCAGATCAATGGAAAGCAATGGGCATTCAACTGAAGTCCCATAGTATGAAAACCATTTTTTCTGAAAAAGGACTTGACAATTTATAATGCTTTTACAATTCATTTTCCTAGAATGACTGGCCTTTTCAGGTCAATAGCAGAGAAACAGAAAGAAATTCTAAAAATTTTAAGATTATAAGGTCAAGCACTGCTAGGTCAAAAAGTGACAGTTCGAGTTTCTAGTAATGTAATGTTTAATGTTTAATGCAACATTAAATTGTGCCTCTGGTAATCATTGTGGTGCACTAAATTTTGCATAAAATTCCTGCCCCAGAGAACAGACAGTCCTCCTTGATCAGCAGATATTCTGCATTTTACTTTAGTGATTACTTGAATCTAGACCTTATCCTCTATCTTATTCAAATTATTTTTTAAATTTAAGATTGTTACATTCCTCTTGGTATCTTCTCATCACAACTTAGAGGGGCTGATTGTAGTTTTTGTAGTTGCTACATAAAGACATATAAGAACATTTGTTGATTCTCTCTTCTGATAAATTCGTGTGGTTTACTGAACTAGTCATGTAGGATGGGTCTGTAAGGGATGACTTATGAGGAGTGGCCAAGATCACTTGGAGTATTCAGCTTGGAGAAGAGGAGGCTGAGGGGTGACTTCATTGCAGTGTATAGCTTCCTCATAAGGGGAAGAGATGGAGCAGGTACTGATCTCTTCACTCCTGTGACCAGTGACAGGACTCGGGGAAATGGCAGGAAGTTGAATCAGAGGAGGTTTATGTTAGAAATCAGGAAAAGGTTTTTCACCCAGAGAGTGGGTGAGCACTGGAACCAACTCCCTAGGGCAGTGGTCACAGCACCAAGCCTGTCTGAGTTCAAGAAGCATTTGGATGATGCTCTCAGGAACATGGTGTGATCCTTGGGATGCCCTACATAGGGACAGCAGTTGGACTCGATGATCCTGATGGGTCCCCCACAACTCAGCATATTCTATGATTCTATGAACTAAATGGCAAATGCTGCACAGCTGTGTTAATCCACTTTCTTGAGTGAATATGGGACAAGCCAGGGACAAAACAGTCAAAGGACACAATCATTCAAAGCAGCCTCCATCTCCTTTCCCTGTATTTGAAGGCATTGGGTGTGGCTGTTCTGGCAGCACTGGTTGCTAGAGCTGTGCCTCCTGCCTCCTCACCCCTTTACAGCTCCTGAGTAAATTATTATGATGGGTAGCAAAGGAGTAACTGCTCTTGCAGGCCGGGTTATTGTGGACATCAAAACAGCTGCTGATCCTTCCCTTAGTCTTGCTGGTCTTTCTGGTAGCCCAGTGCCTACCCCCAATATCACCAACAAAGACAAAATAAGGAAAAGAAAATGAAGTTTTCTCTTGAAGCTTGGGGAAGACTTAAGTTGAAATTGGAGATGCTACTACAGCTGAGAGCCATCAAATGCTGTGATCCTTTCACTTGGAAGCCAACAAAGTTCTCTTCCTTACCAACTTTTTCTAAAGTATGTTTGAGCACCCAATTCAGTGACATTAAAAGTCATATGCATAGCAGGCCTCTGTCAGTAAGATGTCAGTAACTGAAGATTTCAAGGCAACCATAGTTCAAGTCAACGGGACGTCTCACATATTTATGGCTTTTTCTGGTTTGGTTCATAAAATGTTAGCTAATCCTAACTTGTGAAAACAAGGAAGTTCACCAGAAAGAATTGAGTTTCACCAGACTTCCCCGATGGGCCTCCTTACCTGGCAAATTTACTCATGATGCTGAGGTGTGGGTAAAGCAGAAAATTAAAGCACGTGTCACCAAAGTACCATGAGCCTAATGCTCAAAGCCATGAAGAGAAGGGAAGACCATGATAATAACATCTGTATGCTTCTAATAAGGATACAATAATAAAACTTATTCTATATCTTATATATTTGTGGAAATGATAATGTATATACAATAGCAGGTCTTCTGAAAGGAGCTCATAATTGCTACAGCATCTGTTTCAGACAGTGAGGGAAAATATTATGTGCCCAAAGCACTTGGACAGAAGGATGGCATGATTGAGCACTTCTCACTCCTCTACTTAGTCTTCCCAGGTGGAGTAATGTGCCTCTTCAATCCTTTGTTTTTTATCCCCTTCTGATCCTTTTGCCTAAGAACCTGTGGTGAGACATGCCTTTAGGGACAGCTGAGCCATTTGTGTTAGGTCTACATATTCATATTACCAGCTGAGAAAACCAGGAAAAAAAAAATACAGCAAAGGAGAGAAAAATATTTGCATGTAAGGTAATAGGTTCAGGAACACAGCATCATTTCTAGGCCACAGGCTGCTCACAGGGGCTTGTTTGTTGTTGTTATTGCTTTTTTGAAAGAGAGATATTAAACTCTGAGTCTTACCCATGCAATATCAGCAAGCTCTCACAGGTAGGGGTTGTAATTATAAGGCTTCATTCATTGGTAAGGATGGTGAAAGCCTGAGGGACATGGTTTCTTGGTATTGTATAACTGTACTTCCTTCTCATAAAAGGACAGTGCTTATTTCCCATAGCAGCCTGGCAAGCATGAATATTTACCTTTAACAGACCCAAACTACTATCCATTCATGTCAGGGGAAAGAGTTCCATTGTCCTCATGGAGTGCTGCTGGATTGGGATCCTAAATCCTGTCAAATAAAGCATTTAAACATGCAAAAGTACTTGTCGCTCTAAATGGTAATCCTGATGTGCTTTGCTATGCTGATTATATAGATCAAGAAATATCCATACATGATACCAAGTCAGAAACAAGAACAGAATTGCAAAGACTTCCTTTGGAACCTAAAGCTAGAAATCCTCAGCTGGAAAAACGCCCAACTGAGGTTCCCACCACATGGGGCTTGTGCACCTTTAAACCTTTTTATGACCTGAGATGGCTGAAATTCTCTCCCTTTCTCTGACTTTTCTTTAGTTATGAGGTTCTTTTGTTTCCCTAACTTGTTTCCAGGGTTCCTTTATACCTTTTCACAAACTTTCACCTGCCTTTGGCTGCCAGAAACAGATCTGACCCTCCTCACAAAAACCTTCTCAACTTCAAAGCGTTCTTTCCCACAGTTCTCTTGCAATTGGTGTTCTGGGTCCAGGGATCCAACATTACAGTTGAAGCAGACTGCAGACTTTGTCAAGGATTCCATACACAACTTTGAAGAAAAACCTTAAAGCCTTAGTCTTTTCTCTACCTCTGGTTTTCCAACAGGCTTTTATTCCTTGACATTAAGACTGTAAGGAAACAAATATTCTCTCTTCTAGCACATATGTTGTTTTCTGGAAGAGTATGTTTTTCATCTCTTGATCCAGTCTGGTAATTTTTTCCATATCTTTCCACCTGCTCTGTAAAAAAGAGCAGTCTGACAGCTTGTCTCCTTTTTAGGAGATTTCTAATTAGTCTAATCAAAAGATGATAGACTCTTCCCAAATACCATATTGCTCATGTCCCCTTCTGTCTTCAAGGTTTGGTCAATTGCAGATATTGTTTCCAGGAGTGGTTCATTTGAGTGGACAATCATCAGATTTAAGAACTCTCATCATTCTCCTAATGACAGCTCTAAGGAATTCTCCCGTCATCTCCTGTGGTTTCAGCTGAAGATGGAGGAAGCTGATAATGGAAAAGACAAACTTCTTCCCATGTGCTGGTCCATTCAATACAGCAATATGAGCATTACATCACACACCTTGGGAAAGTCCTCTGCGTTGGGCCAAATGAATAAAGTATGTATTGCTCAAATCTTCACTTTGCATGTAAATGGCCAAACAAAAGCCAAGAAAAGGCAAAAAAAAGAAAAAAAGCATTAAATTCTGCTTTATTTGGAAATCAGGGTAGGAAAAAGCACAGCCAGCTGCCAGGAAGACTACCAGTTCATCCAAATTACAGGGCTTTAAACCGTGGGGAAGGGACTGCAGCACCTCAGACATGGTCTGTCTGGAGCTGTCCTGAGAAGGGCATAGTCACCGTTTTTGGCCTGTAGCTAAATGTCACAATCTGGCTCTTAAACAGCTTCTTGCATTTAAAAGCTTCTTCCATGGGACTGTATATTCAATAACAACTTGGGGTGGTGTCTCCTAAAATGCTGGGTGTGAGTAGAACCTGAGGGCTCTTCCGTGGTATTCCAGCTGGCTGGTACATCTGAAAGCAAACCTCAGCCTGTTCTAGAAAGACGTATTCAGTGCATTTCATCACCTCCCCATTTATTCATTTGTGTACCAGTGGCCTGTGCACCATGACTCAAAGCCTAGTGATCTTCACAATAGCAGTTCTCATGAACCTCCATGCATATTTGATTTAGACCCCAAGCCCCCCAAGCAATCTGGAGACTTTTTCTTTATAAACATTGTTCCTTTATAGTCATTTGAATCAAAGCTTTCAAGGCTCACAATGTGTCCTGTAGCAGATTTGGGAGGGGAAGTTGCAATACACAAAAAGTGTAAAAGTCAGTTAATCTTTTTTAATCTGGAAAAGGGGATTGTTGTGTTCTTCTGGCTACCACTAAGAAGGTGTTGGTGTAAAAGAAGACCACGATACTGCACAAAATTAAAATTTATACTTTTCCAGAAAAAAACTTTGTAGTGTAAGTCTTATGATGAGAATACACCTTGTAGTCAAACCATAGTCATGTAGAATAACTTCAACATAACAACAGAAAAAGAGATGGAAGGAAATATCTACCTGTTCTTTTATTAAAACAATAATAGATAAAAATATGTCAACCAATAATTTTTAAGGAGTCCTTCTTGGAAGTTAAAAGCAGGTTAATTTATGATGCAAGGTAATTTGACCAAAGAAATTGTTTTAAAGGGTATACAGTCAGTTATTAAATGTGAGGGGGGAAACAATAAAAATTGTCTTCTAAGTAGCAACAACATTCTTATCTGTCCACTAATGTTCAGTATATTCCAGTACACTTATTCTGAAAGTAATACTTGGCACAGCTGTAGTAATGGATCACATTTAATCAGAAATAGTTAATTCGAAAGCTTAATTGCTTGAAGTAAGTAGACTGAGAATTATCATTCATCTAAATTTTCTAAATTTGAGCAAGAACTTTATACAAATGAATCTTCAGCAGTATGCCTCTTACCAGGCACTCTAGCTTCAGTCCTGAGAGCAGCAGCCCTGCGGTTCCCATCAAAAGTTGTCTGCTGTTGTTTCCCTGCAGAAGGTTCAGACCAGAATGTAATCTCAAGTTATTTCAAAATCTGAAGGGAATTTTACTTTGGAAAAAGCATGGGCAGAAGATGGTTTAGTTCACATGGACGTCTGCAAGAGCTCTTAACATGGCCTGTGTCAAAATAGAAAAGTACCTAGAAACCTTCACCTGTTACACTCCTAAAGGACTGGGCCAGAGCAGCTGATGTGAAACACAGGCCATGTCCTTCCACATGGACTGTGCCCAGGTCCAAGTCCAGGGCTGGAGCCTTTCCACGTCCCCTTGAGCCCCAGGGCGGTCCAGGATAGGCTGGTGCAGAAGCCACCTGTTCACCCTCTGGAGCTGCTCTCTTGGTAGTGGAGCAGCAGGACGTGTGTCAGGCTGGGCTGGTGACTCATGCCTCCTTTCCTTCAGAGCTGCCTTTGCCAATGGCAGGAGTTGCCCACCAGTTGGTCACAAAAAGAGCAAAGGTTTAGACGCAACCCTGAAGTGGCTGGACTCATGCCAAGGCAGACTTGGAGCTTGTTTGAAAGCACATCTCTGTAGGCACAACAAAGGGCAGCTCTCTCCCATTCAATCTGTCAGCCCTTGGAGCTTACCTCTGTCTGAAAGACGTGAGATTGTTCTTGCTGTCTGGTAATACAATTAAAAATATTTTATTTTCCTTCTGAGTCCTTGCAAGATGTTTGCGGATATGTAGGTTTGAGTGTGAGAGACTAAGCACAGGAAAATGTGACCTCTATAAATACATTAACATAGACTAAGCATTTTGTACTGTTTCAACTATTCTGTTTTCTAGTTTGAAAAAAACCCACAAACATTAATTTCACTGTAATTCTATCTTGAAAGACAGAAAAAAGAACATCAAGCTTAGAAAAGTTAAATACATTAAAGCTTCAGTGTTGTGGTGAGCACACCATTGTGTGCAGGCAAAGCTGCACTAAGTCTTTGCTTGGGTTCACAGTCTGCACCTTATATAGGTCAGATCGCAACAGCAATGTGAACAGGGAGCGCGTTAGTCCTCCATCCATGCTTCTAGCATACCTACATTGTATAAATTGAGTGGCCCACCTTCTCTTCCTCCTCAGAGAGCAAAGAGAAAATCACAAACACCCTGGGAAAAATGTAACAAGAAGTGTGCAAAATGTTAAATAATTTCACAGAGTATAGTTTGACTGTTTTGTGCTTTGTGAGTGCCAGGAATTTTATGAATGAACTCTTTATGGTATTCAACCAATACCTCCAACATATGGAGGCTTTAATTACCACCACATTTTAATTTTTTTGTTTATTTTTTTAATGTAATATTTTATTTCAAACACCTCCAAAGGGACAGTGTAAATCTCAGAGCCCAGACCTTTGTCATATTATTACTCTTTCACGTGACTTATCTATATTACCTAGCAGTAAAATTCACTGTCACTATTTCTGAGACAATGTCCACTTAACTTCTTTCTTTTTTTGGTCAGGTGCTAATTTATTGTTCCTTCATACCAGGAGCTGTCTGTTAATGATGCATAGTCAGGACTACTTTAGTCCACACAGCAGAGGAAATGCATACATAAATAATTCTCCCCACCACTGCCCTCTTTTGGCAAGCACAAAGGGCATACAGTAATAATGACCATAGGGAAGACTAGCACTTTGTCGGAGTTAATATGAAGAAGAAACATAGCTTCCTTTCAGGAACATTCAATACTTGAAATAGACATCTGCTAAATAATGCTACTCCTGGTCAGGTAACAAGGCTTGCTGTTTTCTGAGGAATCATCACAGTTTTCTTCTGCCTCTTCATTCTTGGGCAACTCCTAAAGCAGTGGTTATTGCAGCTGGAGTAGGTCGGTTTCTAGGGCTCATCTCCTCATTTTCATTCCTTGAGTCCTGCTACTGTAATTATCCTTCAGCAATGTGGTAAGATATCCCACCAAGGCACCAAAACTTTGTCCAAAGGACATGAGTATTTTCTAGTTGGAAAAGCTGGGAGGAAGAAAATTTTCCTAAACTCATTCACAAAGAAGACTTGACCAACCAGAGTGATGAACTAAAGGTACATATATGATCTTTGACAAAGTGCTCACTCACTTAGAACTCTCTTTTTTAGAGAACCTTGAAAAAAGATCCAGAAATCTTCTCCAAGGCTCCTGAGTTCACTTTCCCCAGTAAATGAGAGCAAACCTGTCCCTCTCCTCTGTGTCCAAATACATTGTTGTGGGTCTGTGATAGCACAGAAAAAGCTCAACTGCACCATGTCAGGATGGAATCCTGGCCTTGGAGCCCACTTGCAGCACTCACCTGCAGTGTCTTCTTAGGAAAAAAGTAAACCAAGCTGAGTGAGGCAAGATCCCTCCTGCTTCTAGCAATTAGCAGTTTAAAGATTTATCATGTTGGAGGTTACATCCAGACTTCTGTGTTTAATCTGTCCTCCATCAATTTGTCTACAGTGCACCCTTATTTGCCTCAGACATTTCTGCAGTGAGTTTCCATTGTATCTCAAATAGTAGCCATTACACATCCCTCATTGTGTTGAACAATCTTCCTTGTACTTAAATAGTGCCATCAAAGAGGAGATAAACAGAACTGTGTGGAGTCTACAAGCTATGGGCACATCAAATATTTCTACAGTGGCCTAACAATGTTCTGTGTTCTGTCCTCTGCTCCTTTCCCAATAGTTTGTAATATTTTTTCTGCCTTTCTGGCTGCTGCTGAGCACTGAGCTGGCACCTTCAGAGAACTATTCACAATGATGCTAACATCACTTTCCCGAATGTGGTAAAATAAAATTTAGAGTTGTCATAAGCTTCTCCAGGACAGTTTGAGTTTAATTATACTCCCCACTGTATTGCTGGAGGCTGGAGAGCTCTTTTTGGCACATGCAAGACGTTTTTCCATAGACCTCCTCTTCAAGCAGAAGCCCTTCAAGCAACTTGTGCAGCTGACATGACACTGTGTATTCTTATTCTTGGGATGTTCTAGGACAATATCTTGTGAATTTGTGTCCTGCAGAAACACCCATTAGCTGCAACTTATTCAAGAGACAGTTTGTTCTGTCTTTTGCTGCACTATTAACTGCCCTCTTTCTCCAGAATAACTCTCTCTTTCAGCAGAACACCTAAATTCTTAACTTAGGGAGAGTAAAATGCTTTTTTTCAGCTGAGAACCCACTTCATAAATCTGTATGTGAATCGTTTCAGCACATCAGACTTGATATTTTATAAAAACATGCAGATTTACAGCCATATTTTATGCAAAAATGTACACACCGTTAATGTATGAGGTTCACGAGTAGCTCGTTTGGGTCTAGACAAAACAAGGATGTCTTCAAGGGATATGATGATAAGAGCTCATTATGTATCTGCAGTAAAGAGGGATGAGATCCGTAAGCAGAGCTAATATCTTTCATTAGAAAACTGGTATAGTTTGCAAAATAAAACCCAAGCTCTTGGGCACATGAGATATTCAGATCTGAAAGCAAAACTGCAGCTTTCAAAGCTAAAGACAAGCACAGACCAATTGCCTAGAGTTTAGTTAAATATGTATCAATTAGATCATTTCTGAAAAAAATGACAGCTGGTATCAGTAAAGCAGAGGGAGATTACCACTCGAAAATGTAGAGTTAGAGTTATTTTTTCCTCCGCGCTTGGCTTTTATCAACATTGAATTTCATTTGCAATTTTATCACCCTGTCTCTCCAGTAATGTGAAAGCTTTCTGCAACTCTTCACAGCTCACAGTAGATTTGATTATTCTGAAGAACTTTGCCGTCAGCAGCCTTTGTCATCTCACTATTCCTTGCTTTTACCAGATGATTTACATCGAGTGTCCATACATCCTGCTGTATTACACAATAGCAGCACACCGGTGCTGCGTGGCAGTTCAGACACAATCCATGCCTCACTCGTCATCAAGTTTTCGTACACTGTGAAGCTTGGGAGAGTTTCATGAAGGTGACCATGAAAATGTGTGATAGTTTTTCAAACACTTGAGAACATATGAGGAAGGATTCACTTGACAGCTCAAACAAAAGCCAGAAATCTTAGGGTATGCAGTATAGCTCCTCTGAAAAATGTGTATTTACATCAGCTGAATATCTCTGCATGTGCATTTTCTGCTTTTAATTATGCATCACATTCTACAGCCTTTCAAAGACCATTACAAAATACTTTCTATTTTGCTCAGAGCTGTAAAGGTACTGACCTGTATCTCCCAAATTTATGTGCCAGACACCATGCCCTTTGACTTAGAGCCTTGTAACAGAGACAACTTCAGTGGAATTGCATCTGCTGTGCTTTCAGAACTAACTTTGATTTGAACACCAGGCAAAGAAAGGTATGGAGGGTTTGTTTACAGTTATTTCCTGTGTCTCAGAATGGAACTAAAAAAATCAATTTACCAGTAAATAAATAATTTGCATCATGGATTGGCATTTTTGGCAGGAAATTCAATTTCATGATAGGACATAATATATCCAAAATTAGACTTGCCTAGGTTGCTGACAAATATTTAACATAGTCTGCATTTGTTTTTGGAATTGGACAAGCTTTTATTTAAGTGCTGTAATCTCTAACTCAGATAGAACAATGTGCCTGACAAGCACCATAAGTATTTTCAAAAATACTAATTATAATTATTTTCAGTTTCAGTAAGACTCAATAGTTCTTCTGGAATTCTGTTGCCTTCCAAATTTTATGTTAAAAGTTTGGGAAACATAAGGATTACTTTATTTTTATTTATTTTTTTTATTTTTATTTTTAGTTTACCTATTATCATGGAAAGATGAATTCTTATAGACATAATAAACAAGACATCAGTCACAGCAGACTGCAGACTCTGAATCTATCCCTGGGCTCTAGACTTTCTGTGCTTGGCTCCTGGAAGGAGAACAATAGATGGGCACCTCTCCAAAACATTCCCTACTTGGCAGCAAAATGAGACTTCACCCACTGTAAACTGTGCAGAGCCATGCCATGCCCTCTGGTTTACAACAGCTGGAAATGTTAATCCCCGATCATTATCAGTGGGCAACTGAATTAAGACCCCACTGAAATGAGAGAGGAAGCTGATGTTGCTCAGAACCACAGTGCTATACCCTCTGTTAACTCATACTGTGCCAATCTGTAACAGCCAACAGAGCAAAGAGATCCTGAGTATTTTCCCCACTAAGGTCACTCCAATAACAAAAGCTGATACATCAAATCAGTATAATGTTCAATCAAAATTTATTTATATTTATGCTGCAGCTTGTAGGTTGGCCCCCTAGCATTTCTACACATAGACTTGTCCTTAAGCATTTATGAATTGGATACTCTCCCTTCAGCTCCTACAGTTTTTCTTAGAACCATGTCATGTAGAAATGTACTTTATTATAAAAGAAACATTCTGTCTCTTTACTACTCCCTTGTGAGACCCCACCTGGAATATTGTGTCTAGCTCAGCAGACCTCAGCACAGGAAAGACATAGACCTGTTGGAGGGCTATGAAAATGATCTCAGAGATAGAATACATCTCCTGTAGGAAAAGGTTGAGAGACTTGGGGTTGTTCAGCCTGGGGAAGAGAAAGCTCCAGGGAGACCTTATTATGGCCTCTCAGTACTCAAAGGGGGCTTATAAGAAAGATGGGGACAAATTTTTTAGCAGGGCCTCTAGTTATAGGACAAGGGGTAATGGTTTTAAACTAAAATAGGGTAGATTCACAGTAGATGAAAGCAAGAAATGTTTATGATGAGGGTGGTGAAACACTGGCATGGGTTGCCCAGAGAGATAGTAGATGCCTCATCCTTGGAAACATTCAAGGTCAGGTTGGACAGGGCTCTGAGCAACCTGACCTTATTGAAGATGTCCCTGCTCATTGTGGGGACATTGTACTAGATGACCTTTAAAGGTTCCTCCCAACCGAAACCACTCTGAGATTCTATGATTCTATGATTTAATTATTTTATTTTCATTTTTAAAAATTAAATGGAAAATGCTGAAAAGCAAGATCTGTAAATGTATCTTTCAAGATATTTTTCATGGAAGACAATTATCTCACCTTTGTAATTGCTTTAACTTAACTTACATAAATAAATATGTAGTCTGTCAAAACCAATTTAACACTTTGTTGAGGGGTTATAGCAGTCAGAAAAGAGAAGAGGGGCTTTTGTGTCCATAGTGTGAAAAGAATTATTAGCTTCTAGATTCTTATTTTTCTTACAAGTTAGACTTTTTTTGTAGAGATATAATCAAAAGGGGAACTAGAAGTATAAAAAGTAATAACTATGATAAATATTGTCAGGTTCTGCTCATTGCATTTAGACACTCTTTAATTTTGTGTTTAGAGCCAGCCAAAAAAAGGGGCTTATGTGTCTAAAGCCAGGAGTGTGAAAAAAAGTTGTGTTCATCTATTAAAACCGGAGTCTCATAAATATCACAAATGCCTTGGCTTTTCATATGTAAAGCTCTCAAAAATGGAGGAAATGCAGCTTCTCTGAACCTGGGAAAAGGATACATTTTATAAAGTGAGGTTGTGTTTTATTTTACTTGATTATCAAGGAAATAGACTGCATTTTTTTATGTTTCTTTCCTGAAATAAGATGCTGGGAACTTGGAAGAAGAACAGATGGAAATTTGTTTTGATATGATATAATTAAGGATCAAGAGAAAATGAATCTGGATTTAAATAGCTTAAAGATGTTGTTTAATGTATTAATGCAAGAAAATATTAAGCTGCAGTGCAAGTCAAAGGCATTTTGAAAGAAGCCCAAGGACCCCAATCTATGAGCAGTCATACTGAAATTTGGTGCAAAAATTATTTAAAACTTTTAGTTGTAAGATTTGACACTGGAAAATTTCTGGTTTAGGTCCTCCTTCAACCTCTCTTAGGTGAATCTAGGAAAAGATCTATGACTTGGAAAGGCAAAGATCCTCTGTTCTGTATACATATATATATACACACATATATATATAAGTATAAAGGTAGGTGTGTACATAAATATTTTGCTGAGCAGAAATTGCAGTTATATGACCTTTCCAAGACCATTAGTGAATTCTGAAGGTTAGTTTAAGCTGGTGTTTCCTGCTGCTTGTGACACTCTGTCTTGTGAGACTGATCCCAAATAAGCAGCCACAGTGCCACCATCTACATTGCTCATTTTATAGGTCAGAACATATAATATCTCTGCTGAGTGTTTTCACTGAATCTGTGGTGAAATATGGTGTGTTTCCACAGAGGTCCTCAGTGAAAGAGAAATCTCCCATCAACCTCCATGGTGGAGGACTGTTCAATTTTCATTGATGAGCAAATCACATCCTGTGCCTCAAAGAGAAAATAGATTAATAAATGCAAAATGGTGTCCAAAAAGTTAGGGTGACACCTATGTAAGTATCTTGCTAAGCTAACTGATTGGTAAAGAAAAGTGTCTAGTTTCTGGATACCCCTAGACAAAAACAGAGATGCTACAATCTAAAAATCAATTAAATTATGTGTTTCATCATTTTATTTAAATAGAATGACTAGAGAGATAATATTAATTCTCCAGAGTATTTGGTAAAGCTTTAGTGTAAGAGGTTGAGGGGTTTCGATTTCATTTATCAGATGTCAACATCCTGGTTCTGAAACTGAAGTGAAAATTTTCTTATATTTAACTTATTTTAATTGGCTTTTAGGTTTACTTAGGTTGTCTTTGTCAGAAATTTTGACTTACACATTTATAAACTCTTACCTTTGGCTTTTTGGTAGATTTTTTTTTTTTCTAGGGGGTGGCAACATGGATTGATGAGGTGAAAACTTAATTCCTTCTTTTTTTGCTATGATGAGGTGTTTGAGGAATAAAAGGCTAAAGCTTAAGTGTGGTTTGCAATGGATGTTTGTAGAGGTTTATTTTTTAGTAGTACTTAACTTTTTTTACCAAATTAATTTCATAAATGACAAATAAATAAGAAAAACACCCCTCACACCTTATCCCTTGCCTTAATTAAATGCTAATTTAATCATTCTAAACATATGGCACTTGAAAATTATGGATCTGAGATAACAGTTCCAAGTGCAATAAACTGTCATGTAAACTGTGATTAAGCACCATAATAATATGAACACCCACTTATTGTATTAGAAAACCACTTTTACAGCTTGTGTCAGCGAGGCAATATCTCAAAAGATTGGTAATAGCTAGACCCAACCCTCTCTCCTGCACTAAAATACAACACAGGATTAGGATAACTGAGTTCAGGAGAGAGATGATCCACTGTATCGTTGCCCTCAGAAACTCACAGAGAGCAGAACACCCTGGTGGAGGATGAGCCATGGAGAGCCCGTGTGTCCTGATGGTGGGCTGCAAGGTGATGCTGCTGGTTCCTGGTGGTTTGCCTCAGGCAGCCAGCTTCACTGCCCTCTTCCCATGGGGATCCTACCCTGCTGCTTCCCCATACAAAACAATCTGTGGCAATCTTTGCTGACGGGACTCCTCCTTACTCATCAGGGCGTACTCTTTGCTCACCCTAGGCCTTACCACTCTTGCTGTGCTGTGAACCACTTCAGGGAACTGACCTGTCCAAAATAAGGCTCTGAGAGAAGAAAATTATAGTAAAAACAACCTAATGATCCTTACCCTGAAATGATACGTTAATTTCTTCCCTTGACATGTGTCCATCACTTGTTGTGTAGTGCCCTTGCCCACTATTGTGAGGGATGATCCTGCTTAAAGAATGTTCCACCTTCCCTTAACCCTGCATGCCCGCCCCTGCAGCTGGGCATCAGCATCTCTCTGTAGGGCTTTCTCTGTACAGCTTGAGTGCTCATCCCATTTTGTGGCATAGCTTCACACAAAGCTTAGTCAACACAACTGAGAGGAAAGAAAACTCAGGAGGGTGGGAACAAAACCCACAGGATAGGAACCTCTCAAACCAGCTTTGCCAGCCAAGATATTGCAATATGGAACTACACCCCAAGGCACTAGATGCAGCATCATGAATTTCAACATAAAGCCAGCACCTAACTTTCAAACACTGTAGAGCTGAACAATATAACATCAAAAACTTTTCTTTTTCCTTTTTTTTTCTTTTTTTTTTTTTTTTAATACATTCTAAATTACTTGTGATAACGAAACTATCATTTGAAATCTGAAATCACTAATCTTAGAAAGGTACAGAAACATCACTCATGGGCTTGTTAAAGCTGTTTAATGGAATGATGGCACAGCATCTTATTTCCTTCTCTACTGTAAAAAATGTTTTTTGTTGTTGATGCCCTAAGTATGGAGAACTGTTGGATCTTCTAATAAGAAACAAAGAAGCCATGAGACAATCCAATGCCTGGAGTTACATTCTCAATTAACTGTAATGTGACTTCAGGGAAACCCACACATATATTTCCAACTTGTATGACAGTCTCTTAACCATTAGCTCATTCCAGATTTTCCCTCATTCTAAACCCAGCAGTTTAATTAAAGTTTAATTTAGATTAATTGTAGAAAAGTTCAGTGATCCTCTTTTGTCCTTGACAGCAGGCAAAACTGAATGGTCCGTGATGGCTTGGCAGTTCTGCTGGATACATTTTTTTTCAATCTTATTTTCAATTAAAGCACAAAACAAACTAATTTCTCAATTCAAATACTAAAGTCTGGTCTATCTCACCAGCCTGCTTTTGAATATGCCAGTGATTCCTTAATGAAGTATGAATTACTGATTATGAAACATGAAGAGATAAAATAAAATCTAAAACACATAGCACACACCCTCTTACAGTTAAGCAGGAATTAAAGCTGATTCTATTAATGAAGAACATGATCTTTTTATGGATGAGAATAATAATTCATCAAAATTAATTTGAATTTTTTTTAAAGTATATTTCTTTAATTAACTGTGTGGTTTGTAATTTCATTAATTAGATGAAAACTGTGTCACAGCCTGTAGCCCTGCTTGCGTATACATACGCACAGACTGAGATGGGTAGCACAAACTCAAACCTTCTTTCTGGAATTCAGCCATTCCCAGGGGTGGAGAGCATCATCTTTTGTACTTAAGCAGTGGGTTTGTCACTGCTGAAGGAAATGTTACCACCTGTCCCCTTGTAAAGAGCCACTTTGCCTAGCTGGAGTGACGGGGAAGGAAGGCCATGCAGATGTGCAGTCACTCTTTTCATGGATTCTTGTTACAGGGAAGAAAATAATTCTTGCAGCCTCCGTGTAATTCTTTAAACAGCTTGAATTAACTTTGAAAATAACTTGTCGTGTCCTCACGTGACAGTTCCAACTTTGGTAGCCCAGGAATCTGGTCTAGAAAGTGACTGCCCATCAGATCTCTCATGCATATTCACTAAGTCCAACCTGAGAGACACTTGGTTTACTGCTTCCTGACCCGCTGGTGTTGGCACGGTTGCATTTTACCAATCCCAGCTCAATGTGTAAAAGAGTACTATCCCAGGCCAGCTTTTAGGGTCACTTCTAGGTTTAATTTGACCTATTGTGCTTTGAATAGTAGCAAGCACAAAGAGGCTTTGATCTAGAGTTGAGTTCATAGACTTGCTATTTTTATTATACTTGGTAAATCAAGCGCTTTCATAGCTTACATCTTAAAAGAGAAGTTCTCACATGGGTATCTCCCAGTTTCATTCTTAAGCTCTGCTGAAGGTAACTAAAGAACAGGGGTGAGTAGAATAAAGTGGCAGCAGACCTGAAGCATGGTTAGGTGGCTTAAGGTGGGCAGTGATGGCTCAGTGAACATCAGGTGGAAGGTTCAGCTACCAGGGCTGGATTCTCCTCTGGCAGACCTCTTCCATACACAGGTGTTGTAACTTGGCCCCTGCCTCTTTTCCTTCTCTTCTGCAACAGCTGCTCTGTGCACAAGTTGGGTCTCTGTGAGCTGAAATTCATGTCTGAAACTTTTTTTCCCTGTTTGAAGCTGAGCCCAAGTCAAGGAGGAAATTCACTTTGCCCCCAGTTCTTTGATAGTCTGAGTACCCTCAAATCAATGGAAAACAATAAAGAGGGATCCCTCTCTGCTCAAGGTTCCACTTGGTCTGAAAAAGCCTTAGAAAAGCTGCAAAATGGAAAACAGATTTGATTTCACAAAATGCTTCATTGCACTTTCTCTGTTTTCTCCTTTTGTGCATTGTTTATTTCCCACTCATTTCCTGTGAGACTTAGCATTTGTTGATAGCAAAACTCACCTACTCACCTGAAAATCCTCAGGACCATGTTCACTTCAAAGCCCAGCCTCCCTGGGTATTTGTAACCTTTCCAGTTTTGAAGTTATCTGGAAATATCAGAATATTTGAATTAATGCTCTTAAAACACTCACCAGCAGAAAACATACCGTATTCATTCTAAGCACAAAGTCGTATAATTTTTCACTTTAGTTTTATCTAGTCATTCCCTGGAATGACTACAACTTCTAAAAATGAGACACCCATATGCAAATCACTGGTAAAAGGGTTTTCACTTTGTGGGGTTTTTTTTTGTTTGTTTGTTTTTTTAATGAAAAAAAGACTTTCTGAGGAAAGTAAATAGAGGCATTAAGTGTGCTTAAATCTTGTCTGAACTGGAGTTCAGGTGCTTAGAACCCAAGTAATCCCAAGCCTGTGAACCACATCTGCCTCTTTACCAGGACTGCCTAGGCCTGGAGCTATTTATATTCACTAGACAACTCCCTGCCTGGTTTGGGAATTCTCTTGGCACATATCTTGGCTTCTACATATCATCTAGAAACAAGGAACACAGACTATTAGGTTGTATGGTCTAAATTTTCAACTTAAAAATTCAGCTAATTGGTGCCTCAAGTAGATTGATATGGGGAAAAAAAGAAAAGGGGAGAACAGATTAAGGAGTCCACATAGAATTTATGAGTTTTCAAATTAGTTGGGGTGGATCAGCTTCATTTTAGGATATTTGAAGCACTGTCAGTAGTGATCACAAATCTACCATCTTTGAAAAGAGATCATGAGTGATGAGGTGTTGAAAGACTAGATAAAGACAAATACACTTTATACCTTGAAAAAGGAGCCAAGAAATTAAAGACAAATCACATTTATTTCAGTTCTCATGGAAAATCCTGAAACAATCAGTCAAACAAATATTTGAAGGTAGTTGTTTTTAATGAATGCTCCTGAGCCAGCCAAAAACAAATCTGTCTTGAAGAAATGAACGTAAAGAAGGTGCAAACCTAACTACCTATGCATGACCAGAGATTAGTTACTTATGGAAATATTCAAGGGCATAAAAGGAAAAGAGTATCCCATAGAAAACCTTAAAAAACAGATTTAATTTCATTCAATGCTTTTATTACTTCCCAGATAATAGAATAAACATGATCTTGGGGGGAAGATTGAAATAATTGGTTCTTTATAGCCTAAAGGAGAGAAAAATGGAGCTAGCTGGGGAATAGGGGAAAAGACCAGACTAAGCATGTAAACATTTTTTGCCAAGAGGAAGAGAATAATCATTTATCCACATCCAGGATTGGTAAAAAATATGGAAGGGTAAGTTTAAATTGCAGAAAGAAATGCTACAGTTAGACATGAGAAAACCTTACATGGAAAGACTATAAATTCCTGTAAACGATGACCAAGGAGCCTGTGAATATGCCAGTAGCAGAAGTTTTTAACTAGTTAGTTCACTATATGTAAGAATAAGTATAGCTGATCCTGTTTTGTAGTAGGGCAATGCAGTAGATCATAAGCTCTTGGGATCCTACTTTCCTGTGATTTTATTATTGTATGAAAATAGAAGCACATGAGTTCACACAGAAAAGATAGCTCTTTACAAGTAATTTATAACTTGTTGAAAAAACACAATAGCATTTATTATGAAAGCTGAACCCACTGGCCTCTGTCTCTCATTATCTTTCTCTTAGTGTAAAATAGATAGATGTTAAGAAAAAGCCCTTTTTTATTCCAAGGAGGAGAGGCTTTCTGTAGCATGCTCCAAGACAGCAGGGATAGCAGAGAACTCCATAATCCACACAGGTCACAGGAGATTCTCAGCAGAGGAGAGCTGTTGGTTACAGAAAAAAAAAAAAGAGTCTTAGACTACAGCTAAACAAGTAATGAATAATTTTGGGGAAAATTGTATGTAGGCATATGATGAGCACACATGCCTTTGTGTCTGGTGCCATGGGTGCTGTAAGCTGAGCTGGGTGCTCTAAATTCCTGAGGAAGCTCTCTAGGGTCTACGTAGCTGCAACATAAAGGGCAGAGCTAAAAGTGAAAAAAGGGGAAAAATACCAAGCTCAGGAATTGCAAGAACATCCTTTAAGTTCTGTTGTCAAGAGAAAACATGGAAATTACTTTCTTTTCTTTTTCCTTAGAAGACTTAGAGTGCCTTTGAGCTCTTTTGTTCTTGTATATATTTAAAGAAATTTACCATGGTAAAAGTGGGACAGTAATTACTTGGTCAGCACTACTGCACAACCATTTGCATTAATCTCATGCTGAGCATAAAGAAGAATAGATTTACTGATTGCCTTTTGCTAAGACATAGTACCAGATATTATTGTTGCCAATGGAAACCCTGTTCAGGTGCATAAAAATGCAATAGCATCCATGCATTATCTTTAGCATGGACCAATAATTTCCGTCACTATATTTTGCTTGACAGTTGCTGAATTTCTGCTGATATGTTTGGCATTTGATTGTAATTACCTATTCATCTGAATTAAAAGATTGATCACTGCAGTCAGCAACTGATACAAAACAGCAGAAAAGAGATACATTAATACTGGAATTTTATGTAAGCGTTGTTCCAGAGGGAAAAGAACATATGCAACAGGAAAATTGAGAAGACATCTGTCACCGTAGCCAAGCCTCTATCAAGCTTGATAATGATTATGAATCCATTACCATTGATATATTGCATAAAGCTGTGGGAATAGGAAGCTTTTCACATTACACAGAGAGTAATCAACATCCAACAGAAGCAGTCCCATCACACACACCTGCTGCGTGCCTCACATCAGAATATGTTATTTGCAAATCTAAATGTTATTGGCATGGCAGAAGGAGACAGACAAATAATGAGATTCACTTATGAGCTATTTTATTCCTTTCATAATGAGGTTTTCTTGTAACAAAACAAGCATTTGGTAACTTGCATATAATCCTCAAAATGTGTTGACATATGTAATTTAATCAATGCATTTCAAACCCAGCAGAGTAATATTTTCAAAATGTTTCTTGTAAGGAAAGTCCAACTGCTTGCAATGGAAAGATATATTCATTTTCTATATATTTATTATTATGGGGTTTTTTTGTGTGCTTTATACCATTATTAAAAAAAAACCCAACACAACAAAACAAAAAAAAAACAAAACAAACTTGGGAGTATGTGAGCATGAATGTATTCCCTAGGAATCTGTGGCTGCAAAAAATCTAATTCAAATTAAGCAGAAAATGCCTCTATTTAAATCATTTTTTCCAGAGTTCAACCGAATTCAAAAGTGAATAACATGAATAGAAGCCTTTGTTTTGGATGCAAGAAAACTACTAGAAAATTAATTCCTTCTAAGAAAAACAATGTGCAGATCAGAAGCTGTTTTTTGCTAAAATCAGATGAAACATACATCTGAGATGGTGGATTCATGTGCATGAACTGCAGTCTATGTTTTTCAAACAGTTTAAAAATTTGGCAAAATATGCTCATCCAGCATGAGAATATATACATACACAGCATATGCACATACACCAACAGAATGTTTCAGCATATACATATACGTAGATATATATAAACAGAGTAAATACACATGAATATATCATATATATATCATATAATATATATATGATATATATATATATATATCTCATATAATATATATATGAAATCTTTGAGCAAAAATTTAGGGACTTTTTTCCTGCTGAGTGGTCTGACTTTTCAGATTTGTATCATTAAATTTAGATGCAATGCATTAACATTTTGTTTACAGGGATTTTTAACACTTGAATCAACAAATGATCTTATTACTACCTTTTTATTGGTTTTATTTATGTCACTAAAAAAAAGGAAACATATCCATTACATAAACTAAAATAAAGCAAAACATTTTAGCTTTTAAAATTATGTAGAAACCACTTTTTTCATCCGTCTGTTACAGAGAAATATTGTGGTAAAACAGGTCATCAGAGATGAAATCATATGTTGTTGGGAGGAGAGGGGGCAACCTAAAGAATAATAAACAACCAAAGTGGTAAGCTGGTGTGACAGATAAATGACAACACAGACAACAGAAGAAAAATAGCACAAATAGCAAACCAAAAGTAGTTTCAACATTTCTCAGACATAGCAGTATTCTGTTCTCTGAGTGAAATGAATACATAAACATCACTTTCCTTGCAAATCACCATTGTCTAGCCAGGATGAGACAAAGGAAAACCCATATAATTGTCACAGTTTTATAAAAAGAGACAAATGTTATGTGACACATAAAAAGAATCCTAATTTGGTCAAAATGAGGAAAGTTAGGGCAGTTTTAGGGGTTTTTCTTTCTTCATTTCTTGTTTTCTCAGCATAATCCAAGATGTTTTTATGTGTGCAGTGTCTGTTCCACTAGAGACACTCTGAAAATGACTACTGTGCCATGTCCTTTAGGTAGTCTATGGGCTGTAAATCACAGAAGTCCTTAGCTCCTGGGCTGCTCAGTGCTACCAAGGCTGGAAGAGAACCAGGTCTTTAGGAAACTTATGAAGGAAAATTCAGAAAAAGGTTTGCCAGCCTTGTAGATCTTAGGCAAGATGAGAAGAAGTTGCCTCAAATTAGCAGCTGTTGGGAAAGTTCACTGGTGCTGGCACTGATAAGTGGGACAAGATTTTTATTACTTCTGTGTTCTTTGGGTTTTTGTTTTGTTTTGTTTTGTTTTATATACAGGAAAGAGACATGTTGGTTATTTGCTCTAGCTCAAACATCTCTTAAATCCCACCTAAGAATATGATACAGTACCAGCTAGGCGTTGTTAAGAATGATCAGTAAATACAAGCAGGAGTAGAAGCTGGAGGAATAGAAATGAAGATAGTGAGAAAAACTGAAGAAACAAAAAACTGACATTTCTTTGTGTGTTGTTTTTTTTTTCTTCACTGTCTCTTTTGTTTGTTTCTGGGTAGGTTGGGGTTTTTTTGTTGTTTGTTTTCCCTAAAAAGATCTGCTTGTGCAGGAGAATTTCGTTATTATAACAAATTCATGACAATATAACACTCCCTTAAAGAACGGTATTTTGAACATCGGTTGCATATGAAAAAAACTAAAATGCAATTCTGAAACCTCTGTAACCTATTGAAGGAATGTATTCGATAATTTCAGATCTTGGTTTGTAACTTCAGATCTAAGTCTTGGGAAGAAGATTCTTTGTAGACTCTGATTTTAACTTTGAAGAAACAGTGGTGATTGGCAAGTCACAGATCAGAATCAGAGAAGAACGAAAGCTCTGGAGATAAAAGAAGACAATTCTATGATGGTCTGTATTACCAAACAATAAATGTACAGAGACTTGCAGTTATGAGAATGAACTGAAGACATTAAGAGAAAACCTGAGAAGCACAACCAGACTGAGGTGGCAAGAAGGGAAATGCACTTGGTGTGGAAGATGTCACAGCATGTTCTGTGTGGACAGAACTTTTGTATCTGCAAGAAACTAATGCAAGTAACTACAGACAAGTTTGCCCATCTCTCAAATGAAAGAGTGAGCACACTGTATTGCAGGTTTCTGTAGCACGCCCTGCAGCAATGCTTAGTTCCATGAACATTTAGGATGCATCAGCAGCCATCAGCATTTATTTATGGGAACTGCTTGAGTAGATGTAATACTGATGGGAATAAGGGAATTGGGAATAAGAAAAGAAATCTTACAACATACAGAATACAGAAGGTTTTTTTGGAAAGGGTGAGAGCCTGGGACATCCTCCTTCAAATAAGCTGTTGTTCATAACATCCATTGGCACTTATACCTACCAACATGGGATACAAAGAGCTCTTACAACATATGAATTTTTATCTAGTGACCTAACAAAGTCTTCCTGTGTGTTCTGGCATAGGCCCTTCATCACCACCATCACTCTACTCCATTCAGCACGATGGTGAGGTTTCCAGGCCAGTCCCTGGTGCTCAGCTGGGAGCAGTGTGGCTGTACCTGCGCTTGGTGCCCTTGAACTACCCAACCCTGCAGAGAGCAGGGGGTACCTTGGCAGAGCTCCCCATCCTGCAGTGCCTCTTCACTGCACAGCATCAGCCCAAGATGATGTTCAAGCTCTCAAAGAGATAGCTTATGGATTGTTGTACAAATCCTCACAGGCATTTGTAAGCAATTCTCAGTGGCCATGTGGAAAGAGGTGTTTGTGAGCCAAATTTTGAAAGCAGCACTAAGTCTCTTGAATCCTATCTAGTCCTCTGGGGTTCTAGCATAAAGTGCTTTCAAGCTAACTGTCTGAAATAAGTAGCAGTAAAAATCCTTGGCTGCATTTTTCTTTTTTTGTTGTTACTTTAGTGAGATTGAGGTGGATTGAGTTTTACAATTTGATTCAGCCAGAAAATATTTCCTTCCATTTTTATTTTTTTTAAATCGTAAATATTGCACTTTTGCAACAAAACATTGAATTTAAGATTTTTTTAAAAATACTTAGTTTTGAAATTACACTACAAATGCATACTTCTAAACATCAAGCATTTGCCTAGCAATAAAAAGTATTTCAATTTTTTTGTTGAATGAAATTTGATGGCAGTTTAACCATGAATACACCTTTCTGTCCTTCAAAATAGAAGTTATTTATACATTCACCCAGGTGATGCAAAATTTGCCTACATAACATTGTCACAGGAAAGCCCAGCCAAATGACTATTCCTCAGACTGTCTGTTCTTGTGAGCATCCTTGAAAACAAAATGCTTTTCACATAAATGTTTATGAAAACTTAATTGGATAAAAGCAAAAATGCAGGTTCTTTTCTCTAGGCTAATTTTATTTGAAGATCCTGCTGCCTTTATTGCTGAGGAGTACTATAAACAGCTTGAGTAGTCTTGAAGAAATTAATGTCTCTTCAACAATGAGGTTCTAATTAATGTGAGTAACTGAGAGAGAATCTGGACCTTGCAAATTTGTCTTTCTCCTCTACATCCATTTTGTTGCATCATGTTATTGTTCATGGCTGGAAAATTTTTTGACATTTATACATTAGTGATGTCAAACCACAAACTTAATCCAAATACTCTGAAGTTAGTGAAACCACTTCCATTTACTTTCATGTGATTTCAATTAGCCGTAATGTGCTATATGAAAGTACTGAAAACTAATTGTTTTTTTTCTTTGGAATGGAGGGAAAAGAGAGCATCTTTTCTTTTGTGTACTCAGCACACTTTAAAATCAAAAACAAAATCAGTGTAACTTTGGACATAATCAACTGAATCTCTGCATTTGAGAATTTGCTGGCACACAATTTTGGCAGGAGTGTAACTGAGTTTATAGAGAGTTTTACCAGTGCCTGCAAGAAGGCCAGATTCTAAGACTACAGAGGAACTTTTGGTCATAGGCTTTATAGGGATCTCTTTTCATCTGATGAAAGTACCATAAAACAGATTTAGAGCTTTGTTTTCTTTATCTTCTCTTCAGTTCAGGCATACAGTAATTAAGAAGTATTTTTCTTGAGAGGTTCAATGATTGCCATGTGTTATTTGTAATAATTGGGCTGTTTACTTAAAGCAGCATTGAGGAAAAAAAAATAATAAAAAAATTTATCCCTACAGATAATGTTATGAAGTATGGCCAGACACTGATGCTTCCCTTCTCTTAAAGGACAATGTAAATGGGCGCATTCACTGAGTCTGATAATTATATTAATGACATAATTACCAAGAGAACATGCCGAATCTCATTGTTGAATGCTTCTGTAACTTTTAATGATGATTAACTTACTAGAGAAGCAAGCGCTTTGAGGTATATAAATATCAGATATACTCATCAATTGAGCTTTTGAACTCATTCAAAAGGCCAAACTTTCGTGCAGGCTGCTTTCTTACAAAACAGTTAAGTAAAATATACGAGCAGTAGATACTAATCTTCAATGTTTGTTTCATCGGGCCATGGAACATGAGATGGGTTTTTGAGAAAGCAAATTAGTGTGTGGTCTGCTATTCGAAAACTAAGTTAACTAATCCCTTGCAGAAAAGCACAACATGTTTCAATTTAAAAGAAGGAGGAGATTTCCATGGACTTTTGGACCATCTTGTTAAGCTTAGTGGAAATTTATAGTCTTGCTTAAAATTCTAAAGATGAACATAACAAACTGTAGCATAGGCACTGATGCACTAAATCTCTAGTCAAAATTACAACTTCTACAGAACATTATTGTTTTCATTCTTTTTAAACCATGCTAAGATTCTTAGGTTGTATGCAGATTAGTAATGACTTTATTTATATGGTTAGTTAAAAATACTATAGGTAAAGAGCAAGACTGGGCCCACTTATGTTACCAAGTTCATTTCTATACAAAGGCAGGCAGACAGGCATACCTGAGACAATATATGCTGATATATCTGTCAATTTGAAGCAAGTCTAATGGCATCTATACAGAGTTTCAATTTTAAGCAGCAATAATGATATGAATTTGTTTGAAACACAGCACGAAGCAGTCTTCGTATTTCCTACTCCAGTTGAATAAATATTCTTGAGGAACTACTGACGTCTTTGATGTTGTTGCCCTGAATTCAGAGATTACCACTCTATGATTCACACTTTGCTGAGGCTGCAGAAATGCTGCTTTCTGAAAGTCTGCCCAGTGACTTACGTACAGCTGGTGGGCAGTTTTCTCCTGCTTTTCTCTGTCACAACTGTGTTCTAATCAAAAGGACGCTTTTTTCCCAAAAAAAGTATGTGGATTTACTCACTCCTATTGCCTTGCCCATTTCTCTGACTTCTGTATCATTTTGATCTCAGGAACTGGGGCATGCTGAGTGAGGGGCTGACCAGGGCTCCTAGGAATCCCAAAGTGCCTCTGACAGTTGTGGCCAGGTCTCAGCTAATAGCCACCGAGGTAAGTGATTCCATTTAGTTGCTTTCTTGTACTCAGAGGGTTAAACTAGTTTGCAACTGGTTTCCCTATGGGCTTGGAAAATAGATTGCTGTGCTGGTTGGGGGCAGCACAGACCTTGTGAACTCTCCTTCATCTAGCCCAGTATTCTGTCTCTAATAATAACAATCCCCTATGAAAATAGGGCAGGATAAACTCTCCCTGTGACTTTCTGGTCCTCCCTTGAGCCTCCTTGAACTAAGTAATGTTTTCCCTGGCACAACAAATGCTGTATCTGGGGTAAAAAAAAAAAAAAAAGGAGTAACTATAAACAGATGTCTAGGGAAGACTAAGAATAGAGCAAGCTTATATGATATTTCTCTTTAACAGTTTTCCCATCTCCAGTCACTTTCAGCTAAGGATATTTTCTGAGCTTACTATGATTTGTATGTTTGGTAATGCACAAAATCTCTCTTCCAAGACTAGTCTTCAATTGAACTGTGTTGAAATTGTTGCATCCACAAAACCTTTTAGCAAGTAAGTTTAGAGTGGCTCTCTGTTGTCTGAAGAGCCATATCCTTTTGTTTGTTTTGAATCTGGTTTCTGCTAGATCTGTTTGACCTCCAGTAGTTCTTGATTGGGAGTGATGATAGACAGCTGATCTCCCTCCACCCTCTCAGTACTACACATGCTTTGGTTGAATCCATCACTTCTCTAAGCCACCTGAGAAAGGTCCTTAATTGTTCCCTCTGTGGAAACAGCACTAGATATCCCTTTCAAGTACTTCTCTTTCTCCCTTCAACAGTGCCATGCCCTTCTTGCACTTCCCAGTAAGATGTAATCTTCTAGCTATGCCTTTTGTTTGCTTTTAAACATCTTGACACAATTGTCTTTGAAACTGAGCATTGCTGTGGTGGATTTGTAGACAACCCCATTGGGATAGTGTCCTATGAACCTTAGGCCCAATGTGACAGAGCAGCACTTCCAAACCCAGACTTCTGAACCTGATCCTGGACATATCTTGGCATCAAGTTAAGGATGCTACTTCCTCTTGTGCACTCAATCAGCAGTCACCGAGAGCACTTAGATATTTCAAAATTGCTTCATGCTCCCCTGTGACACTTGCCCAGTTAGGCTGGGAGTAATTGAAATAATCCAATAAAGTTGTGTTTTCTGCTCTTGCTGCCTCTTTGACCTGATCTGTCTTTGCACATTCCTGTCAGTGCTGCCGACCCGATTGGGCTGCCAGTGTTATAGACTCAGCACTATATTCTCCTTGCTGAGGCCGTGGTTTTCAACCCATACAGATTTGGTGTTCCACACAGCAGAGCCCATACAGACTCCATCAAAGAAGCTAGGGTGTTAATTTACTTTGACTTTAAGCGCTCCTTAGAATATAGTACTTAAGTGCCACTGGCACAGTTCCTTCCAACTTTGGTGATATGCTCTCCTGTCGATTGCTTCCCTCCCACCAGGTTTCCTGTGACTGGTGCTTTCACTGGAAGCCATAAATTCTCTTCCCTAGATTTCTTCTACCATTTGTGCAGAAGTGGATAGACTACTGTTTCAGGTTCTTTCTTGGCATTGTATTTACATTGTCTGTTTGTTTTCCGTTTCCCATTTCATGAGCTTCTGAGTTGCCAGGGGGCTGAGTTCCTCTGTGTGGGACAGAACTAGGCTAAAAGCCAAGGTATTTGGGCAATCAGTGTATTCTGGTGTGAGCATATACCCTGCCAAGACCTGAACCTGAGCCTACTGGACTTTATAGATAGCTGATCCAGGCTTCCTGCCACAAATCTCAGAGTTTGTGAAGCCTGGTAACCCTGGCAGTGAGCAAAGCACCTGATTCAATTTTAAATGACTGACTGCACAATCACAATTGAAATATGCATTTTAGCATAAAATAAGGCTAAATAGCACACAATTATTTGAATTTGTAATGGGATCATAGAAGGAATTAATTCCCTCTGAGAAAAAGTATGTTTAAAGAAGAATTAAGCAAAAAATTTTAAAGGGAAAGAAGTAAAAAGCCTACCAGGGAAACCTGGGGTGACAGAAAAATGTAAGTGAATGTTATAAAGAAAGTAAGAATAGTTCAACATGTAGGACCTATTAGTGTCCAGGGACTTTTTTCTTCTCTATAGAAACAGTCCTGCACTGCCAATATTTGACAATCGTCTATGAAATAATTTCTTCACTTTCTGGAAAAAATCCTATGTATCAGATCTAAAACATTCTAAAATAGGAACTGGCAAAACAGGGGAGTCTTTTTTTCTTTTGCCATATATACAAGCAGATTTTTTTGTGAGAGATACCAGATCACGGGCAAAAATATTGCCAGGCAAATAGATCAAGCTCTGCCCTTAATGAGTCTCAGCAGAAAACAAGCAAGTTGCACATGTCATAGCATAGACCCTTGGAAAAGGATCCAAATTAGAGAGATTGTGATATGAGGAAATCCAAAGCCACTGGGTGCAATAGGCTGCATACACAATGTTAGCTCTTTTGGAGAATATTGGCATGTCTAGGACTTAATTATAAATCTAGTCAAAATAAATACCTACATGTAAACTTGCAGGCATGGGAAATCAATTGCTTCAGAGAGAATAGTTGCATTTCTGCTAGTCATTAAAAATTTCCAATAGTGCAGTTCTGCAACTAAGCAGGCTGATCAGGATCAACAGGTAAAAACTTAAAGTTCATGATTAGTTTGTAATTAATAAAATCTCAGCTGAACAAAGAGGGCCTTCTCTCTGAATATTCACATTTGTATTTTGCCTAAAGGGGAGACTTTATTGCTAGACATGGTAAGAATTTTTTTTTTATTATTTTTTTTTTATTTTTTTTTTTTTTTTCTTGGTTTGTGTGTGTGTGGCAGAAAAGTCCCCTCGGATCTAGTCTCCAGTCCCAAAAGTGTCCTTCTTCCCAACCCATTGTTTTGTCTTTGGTTTCTGTCCATTATTGTTCCAGGGTGATAACAGTTGCAAATGGGATTTTCAGGAGTGATCCAGGGTTTGCTCAGCTCTGTCCCCACTGTGATTAGTATGACCTTTACTGCTGATCTCAGCAGAAGAAAATTAATACAACAACAATTTTTTGAAAATTTTGGATTTTTGAAAATCCAGATTTACTATGAGAGGGATTTCTGCCAGGCTTCCTATATTCTGAAGGTCTTTCTTTGGGAATAAAATGCTCAACTCTTTTTTGTAGTTTTCTTTCTTAAGAGTTTAATTCCCAAGGGAAATAGAGTCATCTTTATGCCAATGAAACATATATTTCTATGCAGGGGTAAGCTTCATGTCATAGGTGAAAGGAAAGAGGCTGAGGTTCCTTTTGAGATAAAACACTTCACATAGAACACTGGGGGTGTAGACAGGCAAAACCCACACAGATTCACTACCATGCATCAAGGCCCGTGTAGTAGAAACTTCATTGACTATGAGTCACAATATAAGTGGTGAATCAACATAATGTCAGCTCCAGCCTAGCAACAGTAGTAGATGAGACCTGAAACAGAGATACCGTATTTCAACGTGGAGAACAGCAGAAAGGCAAGTTTTTGTAAGAAGACATGGCAGAGCAAATCAAACTGTGTCCTCAGCCTGTAGACCAGGGATGGTGGAAACTCAAAGTATGCTCTTCCCAAGAATGATCAGGCAGTTTTGTCAAAGGATGGGTTCTCCAATATGATTTGAGTATCATACTGGGCCAGTTGCTATGATTAATGTTTCAGCTGATCAGTAGTCATAAGGCTCACAGGGTTAATAGGGATGTGACTGTTGTTTACTTAAATTAACTGAATTCAATTGCAATAAAGATAGTGTAGCCTTCCAAAATTATAGATCCTTCATCACTGAGGATGAAATCACCTAATATGATCTTGCCACGGGTCAATTTGGTGGACTAGTTAATTTCTAATGTCTATTACAGCCCTATTTGATTTTTTCTTCATTGAAAATTTTTGCTTTATGCCTACTACAGTCTCCAGCATTGTCTTTTTGGAAGGACAGTGGTCATGTGTTATTACTGCTCAGTGTTATCTTAGGGTCATTTCATGGGGTGATGACAGGATATTGCACGATTTCCTTTTTTAAGATTTAAAGAAATAGAGAAAAACAGAGAGTGAGTTCCTGCTGGTTTGCTAACCAAAACAGGAAAACAAATTAAAACAAGGCAGAAGATTATCCAGGAGTGAAGCAGTTGCAATCTATTGATTTTAAACTCTCTCCTTTGACGGCTGTTCTGTTAACTGGATGGGAAATATCACATTTTGTCCTCATTCTGCTGAATTTGTTGGGGCTGTTTACAATAGCCCTTCATCTGCCTAAGATTAATTAATTTTTTCACAGAAAGAAAAAAGCTACTGTTTCATGAAGTAGTCTGCCATATCTGGAAAAGATTATATTTTGAGTTTTCCCTAACCCTTAGCATGTCAGATAGTAACAGGCAGTGAGTGACCTAACGTTATTCTCTGATCCCCCCTGGGAATTGAAAACTTTAATTCTTTCCTAATGTTTTTGACTGATACAGGAATTATAGGTTAATTTCACCAGAATGCATGCATTAGATTTCAAACGTTACATGAGACTACATGGACAGCACATACATAATGAAACATTCAGAGCGGACAAGAACTTTAATCTGAACTTTGCCAGCATGTTTTAAGCAAAACAGGGCCATGACAAGAAGCAAACAACAAACATATAAACTTTTCTGCAGGTAGGCATAGCATTGGAAAACCTTGACCCAGATATCATGAAGATGGGGACAGTTTGGGTGATTCACAGATTTATTACCTTCAGAGCAACCTCAGCAATAGATTTCCATTCTAAACACAAGTGTTACACTCATAGCAAAAACATTCTTATCTAAGGAAAAACACTTCTTGGTCTGTGCAGGCTTGAGATATTAGAGTGGCAGCTGCAGAGAGCAGGTTGCTCTGCCTGAGAAACAGGAGAGTTAGATTTACCACCTATTGAAATAGATAACATCTATTTCCAATCCCAACAGGAGGTGGGATTTGGGGAAGTGTGGTATCTCACATTTCCAATATTCCAATATGCCTTCAAACCACCATTAGTATGCCCTCTTTCCCTTGTTTTATACTAACAACACATGGAGGCTTTAGCCTTCAGATTTCTGATCCAAAACCCCAGCAAATTTAAGCTGCTTTTGTGTGAATGTAAGCATGGAAGCTCAGTAGGTTAGATGGATCAGCACATAAGGGTTTTTCTGGCATTCAAGTAAAGCCTTGTTAAAGTAACAATATATTTCTACATCTTGTAAAGATACTTTTTGAGACCTTTGTCTTTGAACCTGCGTATCATATTTTGTTATAGACTGATCTTGCACAAATACTATTATACAACTTGTACCAGGAAGTTGCACTCATTAAAGAGAGGGAAATATTTACATTTTGATAGTGCTGAAGATAAAGGGAGAAAAATAACAGAGGGAGTGTGCTGCACATACTGTGTCACTCTGTCCCATGCAGTTGCCAGGAATTATTTCACTGATTTCACTCAGGCCAGGATTCAAACTCACGTTCATCTCTGACAATAAGGGAGGCTTAACCAAATAAATGCAAAACACTGCAGCTGTGTTGCTGTACAAGCTTCTTAAAAATAGAGGACTCAGAGCAGATCTGACAGTTTTGCAGCCCCTCACCTCTGGAACTGCACTGCCTAACAGAATATGAAATCTTAACTTTCTGCATCTCACTAAGCACAGGCTACGGCCACTTCTTTTCTTTTGCAGTTACTATTTCTCAGCTCTGACTTTCCCTCCTTCTCCTATCTCCCACAGTCTTTATACAAACATGGGAACAGGGAAGTCAGGAGACCATAGTTATTGTATTTTTATATACTGCACTTACAGTATTTAGCTGCCTTTTCAAATGCTAGGTATCTTATTTCACTGGCTTCAGCTTACATGGAAGCTGAAATGTACTCCATCACTAGCTCTTGCAGTATGAGGTGCTCAAAACTAAGATTCTCATGGAGGCTAAAATGAAACTACCAGACTTGTGTAAGATTTAATAGCATTAAACCTTTTAAGATTACTTTGCTGTAAAAAGGGTAAGCCAGGGATAATGAAACAAAATTAATAGAAAATAGGCCTAAGATGTAAATCCATTCACAGTATGCATCTTCAGGTTGATCTGGAAATGGTAATGTGAGCCTAAAGGAGGAGTCACTATGTATATGACATGCAATTTAAATTAATGCCCTTTGAGAACAGACCTACAAAGCCTCAGTCACTTGGAAGGCAGTTTTAGTCATTGTTGACATGAAAAAACAGCCCTCGTATTGAGTCCAAACTATTTACTATTGTTTCATTTCTTGCCAAAACTCACAATCTATTATCCTGGCACCTAGAACTTGGAAGCTGTTAGTGCAATTGGAGGAAAAAATAAATAGAATGAAAGAAAAAACCCTCAGCCCTCTAAATATCCAATTTATTTATGTTAATATTAGAATTAAAAGTGCCTTTTATGAGAGAACATATAATTAACTATTGCAATATATCTTTCATAAAAGTTAATAGATAGCTATAGCATTCCTTCCCGACATGCTTTACAGAAATTAAATCAATGCTTACTTGCATTTTTTAAGAATTTGAGGCTTTGTCAGGTTTTTCTAAAAGCTCATCATACATAATTGGTAAGCATTGAGGATCACTTCCTGAAACATTTTTACAAGTCTTTAAGATAATTTTGAGGACTACTCCTTTACTCTTCTTTCTACACTTCTTGTATTGCTGGCATGAGCACACAATGATGCTTTAGCAACAGCTGAAGCATGGTGGGGTTTTTTAATAACTTCACTGAAGATGTTTGTGTGTTTGGGGGATAGAAGAAGATGAAACTTTTAAATCTTACTTCACATTCCACCTTCAACTTGAGATTAGGCAGCAGCAGCAGAGCCAAACAAATCTTGTGTAACTGTTTTGGACTGCAGGGCTCAGCATTAAGACAAACATCCCACCCCCACCTAGCTTCATATAAAACACAAAATATAAACATAGGAATATGAAGCTTTAGAATATAAAACACCAACTGGGTGATCAGGAGGGGCAGGATGAAAAAAATGCTCAGTAACCCTATGAATATCAGAAGCATGCAATCGGCAAAGAAAAGGTAATGTGAACCACTGGCTAAGGAATATATGTACTTGTGAAGCTTATTTGCTCTCAAATAATATTACCATTAAATAGAATACATTAAGAGTATTTTAAACTATACAAGCAAAAGTGAGCAGCGATTTCATAAGATCCTAGATTGCATGGTGGTTGTAAATCACATGAAAATAGTTCCCAGAACATTATATTTATAGTAGCAGATGAAAACTACAACAATATTGCTTATTTTAAAGTTATTTTAGGAGTGAACACAGTTTACAGCAGTGAAGAGAACAGGGAGACACTTTCACAGAGAAAAGAAAATGTCTGAGAACCCAAACCATAAATTCAAGTGCTATCACTTGTCCTGCTCATTATGTCCTGTTCACTTATTTATAGAAACGTGCCAATTGCCAAAGACCATGAGTACAGTTACAGGCAAGATAAATCTCCTCTCATGAAAACCAACATTAAAAATTCCCTTTCTAACATTTCTCTTTCAGGTGCTGCAGCGATCTCCAGAAAATGAGAAAAAGTCTGTGCTCAGAAGTATAGTCTATTTTATTGCAGAACCTCACAAACTCTTTAATCATGGAAAGGATTTTTGAGCAGCTCCTTTTTTCTAGTGTGAACACAGAGACCTTCCTTATAATATACCTGTTTATAACTGATTAAAAACTTTGTACAAGTATAAAGACTTCATACATGTCATCCTCTAATCTGTTTGATCAAAGAGTTAACATATTATAGATGAGGCTAAACACAGCAAATAGTGATGGTTCTTCACACAGAGAACAAACTTTTGACTGAATAGTGTTCTGATGATTAATTGTTTAGAATTGCAATAGGAAAGGCCCACACCTATAACTATAAAGTCAATGTATCAGTTCTTCAAGAGGACTACTTCTTTTATTTCTGACGTTAACACGTGAAATCCTGGTCCATTTGAGTCAATAAAGCTTTGGCTAATTATTTCATCAGAGCCAGACGTAAAGCTTTCTCTTATGTCCTTTAATCAAAGAAATGTGATCTGCTGGAGATCAAAGTCCACATGAGCAGTATTTGCTGATGACAATTCTGCTGATTTGTTGCTGTAATTGGAAACTCATTAAAATGCAATGGACTTAAAATGCATTTTACTAGCAATTGCTTTACTTGTTCATATAGCACAGCTCTTCCCTGTGACGAGGTGCATATATTGTTGATATAAACCTGATTAGGGGACATGAATCTGTACAACAAGATTCAGATGATTAATATTACCTATTTAAAGCAATATGGTATGAGCAGTTGAAGACAGACTTGTTGAAAAATTGGAGCTGTATGACTATCTTAAAGACTTGAGAACTTTGAATCCACATTTTATTTTTATGGTGAGCTACAATGTCTAACCAGTTGACTGGCACTAAAGCCAGATCCAAAACAGAATCTATTTTAATTGCTCTAATTTGACTTTCATCACATAAAAAAATATAAATGATCCCATTGATTTGTTACTCAGAAAAACTTCCTTCTGTTAATTTGACACTAGATCACTAACTCACTAAATTCAGCTAGTACAAACATAATGTATCTACAGAATTCATTCTTGTTCTCTGCTACAGCTGAGGTTTATGTCCAGCAAGTTCACAGAAAATTCACTGTGAATTCATAGATAATTGCTCTAATATATTTCTGTTATTAATCTGCTGAGTTCCTTTAGCATTCACCTAAAGCATGAGATATTACAGTATTTCTTCTCAGAGGTTCACCGAAATGTAGTACAGAATTATTCAGCCTCATAAAATACTACTAGATACAGGTTTTTAAAAGTGGACTGTTTGAATTATGTAAAGATGGACTCTTACTAATGTAAGACTCAACTGTGTCATTGACTCACTCAGCAACATACTGGGTATCTGTTTCTGTGGGTAAAGGCACATTGTAAAGAAAAGCATAGCAAGTTGCATTATCCATACCACCAAGAAAATCACACAGCATTTTTTTGGCTGTTAAATAAAGCTTAGAAGTGTAAAGGCCTATCTTGTCTCTGAGCACTAGCTATAATGTCCCAAGAGAGAGGCGAAGAAAATTTTCTCTTCCTGCTTGTGCATAAACATCAAAAAGGCATATGGTTCCAGTACAATATTTTGCAGAACAAAATTAAGGAAATTGAAATTCTTTGGAACAGCTACAGGGGCTTTCTTGTTGGTTTCCTAGGAAACTAAGTGGCCTAGTCTCCTCCCGTGCCAAGGAGCAACTGGGACATCAGGTCAAAGGCTTAATTAACTTTTCATGTGAATTACTCAGCAGTAAAAAACAGCCTGCTCAGGAAAGAAGATGCTTCTTAAGTCAATCAGACTTACTTAGGCAGAAAAAACACTCCACAATTAAAAGCAAAACAAGCAAAAAAGGACTGAGATAGAAATGTACCTGCTTTATAATTTAAGGGCCTAAACATAATATTTGAACCCTTTAACTCTTCCTTGCCGTTGATCTTGACTTTGCTGCCTGTTTCCTACCATCAAAATAAATGAGCTAAGAAAGAGAAGGCAAGTCCCCAAATTACAAAAATGTGTGGATATATGACATGATTATGAAGTGTAAGAAAAAAAGTCTCAGATGCATAGTTGAAATTCAGCTTCATGCCATCACATGGAAAAGAGTGTGCAACAGATTTAACAGTAACCTCTTTAAAATAAACAAATTATTATCTTGAGAAATCTCAAAGGACCTGATGTTTACAAAATAAGGGAAAGGAGCAATGAGACCTGCTCAACAGACATCTCTCCTCATGGTTTGCAAGCAGGCTTATGCTGCTCCTGTTCATCAAATACATTTTCACTCTTAAAAGCTACCGTTGAATGGCTATTCCTCCAAGCAGGTTTCCTTACCTGGAATTCTAAAGTCAGCAGCTTTTATGGTTGCTCTTTGCTTAGTGAGGTCCAACTCAGGTTGCACAGAAAACAGAGTGGAACTTATGAGCCAGATGCTGTTACTGTTTTACTGCTGAAATAGGGTTAAAGCCAACAGATATGCCCAACAGATCCCCAACAGATCTTTATACACATAAACCAAATGAGATTTTGGCACCATCTCTTACTTTCTTGTCTCTAAAGTACTCCTGTGACATGACAATAGCTTGACAGTTTGCATTAATAGTGGATCAGTTTAAAAGCTAGTGTAAAGCCACATGATGTGAATGTGATGCAGATTAAGCAGTTCTGTGCAGATCAGATTCCAGCATGTAATACTTTTCTTTCCAAAGTTTCATCTAAATGGTCTCAATTTCAAGGGGACTTCTATGTACCTACAATGTAAAATATTTCTGGGTTCTTATGGACAATTTAATGTTCTGTTTGCTTTATAAGAAATAAGAAGGAAAATGTGGAAAAACACATTAATTATAGGAATAAACACCTTTCTTATTAACTGAAATTTTCGGTGATGCCATAATATCTAATTTTGAGAGTATAATCTCTTGGCAAAGAAATACCTGTGATAGCACTGTTTCTGTATCATGACTTAATTGTAGACTGAAAAAGAACACCACATGGTTTGCAGAGAAAGAGACTTCTTAAATTAATGAATATTTTTTACAACTAGCACCTCCAAAAGTGACAAATAACATTTCTGATAAATAAATGTACTGAAATATTATTGGTTTTATCTTTACAAGTCTTCCTACACATAGAATTTATTGTATTTTGAGTCAAATCTATTATTTTGAAAAGGGAATTAGATTAATTTCATGTCTGAGAACACATGGATTATTAGAGCAGACCAAATGTGATACAATCTCAGCATTTCTAATTCCTGACCTACATATGGCTATTACGCCACTTGTTACTGGCTTTCTTTTCCCCAGATTTCTATGATGTTGATAGCACACTATTGCCTGAGCATTAATATTTTACCAGGAAATTCATTTCTGCTTGACACTGAATACTGAATTCATTTCCAAGTTATTAATTTTAGACTTGGCAATAGCATGTAACAAGAAGATTCTATATTTTGATAGAGCAATCTTTATTTTATGACTAGCTTTTTAAATATTTGCATTGCTATTAGAATCTGACTTCTGCTTTTCATAGTCTAAGCACACAATTTTTATTAAAGATTTGAAAACACTGAGGTGAATTTTCCATTTGTATATGTCTCAGACGTATGCTGATTTTTAATGTATGTGTAAAATATGGTCATCTTGACTGTCGACTTTACGATCCTATCCAATTTAACTGCAATAAATATCTTCCTTTCAGTCCACTATGGGCAGCCCATATTCCTCGTGACCACCTGAGATAGTCCAGCATGTGCACGGACTGGGCAAAGAGGAATGAGAAAAGCTAATCTACACATGCTGGATTGGCACTGAGACCAAAGCAATCTGGCCACCTCATTTTTAAACCACCAAACTTGGAAATAAAGGCAGAGTAACAATGGAATAATATCTACTGGAGACCTGCAAAATCCCTCTGGGGAGCACAGGATTTCTGTTAATCATCCAAACATCTGTTTTTTCTGTAAGATATCTCACAAACTTTTTCTATGTTATTGTAAAATCCTACTGGGAGTAACAGACTATTAACATGAGGTAGAATAAATAAAGAGAGTTATAGGCATGGTTACAGAACTAATCCTATCTAGCTGACATCTCTGGTAACTATAGAGTTAGTGCCCATCTAGATAGTACCACAAAACAACTACTTTGCTTTTATTACCTCATTGTAAAATACAAACCACTAAATAACTGTCAACCTCCTCTCTTTCAAAAGAGTAAAGACAAATGTCACACACTGTTCAGTTTTCCATGCAAAAAGAAATACATGGGATTAAAGACACTGAGGGGCAAGCTGCAAAATTAGTCACAATGAGCAAAGGAAATAAATGAGAAAATCAAAGTTTCACAAGTGCAAAAATGGTAAGAGAAAATGTAGGCCAACAGCTGAAAGAGGAAGGAGGACAAACACGTTATGATCTAGGAAAGAGTAAGGAACTTAATGCTACTTTTTTCAATCTTCATAACGAAGCTTTTCTGTAAACCTTTGTATTAGTGACCAATTTAAGCAAGGAAATAAGAAAATAGAGGCTACAATTATTTAATCAGAATTCTGTGTCAGAGCATATGGCCAATGATGATGACTGCAAGTAACATAAACAAGTAAACTAATAAGCATCGGCGAGTTTGTAGAAGGGAAATCTGTGTTTGTCAGAGTCAAACTGTAAACCTTAGGCAAGTTTTAATGCCATTTCTTTGTGGAATGCTACATTTTGTTCTAAATCTCAGAAAGAGCAGTTATCCTCATACAGCCAAAGTTATGAAAGAAATAAGGTTTAGGATAGCTAGATTTTTCAGAGTAAAGATCCTGGTGAAATTCACTTCAGAAAATTACCAAAACAGCTTTTCAACAACTACCCATTATCTTTGAGAGCTCATAGATAAGATTTAAAAGGATTGGGAAAGAAAATGGAGACAATAAATACAGATAATTACAAGTTACAGTGCCGGGGAAATAAAAGACAGTTATTTAAAATATAATAACCAAGGAAAACAAAAAAATAAAAAATTAGTTCTCATTTTATAAAACTGCAGAACATACTAGACAGTGTAAAACATCCAATATAAGTTTTTAAAGAAAGCAGACAATAGATTTTTCCTATTCTGCTTTTTCAGATCAACACTTCTTCAAATATGTTTAGCATGCTTATGCCTGAGCTTCTCTGTAAAAATTATAATGTTTTGTCATGGATTGGGCCCAACATGACAACAAAGAAACAGCCACATGGCCACTCACTCATCTAACCCCCCGCACACACACACACACACACACACACACACACACACACTCTGGGATGAGGAGGACAAAGTTCGTAAGTTGAGACCAAGGACAAGGAGGGTTCTTCACTGTTTAAGGTCCTGGGCAAAACAGACTCAACTTGGGGAAAAAAATAATAATTTAATTTCACACTAATCAAACACACACAGGACACAGACAACACAAAGAGCAGGGCTTGCATATGTTACCCCACCCCTCCCTTCTTCCTGGGCTCAAATCACTTTGTTCCCAGTTTCTCTCCCTCCTTCCCCCCAGCGGCACAGGGGGACAGGGGATGGGGTTTAGAGTCAGTTCACAGGCTGGTGGTTCCTGCTGCTGCTTTCTTCTCAGGAAGAAGGATTCCTTACAGTCCTTGCCTGTTTCCCCATGGGGTCCCTCCCATGGGAGAGAGTCCTCCACGAACCTCTCCTTCATGAGTCCTTCCCACGAGGTCCGGAGCTGCTCCAGCCTGGGCTTCCCACAGAGTCACGGGCTGCTTCGGGAACAAACTCCCCTGGCGCCGGGGTCTTCCAAAGCTGCGTAATCAGAGTCCACAGGCAGCAAATCCACTGGCCACAAAATCCAAGTCCACTGGCCAAGTTCACCCCTCCTGGCACCTTCAGGGAATGTTCCACCATGTTCTTCCATGAGTGCAGGGGGACAGCTGCCATCTTGCCACGGGCTGCAGAGAAACTTTTGCTTGAGCACCTTCTTCCCCTTCTTCCTCACCAACCACCAGCACCGCTCTCCTCCTTCTGCACTGCTCTGCCTCCTCCAGCACAACTCTTCCTTTAAGTGCTTCTCTGCTCAGGTGTTATGTTGATTCTTCCGTATGTTAACCACAGAGGCACATCTATTGTCCCTCTAATGGATCTCTGGCTGGGTTTGGTGCAGGGACATCTTCTCAGCTTCCTACCAGAGCCACTCCTGGGGCCTTTGCCCCGCTACGAAAAAACCCACCAATCCAGAACAAGTTTGTATTGCCTGACTTTTTATACACCTTGCTTATAACAATCTTCTTTTTATTTTACTGGCTTTAAAGGAAGTATGTCGTTCTGCTAAAGAAAAGCTTTGCAGGACCAACATCATGGTGTTTCAACTATTCAGTCAATTCCCATTTTCTTTCCAAGTAGCACTGTTGATTCAGCTCACAGTATTGACATTAAGACATTTGTTGTTTTATTATAGTTTTATGCAATATGCTACTTTCCTTTGAACAATTTATGGCTTAAAGTGATCAATATTTACAGAGTTTCTGCAGAAGTAAGAGAAAAAATTGCTCATGTTTAGTCACTGATAAGATTGAAGGTTGCTACATGAGGAGTGTGCCAAGGTTTTTACAGCTTATATCATTACTAAATAAGCAGATTTCTGATTGTTTGGGTGTTTATATTTTTAAAAGCTTAGATTTCTTGATAATTTAATCTTGACTCTGAGTACTTTATTATTCCATTGGTTAGTTGGTTTATTTTCCACAACGATATTGCTTTGATACTTGTGACAATATTAAAATAGTACTGGAAACAGACACTATGGTTCATGCTTACTAAAGAGAGACACAGAAATCACATGCAGTACTTGATGGAATTCAGAGGTTTCACTATAAAAGGAGATTTGTGCAAATGCATCTTTCAGTTTCAATCCACGGTGATAATATCCATACGATGGACTATCACAACCTTCAACCTCTCCTCTGGGTTCTGCACACTAATCCATTTCTGCACTTAATATTCAAGACTCTGGAGCAGTTTCAAATGGAAGTTATTAAAATATTGTCTGGGGTACTAGTCAAGTAATAGTTTGGAAGCAAGGGCAAATTTAAAAATCAATTGGTAAGATTTTTTGTTTATCCTTTGTTTGATAGCTTCTGGCCACATTGTTGTTCAGCATACGTACACAGTATATAATTGGAATTTCTGCAATATTCTTATTTTGCACAGTGCAAAAATCAAGATACTATCTAGAAGTAATTCTGAAATACCTTTATGCATGTATACCTTTGATAACAGATACAGATGTCTCACTTCTTTCAGGAAAGCATAATGCAACATTAAAATCAAAGAGTTTACCTGTACATATTTTATACTTTCCTTTCAATACTTGCAACAGAGGGCAGCTGTTTTCTTACCATATACAGCACGAAAGCTGGAATAGCTGTGATAGAATTGGAATAGTGACTGTTAAGCCTATGCACGTCTGAGCCATGGTGATGCAGAGCCTGATTTGTGTATGCACATATAAAATATAAGTGTTGGAATGCAGGTCTGAGAGATCAAAACATGGTGCTCTGAATATGCAGGCTGGGTTCAAATGCCTGCACACTTTTGTCCAACACTTTTGGAAATCTCCCTCTTAACACCTTGCTTTGTGTCTGCATTGCCGTTTCACTACTTGGATGACTAATTTGTTAAAAGGAGTACAAACGGCATCCATTACTGAGAAGTAAAATAGATTTGTATAGACAAATTTTCTCTCCAGTTATGTTACTAGTTTACAGCCTCCAGTGAAGTGAACAGAAAAGCTACATATGCATGAGAGTTGGTGGACTGTAACCTTTAAAACCAAAGCAGTCCTGAATAATAAAGGAAAATAAAATATTGCTTTATCCTTCATTTCCAGTTTGAATCTCAGGGTTTTTTTGAAGAATCTCTACCTATTCTGGATGCTCTGAGTTACTGACATGGTCAAGTAACTAATACCTTTTTCCACTCCCTCTCCTTGAGTAAAGCACCCTACAAAAATGTATTTCTTCCTTGAAACTGTCCTGTCTTCTTTCTTTGTGCTATCTTTGGAAACGCCTACACTCATGAGCAAATGATGGGCCTAGAAGATGCCGTAGACTAATCTACATTCTTCAGTGTGTTTTTTATTAAATTGGTATATTTTTGTGATATATACCTGTCTCAAGCTCCTGCTTGAGAATAGCAAAGCAAAGAGTCCATTGGTGTATCCATACTTAACAGATTTAGAATGTTTTCTAGAGGATGCATTTCTGTGGATTTCAAAATTATTCTAAAAGCTACATCTTCTTAATACTGAAAAAAAAAAACACGAGCACTGGATATATCCATTTATCTATCATGGCATAAAGCCCTGCCTTTAAACTTTTCCATGGAAACTCCTGCTGATTTTAGTGAAATATCTTCTCCATGCCTTAAAACTAATGGTTGCATCTCTCAGGTTAATACTTTCTTTGCTATTCCTAAAATAAACTGACTAATTTAGGTCTGCAATTACATATGTGGATGGAAAACTGAAGCCATGAAAGGCTAAAGGCAAATGCGCTCACATCTATGGGATGAGATGGAGATTGGGACTCAAATGTTTAGACCATGGTTTCTTTAGAGATTCATGATCTAAAAAAAATAAATAATAAATCAAATCACAATGTGTGATTCCAAAAATGAAAGCACATAGTTTTGATCTGGAAAGTGTACCTGTTGATAGTTTAAAATTTAACATGCAAATAACTCAATTGGTTTTTATGGGTTGGTATAAATTATGCTTATTCCTAAGGTTACTGTTTGGTTGCTTTTTTAAAAAAAAACTGGGACATGAGTAATTGAAATCATCCTGCGGGTCACCCTCTTGGTCACACAATGACTCATCTGCTGAGCTAGTAACAGATCTGTCTCTGCTGGATCTGTATTTCTTTCCCTGTGTTTCTGGCACCAGGCTCACTGCTAGCTCAGTATGATCTGCAAACTTAACATCACCATCTGCTACCACTCAAGTGGTACAACTCTTTCCCAGCATTCCTGATGTTTCATGTGCCAAAAGCAGAGATTTCAGGAATCGTCAAGTGCTTTGAGGTTGGAAAGTGCTAAATTTCATCAATTTTATGTCCAGTCTGCCTCATCACTTGCATAACCTGAGTTGGATTTTGGAGATCTCTGAAAATTATTTTTTCTTATTTTTATTAAAAAAATAAAAGAAAAATCAGAATGCAAAGGTCACTCTGGGGGTGTATGTTTATAAGTGTTGTAATTCAACACACACCCCATGTATTCCTACTGACTCCAACATAACAGAAAGATAGAGACAAAACATAGTTGACTTAAATAATAAAAAACAGTGAACCAGGTCCTTGTCAGTCTTGAATGGGAACAGTTGATATAAACAGAGAGGACTTTGACAGGAAACTTAACAGTGGTAAAAAGCTAAAGTGGAAAAGTAATTCATTGAAAGTGGAATAAATTCCAGGTAAACCTGTCTGAAGGAAGGTTTAAAAAGACTGTATGAGAAGTCAGGAATACTGCAAGAATAGAAGAGGACTCTGAAGAAAAAGTATAACCGTTTGTAAATTGAATTCCTTTGTTCTGTGTCTGTTTGCACTCTTGACCCACATGTTGACTGTGGTGAAGGGGACAGTGAGTTGGCCAAAGCATGAGAGGAACGGACTATGGAAGTACCTTTATGTCATCCAGCAAGTACAAGACCATCTCAAACATGGTCTTAACACATCCCCCTGATACATTTCCAGAGACTCAATCTACGTCTCTCTTCAATCGGATGGGGAAAGAAAGTGAGGCTTTAAGCTGCAAGGACAAGACCCTCAGCAATACAGTCTAATGACAAAGCCCATCCCTGAGTGAAGGGCAGGACCAGATGACTTCCAGGGGTCCTTTCTGTGATTCTAATTAGCAATTGCTCTATTGCTTTATCTTAATACCATAGAAACACATTGTGAAAGGACATTCACTCCTTGAATGTTCATACATTGACATGAAGAGAGGGAAGTTGCTATGCTAGCCATGAATGTCCATACTTGATAAGACAAAATGACAACCTCAGCTGGTACTCTACACCTCCAGCAGCATCTAGTTGTGCATGATAACAAAGTGGATAAAAATGGATCAAGCAGTCAGGGGTACTTTCTATTCCTGGTGTACAAGTATCATAATATAGATGATAATGAGAAATAATAAAGGAAGCATTGTCCTTTTTATTTCCAGACATCTCACTCTTTCACACTCTGTCTTGATTGTGTCCCTTATATTGGTTTGTTCAGCATGTACTGCTCTGTACAGCATGCAGCACTCTATAGCAGACAAAATAAGAGCCCAAATTTGCTTTGGCATGTTTTCCTGATTCACAAATAGCTGCCCAAAAGCAGGGAAATTTACATCTGCTTGTGCCAAGGCTTGAAGAATTATTTGTAGTGCAAGGTGAGAGAGGCAAAGGAGGAAACATATTGCCAACCCTCACAAGAGGTAAAAGTAAGAGTTCCCTGTGATTTGAAGGTGAAAATGGTGGCTATTGCAGTGTAGGAAGCTACTTAAAAATTGCAGGCCTGAGAGCAAGCAGATTGGAGGGAAAAACACAACCTTTCTCCTGGGAGATGCCGGGCAGAGACAGAATTGGCTATCATCCCTTTTCTTTAGTTCTGTCCTCCCTGGCTTGCAAATCTAAGCTTTCTGCTTAAGAAAAGTTAGCCTTTCCTAGCACTCTAGATACTGAAAATACTTTTGGTGTTTTTGATAGATTAATTTTAAGAAAAATATACATAAAGTCCACCTCAAGCCTGATTGATCTGAAGTATCACGTTCCCCCTTTCCCTTCCCTTCCCCCCACCCCAGTCATTGCTACCTGAGAAGAACCCAAATGATTAAGACATAAAGAAATGAAATTAACATGAACATCTGGATCTAGAAATAAAATCCTTTCCTGTGCTTGGACATACATCTATTGAAGTGAATATAAGGCACTCATTACAATTGTTATTGCTTGGAGAGCTGGAAAGCATCTGTAAGGCTTCTGGATAGGGTCTAAAATGAAAACAACTTCAGATATTGCCCACAACTGGAAGGGTATTTGGTTGACATCTATAGAAATCCTGAAAATCAGTGGATTCTTTCCCACAGCCTGCTCAGAGTCAAACCTCCCTCCCCAAAAATAATTTTACATTAAAAGTTCCAGAAGAATTTGTAGATAGGACTTTTCCATTTTCCAATTCAGTCTCCAAGACCCAATTGGCTTTTCTGCAGGATATAATAAAACAATATATAAGAATTAGCAAAAAACAATTCGACAAATGTTACAGGACCCTGGCAGATCTGGTAGTATTTCTAACTTGACCTTTTCTGGCTAACATCTTTGGGTGTGGGAAGCCCTCCCACAAACTTTTTAAATTCCTTTAAAGAGAGCCAAGCAGCCACTTTCATGCTGAGACCCGTTGCTCAATGTAGTGTGTAGTTGGAGTTGGAACTGAGATCTCTTTCTGGGGATTTAGAGTTTGACAAAATTGCTGCTAGGCCCACTCTGCTAAACAGCCTGGCCTCTGGGATAAGTGGTGGTCTCTATGGTTTCACTCTGTTTGAGTGAAACTTACACATGCACATACAGAAGTGAAAGCCACAGCGTACTGAAGTCAGTAAGAGTCCTCTCAATGTTTCCATGAAGTTTTAGAGCTGACTCAATAGAATGCTAACTTGTTTTGAGAAAACATACATGCAAACATCAGCATTTCTGGCCAGGGCTTTGCAGATGCATTCTTCTACTCAATCATAAATTTCTTGTGCATAGTGCAAATTCCTCAAGTTCTTACCCTTACTTATATTTTTCCAGTATTCAGCACAAAAAGACCACAAATGTGATCATGTCTTTTAGCTAGTACTGTAATGCAAACAATTAACACAATAATCAAATCAGTCTGAGCTTCAAGAAATCTGAGGCTGGTTTTGTTATTCATCTTGAATGCTGTCTTTCAGGTGATGAGTACAATGCGCTGTTCAAAGATCTTTGAAGGATGGGAAGATGTTATATTTTGATATAATAAATTTAGCTTCCTAATACATCCACCTAAAAGGATAGAAAGAACTGCTTGATGACTTTGTAAGACAAGTAATTATATCCACACAGCCATCATGTGAGAGACAAATTAAACTGCAGATGAGACTTCTAAAAGATATCAGAAAATAAAGACATGTTCAAAAAATGCTTTACCTTTAAAATAAGGATTCAGTGAAATAGATCTCTAACTGAATCCTCTGGGTATGAAATTTTAACTCATGATTGGAGATCGCTTTGATTCTCGTTTACCAGAACTATATTCCTCAATATTACACATGATTTACAGAAGGGAGGAATGGAGAAAAAGTTGATGCTTAGTTGTGTACCTTTAAGCTTCCACTAATCACAGATGCAGCAGATGACATGGTGATTTACCTGTGTGAACCTTGTCAGCCCTGTGAAGCTTATAATTATTCAAATTAGACAAGATTATGGAGTTTGCAGAGAGAAAAAAAAAATAAAAATTACATGAGAGCCTTGAATTCTTGTTTTGCTCATAGTCCGTCAACTACCCAAAATTTGTCATGTCTAGGTTCTTCAGCATTAAAATTAATTGGAAAATATAATGGTTTTGTCATTTGTAAAAAAAGGGGCTCTAGGTAGAAAAAAAAGGTGTTAATAGTTAATATTCAGCATGCTCTGCAAACCAATTTGACTTTTTAGTCTGGCACAGTTGGTTAATATTACACTGAAGGTTTTTTTGCACTAGAACTAGTGCTGTCAGACATTTCTTTTGTTTCATAAATATATTATGCTGGTCCATTTTCTGTAGCAACAAAGAATGACAAGATTTTTTTTAATATTTTCAGACTTTAAATGCATTTCTTATTAAATTGTCAGAGGCTAGTTCATGTTTGGTTTTGGGCTTTAAGTCCTTGGAAAAAATGCAGAATGGAAAGATCTTTTTCCCATATGCATTGTGCTTTCTACGCCTTGGACCTCAAAATAGTAAAATGATATTAAACATTTCTTTGTTTGTATTGCAATGGAAAAACTGCAAGGACTGGAGTTCTGTTTGGAGCTACTGTTTGTGCAATAGTATTTAACAAGCAGTAGCTAAGAAAAAATGCCAGAGGAATCCATATGGAGATACCAGTGAATCTTTTCTGCAGCATTCTGAGTAACTTGGCTAGCTTTATTCAAGAAAGACAGGAATTGTTTCTGCTGAGTTTTCCTTCTCCAGGAAGGAAAGCAAGAGACCCTGGGCTACCTTATCTGTGGGGGACTAGGCATATGAAAGCCTGCTCATAGGCAAGCCTGCTGCCCCTGCAGAAGGTCCATGCAGCTCTGTTTTAAGCAAATACTTCTCCTGCTTGGAGATGTATTCCCATTTTGCTACTACTGGGTGTTTCTTTGGAGGCAAAGGTGAGTCCTGATCTGTGAAGGACACAACACCAGGCAACCCCAGAGGTAAAAATAGCTGCTGATAGACAGTGAAACCTGTTGTTCCAGAACCTCCGGGAAAGAGATGCTATCACCAACGGTTCTACAGTGAAAAAGTATGAAACTCAGGTTTTGGCAAATATATACGGGCAAAAATATTCTTGGAAGATGTAAGTCTATGTTAATCTATGAATTATAAAAATCCTTCTTTATATGGCTTTGAGGACATAAATACATCTGAGTAATCATTTTTCTACAATTTCTTCCCTTTTTTTTCAGACTCCTGGAAAAGGTCGTCTTTCTTTGGCAAGATTTGATGAGTTGTCTGCAAAGCCAAAGATTGAAAACTAAACTTTGAAAAGAAAGCATTTTAATGAAAGACATGCAAGTTTTGACACTTGGTCAAAAATAGATGAAGAGCAGCCAGCATCTTATACCCTGCTGAAGTCAAAATCCAAAGATGAAGTCTTTTTAATGTGATTTCAAGAACTCTATTCCAGATTTCTCTGAGACCTCATTCTGGGGCTGTCAGGCCCCATACAAAATGCACTTGTCATTTTCTTAATAGATCTAGAGTGAGCTGTTCCTTCCTATAATGGCTCAAACATTTACACAGTTAGAGGAAATCTGAGTTGTATTTTATGTTATCTTAATGACTTCTCCTGCTCAAAGCATTAGGATATGGTGAAGGCAAATCATATATTGATATATATCAGTGATATATAGCAGATATATAGCGGTGAGTGTTGAGAGAGAATATGGCTCTGTAACCTGGTGTAAAAGGGCAGGTGTGGAAAAAAGGGATCCTGGCTTCCTGTCCTCACTGCATAAATTTCACTTGCAAGAAATTATTTGAGAAAAAACTGCCACTATTTCACTTTTTTAAAGGAAAAAATTATGATCTGTCACCGTTTGACTCAGGTCCGACAACAATGCTCTCGATCCCCTCCCCCCCCACCCAGGTAGGGAAGGAGAGAGAGAAAAAGAGAGAGACTTGGCTGGATTGAAAACTAAACTACACAGCTTTAATTAAAACACTAATGAATCATACAAGAAAATATATACAATTATATACAGATATATTCAGATATGGGCAAAAGCCTCTCGCCTCCCCCTACCCCCAGCAACTCCCACAGCACTCCCCTGAACTGGGAAGAGTCCCGAGGAATCCCGGAGCCGCTGCTGGAGAGAGCGGAGAGTTATGAGGGTCAGGAGAGCTCGAGCCTAAGGGTCGGCGGTGATGGATGAATAGAGTCCTCCCCGGACGCCGGCCATGGACGGAAGAGAGAGCGAGAAGAAGAAGGAAGCTGTCTTCTATGATCTCTGACCTTCCTTTGAGCTTACGTAGATATATGGAATGGAATATCTTTGGCCAATTTTGCTGTCTGTCTAACTCAGCCTCCCACGGGGGGGGTCAGAGATCTCCCCATAGTATCTGAGCCGGCGGAGTGAAGGTGTAACCTTGAAGCCTCAGTAGTTAGAAAAACATTCCACTGTCTTATCAGCCTAGCAGAACACACAGTTGCTAGTTAAAAGAAAGCTTACTGAAGGAAAAAAAATCAGTGAAAAGAAAAATTGGCTTAATCCTGGCTCAAACCAGGACATTCCACCCCTTATTCCATACCATGTATTACATACAGGCTCTATGCTTTACCAGCTGTCAAATTAAGGATTCTCTCCCAAAGTCAGATTACCTTGAGGTACATATTGTACTTCACCATCCTCCATCATCACACACCAGGTATGTCCAGGTCCCTGAGCAAAAGCAATACCCCTGACAGGTTTACCTTTGCCTAAAGCAGGATAGACCCAAACACTTTTACCCAGCAGGTTTCTTTCACATACCACAGGGACTTTATCCCCATCTGCGGTATGCAAAAGGTCTGACTGGGCAGGACCAGCTCTAGGGTTGAGCACTAGAGCTCGATGAACCATCCTGGTTGTTGACTGGTGCAACCTTCTTCTTGGAAGAACCATCTCCTGGCTTTGTTCTGTTTAGTAGCTCTTGCACACGTAACTGGAGAAGATCAGTGGGTTTCTTGTCCCAGACTCTCATGTCCTCTTTAAAATAATTTTTCAAGAGAGACCACAGGTGGCGTCTCAGTGGGTCCCGTCCCTCTCGCTGCTGTCTCGTAGCAGGACATCTCTTCTTAATGGTTGCAACACGTGACCAGTTGTCTCTAGGAAGAATCTGGAGTTTACTTCCCCATCCATTTGGCATCTTATTCTTCCTGTCAGTCATTTTTTCAATGGCTGAGGTGTGGAAGTAAAGGGAATCAGAGAGGATGTCTCCATACTGTCGTGCTTTAAAAGTTACCTCACGTACAGTTGGTCTTTCGTAACCTTCAAAACATCCCATGAAGGAGAATATATGGGCATGCGCTGCTGGTACAGCCTGAACAAACTTCCGGAACATTTGTGTGTCACACTCAACATCGTCAGGATCTGTGATTCCATCTGTATTATAGATCACTTCTCGCACAGCAATCTCTCTCAAGTACGTGATGGCTTTCTCGAGAGTGGGTGTTCTGCTTCGGCGCCATCCGATGTCACCCTTGTGGGGGTATCTCTCTCTCACAGCTGAAAGAAGTCGGTCCCACAGGGTAGTAGTTCCTGTCTTACTACTAAGTGCTCTGTCAATACCAGCATCTCTGGCCAGGGATCCCAACTGCTTGGCTTCTCTCTCATCCACATTGTAGGTCTCAGCACCACTATCAAAGCATCGGAGCAGCCAAGGAAGGATTCCCTCACCATCAATGCGGGTGAAGTCCATTCTCATGAGGCGCAGTTCTTTCATAGAGAAAGGCTGGGCGAGGTCACCGTCGTCATCTGATTGAGGAGGGCCTGCTGTCGCTTTATCCGTTTGAGAGTGGCCTGGTTTTTTATCTGTCTGCGAGGCACCCGCTCCATCAACTGTATTAGAATCCTCAGTTGTCCCTCTCCTCCTCCTGGCTGGAGGCAGGGCATCTCTAGGGTTGATTATGGCTACAGTTCTGTCAATAGACCACAAAAGAATCACAAGAGCAGCTACAAAGAGCAGAATGCCCTCGGCTACATACCACATGTACAATTGCAGGTTTGGAAAAAGATCCAGTAGATTCATTGCAGTAAGTGTCTGTTCAGTTTTCAATCCGTCAGGAAACTCAGCAGAATTATTGCTCATTGCTATCTGAGGGATTCCTCCCATCAGAGATGGAATTTTGGACACTCCCAATTGATGAAAATGTGTAATCTGGGCTTAAAATCGAGCCCCACGTTGGGCGCCAATAAATTGTTGTCACCGTTTGACTCAGGTCTGACAACAATGCTCTCGATCCCCTCCCCCCCCCAACCCAGGTAGGGAAGGAGAGAGAGAAAAGGAGAGAGACTTGGCTGGATTGAAAACTAAACTACACAGCTTTAATTAAAACACTAATGAATCATACAAGAAAATATATACAATTATATACAGATATATTCAGATATGGGCAAAAGCCTCTCGCCTCCCCCCACCCCCAGCAACTCCCACAGCACTCCCCTGAACTGGGAAGAGTCCCGAGGAATCCCGGAGCCGCTGCTGGAGAAAGCAGAGAGTTATGAGGGTCAGGAGAGCTCGAGCCTAAGGGTCGGCGGTGATGGATGAACAGAGTCCTCCCCGGACGCCGGCCATGGACGGAAGAGAAGGCGAGAGGAAGAAGGAAGCTGTCTTCTATGATCTCTGACCTTCCTTTGAGCTTACGTAGATATATGGAATGGAATATCTTTGGCCAATTTTGCTGTCTGTCTAACTCAGCCTCCCACGGGGGAGGGGGTCAGAGATCTCCCCATAGTGTCTGAGCCGGCGGAGTGAAGGTGTAACCTTGAAGCCTCAGTAGTTAGAAAAACATTCCACTGTCTTATCAGCCTAGCAGAACACACAGTTGCTAGTTAAAAGAAAGCTTACTGAAGGAAAAAAAATCAGTGAAAAGAAAAATTGGCTTAATCCTGGCTCAAACCAGGACATGATCCTACTTTCAGTGGAAGATCTGGGAAATAAATTTAAATATGCAGAATCACATTTAGCAAGGAGCTAAGTGCACTCTTCTCATCACCCAGCTCCAGGCTGCACCTACCTTTCTCATGCAGACGTACTCAGGTTGTGTCTAAACCCATTTGGCCCTCAGAATTAGGAGGTTAAGGTAGATCAGTGTCCATAGCCAGCAACACACCAGGAAGCAACATGTACAATATTGCATTGGCTGCAGTGCTGAGTGACCAGTTGGGCCCACTGGGGACTACGTGAAGCCAGGGAAGCCTTGAGCTTCCAGACCTAAAACTGTGGCGAGAGGTTTGCTTCAGCCTGAGGTGATTTGGGACAGTAATCTGAATTCTACCTCTCAGACCAGGAACATAAAGTGGGCTTGTTAGGTTAATATAGGGGGATACAAGTCTGTCTGAAATGCTGTGATAACTGGTTTCTGTTTTTAGTGAGGTTTGAAAATGTTCAACTAAATGTATCTATAAGAAGCTGTCAATGAAAACTGAAAAATTAGTTGTTTGATAAAAACAAGACCAACAAGAAAAAACAAAAATAAGATTTGGGCCTTACACGAAAAGAGCTGTCTGCGAACACAGGAGATTTCCTCGTAAGTGTTACAAACTGTTTGCCTAGACTATTTTTGCAATCAAAGCAAGAACCCAAATGAATTTCAAAGGATTTACTTTAATACTGGCTTGCTCAAGTAAGGCTGAAAAATTGTTCAAGCTACTAAACATAAAGCACAGATTTGAAAAAATCCAAGGGCTGATATAGTAAGAATTGCCAGTCTCAGAGATCTCTCTGGAATCAGTGTAAGGAACCCAGAAAAATCAATCACACTTCAACTCACTTTAGTTCCCTTGACAGGATAGACCTGTAGATGGGTAAAAATAGACACCATTAAAACTAGATTTATTTTGAAAAGTGGATTGTAAAGAACCCCATGGATTTTGATATTAGAAGCTGCTATGTCTCTGAATTGTGGCAGTTGGAATATTTATCTCTGGGACATCAGGCAAGGGAAGCTGACCCTTTCTGCCTCTGCTTACCTGTGAGTCTGCTAGCCCTGCTCCTCAGAAAAAGATGCTAGATTTTTGGTTTTGATCTTGTTTTTCTACTTGTTTAAAGAAGTATGAGTATTGCTCTTTGGGCTGTTTTTTTAGACTCTCAGTTTAAAGAACCTGTCATTAACTTGATTTCTTTGGAAGAAGATATCAAAAAATATCAAAAGCTGTGCACTTTAAATAATGACTCAAGCATGGCATTCTTAATTCCTGTGAGAGCCAGGGAGATTATTCAGTGCATTTCAGGCAAAACAAAATGTCACTTTCACTAGCAATCTGAAAATCCAAGTAAGTCAAGTGAAAAAAAATGAATAAAAGACAACAAAAATTATTTTGTTGCCTCAGGATACTTGATAATATGCATCCTATGAGAGATACATAGAGATTTGTAATGATGATCCAGGGGCCTGTCTTGAGCTCATTCCATAAATGAGCAGGACCATGGAAATTAATAGATCTAACCAACAGGACTAAAGGTCTGCAGGATCAGCAGTATTTACTTCTGCTCTTTTTTGAGTGTACAGGATTTTGGAGGGAGTGGGGAGCGAAGAGGTAAATGGCATAGAAGAGAATACAATAGGAATGGGAAGGTCATCTAAATACATCATAACTAATGGGGCATCTACCATTAAAAATAAATCATCATCATTTTGTCACTATCCAATTTCCCATTAAATTAGTTTCCAGATATGTCATCAGGTCCAATCTCTTCCTATCAGTTTTGATGCTTCATTACTGTAAAATGAGAGTACTGGAAGGATGAAAATGCTCAATGTGCATTAGCAATCAGATTCAATAATCAGGCTGCTGGGAAAGGTGTTCCTCTTGGTGTGTTTTTATTCCTGCTGGCATTTCTGATACATAAAACATAAACTAAACAAATTGTATTTGTGCACTTTTGGCTAGGTATTCTTCACATAAGCTATTACTACTTCATATTTTTTTTAACTTGTATACACTATTAGTACAAAAATAACACTGTGACAAAGACTGTCAAACCAAAAATTTCAGAGCAATCTAACGATATATAATTAAAATGTTTCCCTGGAGAGAGTATTTTTCCCTCAAAACACTGCTCGGATGTGCTGGATGGCATTCTCTTCCTAATACTAATTTAAGAAAATGCTGTCAATATCATTGTTTCACCAGTTAATCTACTTTGCCTGTTCCCTTGTGTGCTTACTGCAGGTTTCTTATTTCATTTGGAATTACATTTTGCTGAACTATAAGAAACAGTTATATAAAAGGCAATAATCCAGTTTGATCTGTTGCTGGTGTTTGCATAACTAGCATATTAATGGTTCTCTAAGTGGCAGGGTAGCTCATTTACAAAAAGGATTCTGCTGGGTTTAAACCAGTTGTAACAGAGAGCAGAACCTGGCCCATCATTAGCCTATACCTATGTAATTAAAGTGTAATTACTCACATGTGACAGTTGCAGCAACTCTGGGCATGCTAGATGAAAAAAGGACATTACTTGATTAACCACACTGGGAACTGTCATATTAGATGGATGGTTGAGGGAGCCCTTCTGTCAGGACTCCCTGACACTCCCTCTCCGAAATTATTAGTTTTGAAAGTCAGCCATGGACTGCATGCAGTTGTCAGCCTAATATTTTTTTCACAAGATAGGCAGACATATCAGGATAAGAGGAAAATCAGCAGGGCTGGTACAGGCCAGGAAACACTTTGGGTTACAATTTGGCTGTGACTGGTTTCCATTCCCTCATAAACCTGCAGCTCCAGCAGTGCCTGAATTTTCCATTTCAGGTGAAATGGATTTCATTGTACCTTACCCACAAAGAGTGATAATCTTACCAAGGAAATAGCTTTTGCAACTTCAGTGATGCTGCTCACAAAAGGGGCTTCTAAACCTAGCATTATTCTGATAGTCTGATTTACAGTTGTTCGTGGCCTTTTAAGAAATACCTTTGTTAATCATCCTCAAGCCCATAACCATCAGCCATCTGCACTTGAATATCCAGGGGCAGTCCAGCCAAGCCTGATGAACTCCCAGCCATGAAGCTGACCGCTTACTTTTTTGTCTGTTGCTTTGGTTGTTTTTTTCATATTTGGTCAGGATCTAAAAACACATCCTGGCTTTAAGCTCTGGAAAGCTCAAGAAACTGGCCAACTGCAGTCCCACACTTTCTTTTCCCTGCATTTTGATTTTCTGCAGTTACAAGTTGCACACCCATTATTTTCCAGAAGACTTTACTTGATACAGCACGCAGAAGCCTTGAGTGTATTTTGGTGCTGCACCTGCAAAACATACAAGGCAATGCTGGAAGTGTTGGTGCAGGCTAAACAACATCCCAAAAGTAGGGAAAGGTGATCCATGTGACTTCTGCTGCTGAGAAACAACCTCTCAGTTGGGCCTAAATACCAGTGAAGACAAAAATTCACACAACAGTTTTTGCAGTTCTGATATTATAGCATGACTGGGGCTTCCCCTTTAAAATTATTCCTGGTTCACACTTGCTGAAGTCCAAAGACAAACTCTACATTAGCAAGAAAGCTTATGCTGTAGTTTGCAAGAGATATGTACCTGATTGCATTGATAGCACAACATGAAACTATTGCACGCAGCTGCCTGGAAGCAGAGGAGGCTATTCTACACTGAAAGCAATTGTGACTGTGCAGCTTTCAGAGCCTTAAAACACAAGTGTTATGTAGCTGTTTAAAGAAGTTATTGAAAATCTTACCAAAAGCATGCACAAACAATTTTGCAGGAAGGACTTAAAACTTCAAATGAAATAAAAGCCAATCATGGTCCGGAGCATCAGAAGGTAAAAAATAAATATTTCTGAATAACAGCAAACTCCTCTTTCTTACAAACTCAACTTCTGTTTACTCCCAGTGGCAGTTTAGGACAGGTCTACCTTGAGCTAAGTTGCCGTAACGCTGTTTACCGAGACATTTTCCATTCGTAAGTACTTACGTTGAGAGGTACCCAGAGTCTCAAAGTGACACCCTCTGCATTTCTCAGCTGAAGATGCATTGGGAAGCTCTTGCTTGCATCATACAAGTTCGTTCCCAAAACAAGATGTTCCCATGGAACTAGCAATGTGGAGCTCACCTGGAGGTGCAAAATCGGTCCCCTTGCCAATTTTAATATTTGAACCGTTACTTTCATCGTAAATGAAGAGTCAGTATATTCAAATTTTTAATTTAAAAAGTCTAAAATTTTTATTCAAAGAAGTCAACATATTTCACTCTGGATTGAATCAGTGTTAAGCTGAATATATCCAAGCTACTGAGATGTGCTTCAAATATTGAATAGCTCTGTTCACCTGTGAATCAGATTTCCTAGTTGGACAATGTTTTATGTATTTATTCCAGGTTGGGCCATGTTTTTTAGTATGATGCCCAGCCTCAGGAGAGACCATATGGTGTCATGTACCCAACCTAGTCCCCATGAAGCATACTTGGCCTCTTTGGCTTGGATTAACTAGTAGAAAGTAAATGTCTTTATTAGATTTTCAGAAATGGAAGAATAAATATTTTAAGTAAATATCAGATATTTGGGGAAAATACAGTATTTATTAAAAAAAAAAAGGCAAAAAAAGCAGGAACTTAACTGATCTGTTATTGAAATGCAAGTGTAAAGCAGTAACTTAAGTTGCACAGAAGACACCTAACAAACCTCTGCAGAATCCATCCCTGTTACACGGACTGGGCCCCAGGACTGAGAATTTACCCTCTAGTTTCTACCTCATTTAACTGCTGATTTAGACTGTGTGAATGGAAGTTTAGTGTTGTGTAAAACAACACTAGTTGTATTTAGGCTGAAGTGAGCCTGGTATGTCTGTGGAAAAATAGATCAGTTTCTGTAAATCAGGAAATACAAAGTACTAACAAAATCTGTCTGTGAAATTTGGACGCTGACCCACTAAGTTTGATTCACTTGTTTTATGGTGCTCCCAGGGGCTGTGTTTTGTTTAGAGTTTGGTATTAAGTAGTCTAATTGTAACTGTAGATGGGGCCTTTTTCATTTGCATAATCTTCTCATGGGACTACAGCTGCTAATTTGGTGATTAATTATCCATATTACACACTGTTTATTTGACCATGCCTAGATTAATTTCTCTTTCCAAGCAAGTCACAGTTATATATGAATTTGCATATCTTGATTACATTTTAATGCCTTGGCTATCATTATTTCTTCCCTGGGTACCTCATCAGATTAGATAAGAGTGCTCAAGCAGGGAATTATGGAATGTCTTAAATGACATTGTGTATCACTGGACAGACCATGCAGATGACTCCATGTTAGTGGAAAATGTGTTCCTTTTACTACCAGGAAGGTTATAACGTTTCAATTCCAGGTCCTTTGCAAGTTTTGTGGCATTATTACTTAGGGAAATGTTTCAGGCAGAAGATTTGAGCAAGGTACTATTTATGAAGTAATTATTATACATTTTTACAAATTTAAAAGATACTGATGTTAATAGATTTTAATCCACACTCCATCATTTAACAGTAGGAGTCAAGTCACAGCCATAGAATATGTATTTTGAGAATAAAGGTCACAACATAACATGGAAAACCCATGAATATATTCCAATAAAAACCAGAAAGACAGTTTGTTCTTGGCATACTTTTCTGAGACAAGTTTTTGCAAGAATTGCATCCTAACCCAGCTGGAATCTGTGTAAACAACAGGAAAAACTCGATTAGTATATTCATAAAAACCTTTCAAATTATCACCATAGTATCTCAACAGACAACTAGGAAATTGTTTATAAGGTGAGTTGCTTATTCTGAATACCTTCAAGTTTAAGTACATTTTATATATTTGGAATTTTGTGTCTCTCTTATATTTATTTACATAGCACTTGCACTACAAAGGCACTACAGTTAGATATAGCCTTAAAAATAGAATAGTATTTACTGTATAAAGCATGAATTTTTTACATGTCTTATGATAAAAAAAGAGTATCCTTTTATATACAATTGTCTGTTTCATCATAGCAATGATCTGTACACAATATAAATTATAAAATGCAATTTATCACTGTTGCAATATTAATTCCATCCTTTTTTTCCAGAAGGTGAAGCGAAAAAATGCACTGAGATCTTCAAACATCTGGTTAGACATGGGCTAGCACAGGAGGTGAGAGGAACATTATATACACTGACTTACAGAAGAAATTAACACTAGTTCTATTTGATCTATTTTAAGTGTTCTGCCAACATTTGCTTATATTCAGGAAAAGAAAGTTAACAAGTACAGTTATCATTGTTAAAACTTGGTAACTCAAACATATTCCTATCTGTTTTTGTGTGTGTTCAGAGTATTTTATCACCCTATGAAAGTCAATGACTCCTATCTACAAAACATTTCAGGAAGTATGTCAAAATATTGGGAGCCTGACCCTAAAAACACTTTCCTGTTAAAATCAGTCTAATTATTCATACGAGTGAAGTTACTCAGATATGTTAGTATTTTCTGTAGCAGACCCTTGACCTTTGGCTTTACGGGAATACAACCCAGTCGTTGTGATTTCACAATATAGACACTATTAAGAGGCCTAAAGTAACAACGTAGACTTACTGGGATTAAAACCAAAGCATCGTAAATGTTTATGGATGTCACAAATAAAAAGGCAATTTCAAGTTCATGTGAGCTCTGCACATTTGTTGTTTGAAGTCCAAGTTCATGAGCTGCAGCCCTCCTCAAGAAATGCCTGCCAACACATGTACGCATATTTCAGTATCAGTCTGATCGTCCTTTTAAAAACAAACTGTGTTCTGTTGCACAATGAAAATGAAAAACAAATTAAACCAGGATTAATACTCTCCAAGGAATCAAAACCAGCTTTGGAAGTTGCACACAAACTTTTAATTATTATTATATTGTAGTTTATAAAACTTTCAAAAGCCAAACTAACATTTCATAAAGAAGTGGGTGGGCGACTACATCATGAAGCCCCCAAACACAATGAACAAAGCAGCTGGCAAACATGGTGCCTTTCTCTGTTCCAAAGGAGAGTTCTTTGTGTTATTGTCCTCAGTGAGGCATGAAGGGTTTGGATTAAATTCTTGCCACATTGAAATCAATGGCAAAAACTATTGATTTTGAGCCAAAATATCACCCTCTGTTTTGAATTAAATAGAGAAAAAAGGAGGAAAAGATGATGATTGATCCAACCTGTAGCACAGAAATGAGAGCCTGCTGTGGGCTGCAGCCCTTGGCTGGTGGAGCTGCCCCGGCCCCCAGGCCCACACTGATGGGCGACCTTGGTCCCTGCTGTCACTGGCAGGGCCCTGAGCTTTGCACAACCCCAGCAGTCACTCCACCCACACGCTGGCGTCAGCGCTCAGACCAGCAGCAACTTGTCTTTGCAAATGTTCTTTGATAGCTTAGGAGGAGTAAACAGGGAGGAGGACCCTGATAAAGAGCTTTACTGAACATGCAAAAACTTAGGAATTGTGCCAGAGACGGCCCTCAACCTATGAAGCTGGAAGTCTCCTGCAAACCCCCAAATACATTTTGTTTGTTCTTGGCTGTGGGATGTGATTCTATTCTATACACAATGTGAGTGATTCAGTAACATTTTATATTGCCAGGTTCTCTATTCCCCTTGTCTATGTGAGAAGAAACTTCCTTGAAGAACCACATTCACATTCTTTCCCCACCTGGAAAACACTAGGAAAGAAATGTAATTATAGCATCCACTATGGAATCACCTGTTTAAACCCAAACGTGTCTGAGAGAAACTTAGATGAGGGTGTGTTTTTATTTCTGGTAGAAGTCAAGAGGTGAGTTTTATTCTACTTCCAGGTGTAACTCTCCAGACAATCTGGCATCTTGATTATGGCCAAGTTATTCGTGTGTGGCAAATCTAGGAGGGAGTTGAGTGAGAAGGAAATGAAGAAAAAAGTTCATTGTTAAAGGGTAAAGTTGAAGAGTAAGAAAAAATAACAAAGAAAACACTCTACAAAACAACTCAAACATCTGCCTGTGTGAGATGTCCTGCATGGAGCCAGTGAATATTACTAGTTTTGGTGTTACAAATTGGATGTGTACTTGGTTAGTACTTAGACATATTCCTTACTCTTATGTTTCTTCTGATAATAGACATGAAAAATAAAGAAAAGACTGTACAAGTAAGAAATTAGGAATGTTTTTTCCAAATGTTCTGGAGCTTTTCAGCAGCACTCATAGACTAGGTTGGAAGTCCTTCTCTTACTGTTTTTTTAAGGCTTGCAGGAAGCACACCTGTATCTAATAAAGACACAAGGATGCTAATTTGGACCTAATTACTGGTCTTTACAAATCAGCATGATTACAAACATTAAAAGGCAAAAGGACTTTTACAAATTCTTTCAGAATTCTATTGTGCTATTTGTTGGGATTTTTTATGTTTACATTATGTATGCTTCTCTTTCATTAGAAAATACTTCTCTATACCTTTATTCTGATTGTGCCCATATAACATATGAACTGTTATATTTATTTATGAGCCCACTTCCAGCAAAATGCTCTAACATCTTTGATAGAAATCTTTAAAGTCTCCACATTTATGTAAATGCTAATGTTGAGTAAGAACAGCCTCCTGTTTGGCTGGTAGCTTCCATCAGTTGCAGCTGTCCACATTTTTTTGTGTGTTGTGGCTTCTTTCACTTTTGAAACAATAGCTCTATTTCTAAAAAAGTTTTTCTTAAACCAGTACATACCTTTATAACCCTTGGAATCAGCTGTCAGATGTATTTCAGCAACCCCAGAGAAGCCAACATTTGACATGGATTAATCTTTTGAAGAGTTCACAAGAGGCAAATGTTATCCTTTGCATTTCTAAGTGATATTCCCAGCAAGAGGAAGATAATATATATTTTAATTACATTTGTATATGATTCAATGTATTAAAATAAGCACAGTTATTTAAAACTGGGAAAACTAATTTATTTTATTGCCAACTTTTCTTACTTGCACTCCTAAAAATCAAGTTGATCATTACTAAAAACATATTTTCTTGGATGAAATTTCTAAAGGAAAACAAAGCTGGTTGGATGGTATAAATAAATATGTAGAGATTCTAATGAATAGCAGCAGCACGGTTACTTTCTGTCTGCAGCTGGGACCATGTCACTAGAAAAACAGCCCAGGAGATATACGGAGAAGAGCTCTTCAGAAAAAAATGCTAAGGGAATAAAAATTTAGTGCATGGATTGTTCAACACAGTAGATTAGAAGAAATGTCTGACTAAGTTGATCCGTGCCTGTAGGATTACTCAGCATCCCTCTTCATCTGTGCTCTCCCAATCAGGGTGAAATTAAAACTTCTGTTAATCAGAGTAAGACTCTGCTGCAACCTGAGTTATCATCTGAGCAGTGACCCTGACCTAACCAGCCTCCCTAGGGAAGAAATTCTCATTGGACTCTGCAATCAAACTCTTATTGACTGAACTACAGTTGGAGTTGCACCCAATGCAGTCTTACCTGCCTTCCTTTGCTCTTCCTTCCTGACCAAGGGGATGCAGACCAGCACTGCAACATCTTCACAGGTGATGGGAGCTAGTAGGAGACATATGACCAGGCTTCTCTTTCTGGCACCTTTCTAGTACATTTCTCTGATTTACTAAGTCACTTACCTGCAGAGAAGTGCTGCACTATCATATATACAGCTGTTAATTCAGAAAACCCACACTCCTATAAATGTATTGGGCCTTGAAAGCAAGTTGTTGGATGACTTGCCATGGTTCATCAGCATGATGGGCTTATCTGTGCAGGCAGAGAGCTCTTACCAAAGTGGAAAAGTTCAGATTGCCTGGGTAAGAGCCTTTCCCTCTCCCCAGCCATTGCTTCTGGCTCCTTGAGAGCTCCCACGGGAATAAAAGCACATTCATGATCCTGTGCCTGGGCAAAGGGCTGGCTGGTGCTCCAGGAGCAGCCAAGCTGCTCCCATCAGAATAGAAACTGAATGCCTTGGGGTGAAGCTCTACTGGCACCCAACTGGCCATGGAGGATACCAAGTTGGGGTCAACCACCCAGGAGACTTAAACTGCCCAGGACAGTCCTAACACACTAGATCTTGGGATCTACAGCAATACCTATAGGAAGGCTTTTTAAGCTTCCTCTTCCCTCCAAACCCAGCAGTCTGGAGAGAACTTGCAGCTGTAGCAAATGGGTGATGAATGGCAGCTAATCACTCTACACCTGCCTGCCCTGCAGGTAAGCTCCCTATATTACCCTCCCACAAATACTCCTGCTTTGGAAGAATTAAAGGTGGAGGAACAGTGTGTGAATTTTTTTATAAGAACCTGGTAACCTGTCAGGCACAAGCATGAAAATGTGGTACCTCCCACTGGTACAGGAATTACCTTATTTGTTTTAGCAAAAGTTTCATACACATTTCAGAGCTAGCAACATATTTCCCCTGAACTTTTGCTCCACCAAATTAGTAAAGGTCTCTGCATAAGCATTCTGACCCTGATTCAGCATGTAATTAGCCATCTACCTCAAGGCCTTCTAAATCAAGCACTTTGTGCTGATGAAAGAGCATTGTAAGTACCTGAGCTAATTTTAACCTACCGTACACATCAGCATTTCTTTCATAGTTTCTCAAGCTTAAAGGACATTAGTTTTTATCTTCTTGTTGCTTTGGCCTGTTCCAAAAGTACTAAAATATTTCTCCAAAAAGCAGTATCATAAGGGGCGCAAAGTGTATCTTGATATCTTGTCTGTAATTTGGCTAATGAGAAGCTGAAATTATTTCTGTTAAAGCAGTCAGCATAATATATATATATAGTCAGAACCCAGCCTAATCCAGCCCAGACGACCTGCATATTCTTTAAATTCCATATAATCAGGGAAATTGGCTAGGATGTAAGAATTCCCCTGTTATGATAAACTAAGGAACTATTGAAAGGCACAAGATATTTGCCTTATGTATACATGCTAAAAGTACAAGGGAAATGGAATATTAGAATTTGGGAACAAATGAAAACAACCAACTTACACCATAATAGAAGAGGCCAACAGAAGTTAGCAAGAGACATGTATTTGTTTTAAATATGTAAATTGAATTATATGAGCCATACTGGAAGGGAAAAACAGCATTTCCTGACTGCTTTAAATAAGCAAATAATGTTTTTGTTACATACCCTGAAATATATAAACACAATAATGTAACTGGTATGGTATGCTTGCTGTGCTTCTAAAAAGGGATAGCCTTACTTCTTAAATGAAACAGATCACTGTACTGGCATAGAGAGATACACTGACTTGTAATGGTTGCCTTAAAACTTCCTCACAGCTCCAATTCTCCAAACTTGGAGGGCTTTAAATGCTTACTGCACTAGAATTATGTTTTGATCAGAGACTTCAGAGCTGCATTTGTTTTTTCTTTAAGCTGCCTCAGCAATGTGTGTGCCAGGCATGAGGGTGTGGGATATATTGTTCACTACATTTTTATTTATTGCAGTAAATGCCATAAGTTAGGCTGGTCAAAACTAGAACTGTTTGGGTTTTGTTTGTGTTTGTTTGGGTTTTTTTGTTTGTTTGTTTTTGTGGGTTTTTTTAATTCAATTTGAAATTAATCTTTAGTTTTAGTGGTTTATTTCTGTAACCCTTTCCTCTCTCAATTTTAGATTTAGAAATTTTAATTTAATTGGATTCTGAAACAATAAGAAAAAAAAATACCTCCAAAATAGGCTTTGGAAACATTTGTTTCCATGACACAATAAGCAGGAACTACCTACCTGTCCTAATAATTAACATTACTTCCTGGGTGAATCAACGTAAACAAAATACTTATATTATTATCAAGGCACCTCCCTCCATCCATGGGAAATTTACCTGCCTGTCCTTGAATAATCAGCTGTCCTGTTAGCTGGCACGTCCTGGTGTCAAGAATTGGGTTTATTTTGATAATGCTAAATCAAACAACCTAGGGACAAATTCAAAACACACCTATTAACAAAACAATAGAGATATTAAAATACAAAGTACATTTATAATAGTCCCATATAAAGTAAAATAATTAGAAGGGATGATGGTATTTCCCTTCAATGTACCTGGATCCAAATCTTGCTTTAAATTAGTGTCACGCTACAACATATAAATTGGGTCTTCTGATTCTTTTTGCACATGCTCAGGGAAAGTGTAGGGAGGATAGTAAAAGGTGGAAGTGCATTGTTGTGAGGCAACCTTCTTTAGACAACCCTAAGTTTCAATTTAATGGCTGCAAGAAAAAAAAAGCAGAGCCAGTATTTAATTACTGTGATTAAAATTATGTATTTCATCAGCTGTAAACAAAAGTAATTATATTTGTTATGATGAAAAATGATGCAAATACTTACTTTTGATTTTGATAATGCAAGAAAATCAGTCCTGTTACATTGTGAGTAATTGATTCAGAATGGTTCTTGTTGAGTAATTTTATGTTTAATGAGAGTCCATCCATTCAATTTGTTATCCATCCTCTTTCATAGAAACTATAATGGTTTCAGGCAGAAATTTAAACTGTCTTTCATGAAATACACATCTTTAGAAAAATAAATTGTATCTCTGAAATATATGACCACTCTAGAATAATGCAATTAAAAAGAAAAAATCTAGATTGATTCATTTGCTTCAAAAAGGAAGAGTTGTTCCACTGAGTTCACATTTTGGCCTACCTGCAAGAACTAGAAAAAATAAACAGAATATCCTGTTAAGAACTGTATGGAATATAGGTTACATCTCTGTAAATCTGTATACCAGCCTGAAATACATCACACAGATACTCAGTACCCATACTGTGCCCTGTATCTGGCAGCTAATAAAGAAACAATCATTAGTTAGTGATTAATTAAGGGAGGTACACCTGAAGTCATTATGACCAGTGGGTATTGTCAGGAGTCATGTTTATTTTTTGCAAATTTCATCCTGTCAAGCTGCATTAGGGCACAAGTTGTCATATTAGCTTATCCTTTATGACAGCTGATGTGATCACACCATGACAACACACAGTGAACAGTGACATACAATATACCAAAATACAACAGCAAAAGTGGACCTTGGGGAAAAGAAATATACATTTCTTCAAAAATTATTCTGAAAACAAAATGTCTGCCCATAATCAGTATTTTGCATTGAATAGAAGTGCCTTGTCCTCCTCTCATTGCATGAATGACCAGGATTGCACCTGAATCTATTACAGTCAAAGTGAGCAGAGGAGCCAGAGGACCTGGTAGTGTGATGCTGGTTGCACTAAGGCAACAGACTGCTGGCCTGTGGAGGTCCAGTTTTATAGCAAATAAAGTTTACAATTTTCAGTATGCAATTGAGTCTCTCTTTTCACAGCACTGAGAACAGACAGAAATGGCAGGACTATGGGAGTTCCTTGAAAATATATTTAACTAATAACTTTTAGGTACACATTTACACAGCCAATCTGGAAGTTGGGTGACTCCCCTCAGTAGCTCCCAAGCTACTCAAAGAGATACTATCCTGTTTTGGCAAACTCACTTCTGTCCTCTGTCTCTCATGACTAAAGCAGGGACAACACTGTAACAGGATGGGATACAATTCCAGCAAATTCTGACTGGGGATACAAAAATACTCACAGCCCTTAAGCTGATCAGGTATTACTGTGATTCCTTTTGCCTTGTGCATGATTTGGTCTTGCTAGCATATGACAACTGATGATACAAGATCTACTTTACCTTGTCTATTGATGCTTCTGGGAATCTAGGGCTTGCAGTGATCAAATTGGTATGTAGCTGTTCTGGGTCCACCCTGGCAGCTCCCGCAGAGAACTTTCTTAAGCATCCATCTGCACTCCCTCTTGCCAAACTCCACTCCACACAAGTAGAGATGCTTCAAGTGCATAATTTTTCATTGCGATATGTGTGATGTTGTTTACAGCTGATGAAATGCATAATTTTAGTCACAGTAATTAAGTACAGGCTCAATTCTTTCCTGGGAGCCATTAAGCTGAATTGTAAAGCTATTTAAAAGAGGTCATCTCACAGCAGTGCCTGCTTCAGCATCTAACAGGGTTTGTCACAGCTGGGGCTAAACCTTTTCAGAAGTGGCTTAACTATGCCTGTGCTTGCACCATACCATCCTGACACGTGGGCACGTTCCTCCTCTCAGCCCTGATGAGCTGCAACACCTTGCTATGAGAAGGAAGGGCTTATTTACCCCAACTTTGCTCCTTTCTCCTGCCTTGGTGTGAAGAGATGCAAACCCATCCCTTCAGCCTTGACTTTCTAGGGGCAGCAGCAGCAATGCAATCCTTTGTTCCTCTTCTGTCAGACAACACACTCTGCTGCACTGTGTCTACAACATGCTTAACCATAGCTAAGAAATCCTCCTCCAGCAGATTGATTTTTTGCAAATGGAATGATCCTGTGGCAGATGGAAATTACATGCTTAAAACAGCATCCCACCCCCATTGCAAATGATCCTCTTACGTGTGTGAATTCATTATCTCTGTAGGGGCAATACGGAATTGAGCCATGACATAATCCAAGGTTATCTTTCAGGAGGAGATGAAGCTGCCTGGCATAATGCATTGACTGATGAAGATAGAGTGCCGACAAATGAATATATGATCGACTCAAATTAAAAGAAAATTCAATTCACAGACTGAAACAGCATTTAGATAGCATTAAGGAGGAGATAGAAGCCAACAAGTCAGGAAGATTTGCAGTGAAAAGCATGTTCTATCTGTGACTTTTCTGACTTTTGTAAGTTTATACCACAAATGTAATTATTCAGCTACAGTTATTGCATGTGTCCTTTTTTTTTTTTTCATTTCTGACATAATATTTTTGAAAACTTCTTTTTAGCATCAACTATATAAAATTATTCCTTTTCATAAATGAAACAAATCCATTTAATATACTCTTGACTCACAGATTAGGTACCTGTAGGTCTATTTTGATGTATCTAATAATATTTTGGTATTGAGACCTTAAAAAAGAAGAAAAAAAAAAAAAAAAGAATGTCTTTCGCAGATGATAACTCTGCATAATATTTTGATGAGCAAGTGTGCTTATTTTGTTAACCACTTTGTATATACATAGATCACACAATCACCATGCCAGTCTGCTTGCAGAAACAGTGTTTTGGTTTCACAGGACCCATTATCGTATAAATTGTTTATGGTTCACATAGTGAACAGAATGTTTTAAATGGGAATTTATAGCTTTAAATTAAGTGTGAAATTTTAAAAAGGGTAACATTTACTTATTCTGTATCTAATCTTTCTAACAGTCTTGGTAGTTGCATGCACTCATGCACAACAAAGCCACACAAACACTCCTTTTTATCTTTATTGTGGTTGTAATTTTTTTCAAGAGAAAAAAATCCCCAAACTGAAAGCCTAGTGTTGGAATTGCTCCAGCAGCGAAGGCTGAATTGGATGCTCATGTTGGCTGCACATCTGGCTTCTGCCAGGCGGCTCCAGCTTTAGCCTGCAGACCTCTCCACAGCCTCACCCAGTCCCTACTCCAGCCTTTTGCTATCATTTCCTGAAACAACTGCCAGGGTGGGAGTGGGCTGGAGATCTGACCCTTGAGGGTTGTTCTCTCCATGCCCATAGACATAGCTTTAGAGTATTGACTCAGTCTCTTTCCCTGTATTTTTTAAAAACATGTTGTAATGCATTAACGTTACTGCACCCAAGGGCAAAGACAAGACTCTGGGTTTGTGTCTGCACCGTCTTCTGAGTCTGCTGTTGGAGAGAAGGGTAGGCTTCCCAGCAATAAAAAGATATTTTGCACTAGAATTCCAGTAACTGAAGTTTCAGAATACACTGGGACGTGTTTATGTATGAGGTATTGCATTTTTCATGTGAAGAGCTGCATCTTCTTTCCCCTGTTTTTATCCCTTGGACTTCTGCTGAATCTAAACTGCATTAGATATCCAGCTTCATTTGAATTAGGTCAAAGATATTCCCATCTCAGGCCTTGGAAGTCTTTGCAGGTCCAGGGAAGAATGTTCTCACCCAAGTCAGTTATGCCTGGGCATGATAAAAAAAAACCTGGACAGTCAGAGAAAATAGGGCTGGAACAAATGTCTGACCTCTCTGAATACATATTTGCCAATGATGAAGAAGCTGGACTGTAGCATACTGGGCTTTTTTTCTATCCATCCTGACACTTTTTTCCTTATGTGTTTCAATTCAGAATTTCATAGTTCTCAAAAAACAGGTCCTTGAATACATATATTTCTGCAGACTTTTCTTCGTTGGTGAAATGGATCTTATGGTCAACAAATGTATTTATTATTATGCTATTAATAATATTACTATAAGTATTTTTGGCCGTTCTTCTAAAAATGGCTAAGGATTTCATGTTGGCAAAAAAGTGGCTGCCTCTGTGTGTGTCTACTATGATAACAACCTTTCTGCCCACACTTAGTGCACTTAGCAGCATTTTTACATTGAAGTGAAAACCCTAACACTTCCATGAATAGTTACAGCAGCAATATTAATACAATTTAAAATATTTCATAAAAAATTAAGTATTTTTGTTTTCTCCACTGTATAAGTCAGCACAAAAAAAATTCAACTGGAGCACAAAAAGTTTAAGGCAGACCATATTCTTCTTGATTGAGTTAGGATTCCTTTAGAGTTAGGCGATATTGATCTAATTTATTCCATCAAGGATGTGGAAGTATCCTTGAAAAAGATTCAAAAAGGGTATGGACCTATACAGTACTTTCTTCTAAGGGACATTTTCCTAGTATGCTTCTTGCACTTTTTCATAATGAAAATGTGTTAATGCATTGAAATTACTGCATAGCTGCAGGAAAAATGCACTTAAACATTCAGTAGCAAAACAAGAACAAAAGTGGATTTGAAGAGACAGGCAAAGCTTGAATAGCAAATACTTTGTTCAGCCACTGATGTTATGTATGACCATTACTTGCATAACTGATGATTCAGCAAGAAGACTTTAGTTGAGATTGGAGCCCCATGACACCAGGCACCTCAGTGCATGGAAATGAAATGCAACCCCTGCATGAAACAGTATTCCAGCTTGCAAATAAAAGTAGAGTGGTAGGAAGAATAGAAGCAAAACCAAGTCAGGACTACTACACTGAATCCCTAAATCCATTTCTTACAGCTACTGCCCCACAAAATCAGTTTGACAAATTTATTTATGTCAGCTATCTCCTTGATTTTGTTTGATTCTGCCTGCAAAGTCAAAGTTGGCAAACTTTCAGGATGCCCAGCTCTCATTTGAAAATAACACTGTTAGCTAGATTTTTTAAAATATGTTTGAGTCACTGAATTTTTAAGAGCACCTAGCTGCCATAATTTCCAAGGGAAGAAGGCTTCAGAGCTCTTTCAGAAGGATTGTTTTAATGGTTACAATATTATTCTTTAAAAGAAGGCAGAAAACTGCATATATTTAAATCATCACTGGAACATACCCTGGCACAACTGCCTACAGCCAGCTTCAACAAATCAGAGACACCACCCTGCAACACTGCCTAATACTTAGTGATGATCTTTCCAGCTCCTTTTTGGACCCTGGGGTGGGGTTTATATAAACTAACTGCAGAAGTTGAAAACCTTCAGTCCTCAATAAGCCAGCCATGGAAAACAAATTTTGGAAAAGAGGCACTAAGCAATGTATTCCATCTCACAGAAAAGTGGAAGCCTAAAATAGGTCATATGAGTTTCCATTTTACAGCAAGCTCTATCTGCATCTCAAAATCAATTACTCCTTTTGGAAAATTATTCCGGACTACCACTCCTGTGAACATGAACTCCAGCTTGGTATCGCTGGGAGACAAGTATGCCTGAATCTCCCTTGTGAATCTAGTGCAAAGGGATTTAAACCATGCAAGTGCCAATGTAACAATGATCCTAAAAAAAGACTGTACATTACTCACTTGAAGCAATTCAGTATAGAAATGCAAATCTGGGTCAGCAGTATCTTAAATGAACTGTATCATTCTTGAAACATAAAGCTTCATTTCTCATCTAACGAATAGTAGGTTTTTTGTTTGTTTGCTTGTTTTTATTAATTGGAAAAATACTCATAATTATCCCCTATTTAGATATATAATATATACCCTGTGACTGCTATGCACTAGAAGACCCCTCCTGAGGAGTGAAGGGAAAAATAAGCAGCACATTGGCTTCAGACTTCCTCTCCAGTTGCATGTTATTAATGTATGTGTCACTGCTTTCACATACTCCTCATGGAGAATAAAGGTAATTAGAAGCTACTTATGCCAGAGATTTTTGAGGCTATAAAGAGGATATTGTGACCAATTTATGTTAATAAGATTTGTGCTACTAATGTGCAGAATTTTAACAAAATGAAAGGCTTATCATGTCCATTTATATTTTGGGCCGAGGACAAAGGGCCAGAATCAGTCAGGATGTTTTGGCTTTTATTGTGATTCTGCCCCTCAACTCTGCTCCGGTGAGACTGCACCTGGAATACTGTGTACAGCTCTGGAGCCCTCAGCACAGGAAAGACATGGAGCTGTTGGAAAGGGTCCAGAGGAGGGCCACAAAGATGATCAAAGGGCCAGAGGACCTCTGCTGTGGAGACAGGCTGAGAGAGTTGAGGCTATTCAGCCTGGAGAAGGCTCCAGGGACACCTTATAGAGGCTTTCCATTACCTAAAGAGGGCCCACAGGTAAGATGGAGGGAAACTTTTCACTAGAGAGTGTAGTGATAGGACTAGGGGTAATGGTTTTAAACTGAAAGAAGGGAGATTTAGATTAGATATTAGGAAGAAGTTCTTCACCATGAGGGTAGTAAGGCACCGGGATAGGTTGCCCAGAGAGGTTTGATACTCTCTCCCTGGAGGTGCTCAAGGCCAGGCTGGATGAGCCCTTGTTCAGCCTGGTCTAGTGTGAGGTGTCCCTGCTCATAGCAGGGAGGTTGGAACCTGATGATCTTTAAGGTTCCTTCCAACCTTAACCATTCTATGCTTTTATGATTCCATGATTCTATGATGTTAAGGTTTTGCAGAACAGGATGTGTTTGCTATTGTGGGGAGGGGGGCTCTGCAGCTAAGTGTGACTTACAGCATACACCACAGTAGGCAGCACTATTAGGGGAGGGAGCCCTTTTGTTCTATCACATTGTTGGTCACTGTTACACCTAGTTTTTACCATTCTGACATCAGTGGAGAACTGAGAACCTCACACTACATACCTAGGATCTCAATACCCTCAGTGGCTTTATGGAAATGGGACTCAGAAGAGATTCCATGAGTCCCAGAGCAGAAAGATGCCCTGAACTACTCAACCACTGCTGAGGCTTGTGTCCTGTGTTACAAGGGGGAGTCTCAAATATGCCCCTCCATGGGGCAAGGATGCCTTACTCCTGGTTCACAGACTGCAGCCCATTCGGAGACCCAGCCTGGAGGAGTTTCCCAAGAACAGGTACCTACTGGCTCTCTTTTGAGTAACCATTGTGTTTTCAAATGGGGCAGAGAAATGGCATCTATGCTCTTCAAACACATCCATGTTACAGTCTTGCGAGAAGCCACTGGAAGCAGGTGTTCCCCTTTCAAGCATAATGCTCTAAGTACCCTCTTTGTTGTTTTGGCAGCTCACTCATTGGGGCACTCACCTGAAATAGTTATAAATTTCCTGCTCAGAAAAAAAATGCATAAACCTGGAACATCTGGTAGCTGTAAAGGTAATTTAATAATATAACCACTAGACAGAAAACAACTGTTACTACCTTCTTTGGCTATGTCTTAAAGGCAAGGGGAACCACAACTTCATTATGGCTAGGAATCCTGACCAGTGATCTTCAGTTCACTCCGCTAGCATGTACAGGATGGAGAAGCTGGACATGGACTTCCCAGGTCCCGCAGCCTGGCTAGATTAGACAGACCAAGCCACACTGTGATTGTTTGTGGGTCCTGAGAGATCCAGTGGCATTCACCTGATAAAATGTCTCAGCACTTCAGGCAAACATGAAAGCAGACAAAGTAAGTATGGCTGTTTGAGACTGCAGCTTTGGACTGGTGCAAAATTACAGCAAGTTTTAGATTTGGCTTGAAGTCAACAAACAACCATAACTCCTGATTTGTGTCCTATTATAGCTAGCTCCCAGCAACAAAATTCTCACTAGCTTTAACTAGGAAAGGCTACAGCTTTCAATATTGTTGCTTATTTCAGTGCAGTAACACCACAGACTACCTTGCTTCATAATATCAGACAGAAGAATAGGAAATACGTTTATGCTGAGCCACCAATAGCAAAAGTGCTTACTGGACAGGCCAATATTATCCAAACCAAGATTCTTTAAAGCATAAATAAAGAACAAATAAAATCAACACATCCCTTAGTTGTGTAAAGCTGGAATGGAAAAGAAAGCAGCCCAATTGATCACTGTTATGTTTGGTCTCTCTGGAGTCATTATGCCTGAGAAAAAAAGAAAAACCCTATCAAACCCAGAGTTGCATAATGCCCTTTGGGTGATGCTTACAAAGACAGATATGAATCACTGTTGTTTTACTACCTGTGAGTTGGACCATTAGCTTCAAAGCCTTGTAGAACAGTTAAATAACAATCTTTTGTTTTTAAAAAAACCTTAATATAACATAGGGTAAATTTTCTTACTGTGTAATAAAAGAAGCTAAGAAGGATAAATAAAAAGGAAAGAGGAAGAATGCAAATTTGAAGAAAGAAGTAAGAAAAAATAGTTGATGTTCCTGAAAGGCTGCTTTGATTCATAAAGCATAAAGGTAGGAATGAGGTTTTTTCTTTTTGTTTATTAATCCCGTGAAAAAGAAAAGACTCAAAATAGTGCTGGCCTATCTTTAGAGATATCTATTTCATTTTTCCTTCTATGGAAAAGCTGAACAGAAGGGGAGGATCCTGGCTGCTGTCATTGAAGCTGTTTCAATCAGAGCGAGAGTGCATAAAAAACACAGCTGCCAGAAATGATACATTGCTGGCTGAAGTATAAAGTCCAAATATTCATTTTCATATTAAAATGGGGCTTTATTGCTCATGGATACAAATAGGTTGGGACGTTCATTTCTCCCTGTATGGAGAAACTAACAATTGAAAACACCATTTCAGTATCAGAAGCAATACAAATAAAGCAAAGGTTCAATCTCGCTGTCACAGAGAGTGCGATGGTGCCGGTCCAGAGTTCACTGGTACAACACTGGGGCCAAACCCTGGAAAGTTCTCAGCAGAATCCCCAGAAGAAATGCTGTAAATGCAGAGGATTCCTCAGCAAAACAAATTAGTCACAATATTTTAAATGTCTTCATCCTTCAGGTTTGCAAAATTTACAGTAAACATAGAAATCATGGCCAGTATACGATTATCTGACTTTTTCAAAGCTTTTAAGTTAACCACAGAAGTGAGTGATTATTACAAAATCCAAACATAATAAAAAAAACCCTACTGCCTCTTAAATGATCAAATTTGGACAAGCTAGTTTAAGGCTAATCTCTGCTTTTATTCTACAATAAACCCCAGAGGGGTGATCTTTACACAGTTGTGAAATGAACTGCATGGCTGAACTATTGGCGTGCCCCACAGGGATTGAAGGCTGGGACTGGCTCTTCCCAATAGCCACATCCAGTATGGGATGGAGGTATCTCTTAGCTGAGAATACAGAAACAGACGCCTGCAATCATTACGGGGAGAATTAGGTGATTCAGAATGGCAATCCCATCAAACCCACATATTAAACTGCCTAAAAGTAGGAAATAAGAATAACTCTTCAGGCACAGACCTAGGAAGCATGCCTGGAACCTTTCTCTTGAGTGTATTCAGGCTTCATGAAACAGCACCACTCAGAGTCACCAACACACCTCCTCCAGGCTGATGCCTAGAATCTTCCTTCAAAAAAGCACATGCTTTACTGAGACATCCTGCTGGAGATAGCTCACATCCACTCACAACTGGCATGCAGGCTACCTGTCACCAGACCCACATAAGGACAGCATAGTTATGGGACATACATGCCACACAAACACGGGAGAGTTGCAGTTCAAGAGCCAAACCCCTTTCTTTTAATCGAAACTCACTCATGTGTTTTCTCTACAAAGATAAAGACAATAATAATATTACCTTGTTAGCTTCAATAAAATTTCTAAAGTGTTACAGTCCTTCATCAACTACCTATCCTCCACCCAAACACTGCACTACATTCTGTCCCTGTCATACCCACCTTGGCATTGCCTTCAGCTTTTCTTTTGCACCCTGTTTTCATCCTTTGGTTTCTTGCCTGACATTCAGCCACAGAGCCTGTTGCACTGTCTGTCTTCTCTGAAAGATTTGCAGTTTTGGTCCCAGCAAAACTAATGGTAATTAGAGTTTAACAGTCACAACTCAGCCATGGACGACCTCATCTGGGGCCAGGATTTCATTAGTGAAGCTATCCTGGGTATAGCTAACAGAAAGCTGATACAAGCACCAGAGCACTTTGAGGCTAACTACACGCCAGAAATTGGTAGGAAGATACAGATAGAGCAAAACTGGCCATTGCAAGCAACACAACCTTCCTGATCTTTGTGGATCAATTACCAATACGGAAACTAATTTGGGAACCCCCACATAGCTCCTATTTCATATCCTTTATAGTAAAGGTAAAGTTTGAGCCAACCCAAAGCATTCTCGGGGTTTGTTGAGAACCACAGATACCCCTGTTGGCCCTAATTCAAAGAGAAGCTACTGTTACCCTTCTGCAACCCACTTCCAAAGTGACAGAAGCAGCTGGACTTAGTTAAACAGTTACCAAGCAAAAGTCATCTTGCTCTGCTGTGCAAAAGGTTGTTCTAAATATTATTTCCACTACTTCTTTAACTCTACTAAAAGGGCAAAACACTCCCTTGAGAATAATGCTTTGGCTCAGACAGCCAGTAAATAATGTGTTTGGAGTCTTGCTGGCCTATCTCAAGGAATATTTATCACCTAGGTCTTTATTCATTAGGCCTGTAGGTTTTGCTCTATTCATTTCACCTTTTTTTTTTTGTGTGTGTGTGGTTTTTTTTGTTTTGTTTCGGGTTTTTTGTTTGTTTGGGGTTTTTTTGTTGTTTTTTTTGTTTGTTTGTTTTGTTTTGTTTAGTTCTTTTGGGTTTTTTTGTGTTTTTTTTTTTGAAAGGGATTAAATGCTTCTATAATTCATAGACTTACAAATAATTTATACAACAATATTACCTATTTTAAAGTCTACTTCATGGTATATAAAAATGTCTCTTCATGCTTTTGGAAAGTTGTAACAAGAATCCTCTGAAAACTAATTTAAAAATCCTGCGTCGTGAAGACAAGCTTTTATTTATTTCAGATTGATTTAAAGAGTTTTAACAGACTGTTCCACTCACCTTGTGTTTGTCCTCAGATGTGGATTTCACTTGATGAAAAATCCTAGCATGTATTATCCCATTTTTGGGTCTGCTTTCTTCACATTCAGATGGAACAGAGTTCTGGCTAACAAACTACATGTTTCTCACCTAGGGTAATTCTTCAGTAGTCCACAGGAATCAGAGAAACTGTGGTTATTTATACCAGTGGAGGACCCTCATCTGTGCTTTCACTAAGAAAAACGGAGCATAAACATGTTTATACTCTACAAAAAGACCTTTAAACCAGCTTTTCCCCTTGGTAAGATTTCTAGTCTTAACATAAAAAAAAACAATCAAACTCCAGCATTCTGAACTTTAACACAGCAGGATGTTTGAATTACTTACTTTGTGTATCGCAGAAGTTTATTTTAGGTGTCCCAGTTCCTACTTGGGTTTGGTTAGACTTAGCCACATACTGACACTAGGGGACATGACTTAAGTATTCAAAGCAGAAGTTATTTATTGTCACTTGGTGGACCAGAGAATACTCAAATAAACATTTCACAGGTTTGACAGCAAGTTGAGGAGATTATCTACATGTATGTAATCTATCTCCCTGTCCCTTCTGGGAAGGAAGGAAAGAAAGAAAGCAGTTAGTGAAAGGGAGGTGTCTCTAAAAGGAGGCAAAAAACCCACCACCCCAGAAAGAGTTAAATTAATTGCTTAATATATTCTGTATCATTCATTCTATCACTGTTCTTTTCCATTTCTCCATGCTTACCTGTACTGCTTTGGCCATCGAATAGTATCTGGTAAAAGTAGCATGTTGTTTATAGTTGATTAAAAGCACTAATAAGTTCAGTCATGATACTTTCTATTGACAGCCAGCAAAGAACAGATTGGAGAACGACATAGTCTGAAAGCACTAGAGCATGGTATTGATAAAAGTGCTGGAAAACAAACTGAAAAATCAATTTATTGCCTGCTTATTTTGCAGTTTTCACTGTCCGCATATGTGCTAATTACGTAAGTTATTGCTATGGTGCTTGAACAAGTTTGTGCTGAATGTTTTCGTGGCTTCATAAATCATCATCAAGCACTACAAAAGCTTCATGCATTTGAAGAAATCTGAAATAAAATGTTGTCCCTAAGTTCAAAGAGAAGCTGCTTAAGAGTGAGAATTTGTGTTGTTTTTCCCAAAGTTCCTGCAAGGGATGCAGATGCTAATTAGGAGTGGAAGAATTGGTAAAACCACTGGCTCCCAAACACTGAAGGTCTCAACAACAGAAGGAGCTGAGATCAGCACCACCAGAATCGTAACACACCTGGTGCCTAAATGCTTTATGCCAGATCTCCCAAAATAATAAATTGATTTCATGCAGCATTCACAAGTGCAATAGAAAGTACATTTGGGTGTCTGGCTCTTTCGCTTGTGTTCCCTGAGGTGGGTTCACACTAAGGGAAGGCTGAGACTTTCATGGGTCTGTGCTGTCACACATTTACAAGACTTGAAGATCAGAGACTTTTAAAGACCTACTTTTAATCACAAGATTCACGGTTATAAGAGTTAGCAACCTTGGATTCCAGCATTTTATTCACAGCTGAATAATGACTTTGCTCTGTGATTCTGAATTAGTAATTTTCTGTCCAGCAAAGGATGGAAGGATTAATATTAAATATGGAATATCCAGGAGTGGTGAAAAATTCAAAGTGACTCTGAAGACACATACCAAGCAAGTCCCAAAAAAGAGTGAATGAGTCATAAATTTTAACATCAGAGAAAACATCTCATTCAGATTGAGTCTAATATATGGAAATGTAATTTCTTCTAGTTCAGTTTCTGGAACATAGAGGTAAATAAGTGCCATATCATTTCTAGAATCCTGGACTAAAAGACATTAAATCTGGAGAGATAGAAAGAAATTAACATACAGCATTCAAAGAAAACAAATTGGATCCAATTAGAAAGTCCCTGTAAAGACAACAGGAGGGAAAAAAGGAATTATGTGTAATTGAGCAGAAAAGGAAAAGCAAAAAATATACTGTAATTAAAGTGGCAAGACAGCTACTTGATCTTAATAGCAAATAATTTCCCTGTGTTTAGCAGCTCTTCCAGGGCTGAAACAAATATGTTCGTTCTCTAGATTGAGAATTTTTTTAGCATTTAAGACAGGAATTTCTGTCAAGTGTCTAGAATTCTGCAATCACGGTCTTTTAAAATTTAAGCAGCAGATGTGCTCCAGCAGTCAAGTTTCTTATGAACTGCAATACTCTTTCTAGAACAAAGATGAAAAAAATATTTAAGACTAGTTGAAAACCAGCATTTTACCTGAATGTAGGTCAAGAATCCATACATTTTTATTTTTTTTTTCCCGTTGATTATGTTAGCCTTTCATAGTGATGGGTCCTTTTGTTTCTATAATCTAGAATTTTGACCTGGGTTCCTAGGGGTTGATTTATTTCTACAGGATATAATTTCTGCAGTGTGGCAACCCTGGTTTTAACAACAAGCAGACTTTAGAAAGAGCTGCTTAGTGGTGAACACGCAGCACGCAATGCCCAGCTTATTTCACTGTTCTTTTGCATTTTTATTCTGCAGTATTCAGTGAATAGATAACACAGCCCAGAAAAAAAACCACAAAAACAAAAACAACAAAACCAACAACAAACAAAAAAACCCCAACACAAACAAAAAACCAAACCAAAATCCCACAAAAACAAACCTACCCAAACTAAAACAACCAACCAATCAATCAAAAAAAAAACCACTCAAAAACCTCCTACTGCAGTCTGTCAGTCACTCATGTTATTTTGTTATAGTTTTACTCTCTAATACCATCCCATGCCATGTTGTTGAATTTTTCTTCATTAGGCTATTTAGAGACCAATTGGGGAATTCAGGATGAGTGTCTTTCTGCCAAAAGCCACCTCTACATGTCAATTTGCATACTTGACAGAGAATGAAGGCTGCAGAATATACTAGTCACCAGTTGCACTGCTTTGAAGGAATTGAAAGTGTATCTGGAGCCAGGTTCAATGCTTCACTTCCTAAGGGAGGGAGGGAGGATACAGAGAATGGTTTTACAGTATTCTGGGAATCTGTCTAGGGACTGCCCTATACTCTGGATTTAAAAGATTACAGCATGTTGCCCACTCTCCTCGTCCATCCTTTGGCTGATTTCCCAGAAAATCCTTGCTCTGGGAACTGCAAGGGAAGGCAATTATATTTTATTTAATGAGTAATTTCTCTATTGTGTCAGCTCTCCATAGACAAGCTACTTGGGGCTCAGCAGGCATTTAAGACTCTTATAAATATTTGCAGAAAACAAACTTTAACTAAGAGTTTTGCTGGCAACAATATGTGCCTGTGGCTGGTCAGATCCAGGTTAAGATGCGCGGGAGAAGAGGGAGACTTGAAAAGCCACAGACAGCTCAGTTTGCATATCTGAACTACAGCTGGTTGTTGGGGCACTGTGTGAAAATGCTTCTGTTACAAGGAACTTGAGCTAAGGCTGAGAAGCCACCACTAAGCACGTGCCTCTGGTGAGTGGGAAATGGCATTGACATAAACAATCATAAAGATGCTGCTCGAGGTGTGGGAGCAAGGGTGCATGGGTTCCTTCAGGGACACTTTCTCTCACACAGACTGTGTAGGTCATCAGTTTCAGTTCTCCATCAACCTGCCCTTCCCAAACAGCTGGCAGGATATATGGGTACAGCTGGACTGCTTTTGGGCTCTGTGCTTGTCAGGCACATTCCTACAAGTTCTTGTGGCAGCAGAGGCTAATGTTGCTGATGATGGCATGGATGTCAGTATATATCACCACTGGAAGAAAAGAGTGACAAAATGGTGCCTTACTTGCCACAAGACAACTGGGTTGATCCTTCCAAGGTGTGGGTGTTATGCATATATTCACTGCAGCTGAGGTTCATGTGCTGAAGAGGAACAGCATGTTTACAGCTGCAATAATCACATGAACTGTGAGCAACTCCGGTAATAATCTCAGCATAGTGGACACGTTACTTTTCCAGACCCCACTGATGATAACTGGGATGTCATGGAGAGTGGCAAATTGGGAAGTGTTTTGCACAATTTCAATAACAGCAGCAGAATGTACTTGACAGAACTGAACTGCTCAACTATTTCCATACAGGCTGGTATACCAAATGTCCAAAAGGTGATAATGATTTCTGAAACAACTTGGGCCTAGAAAAAGAGGTACTGCTACTCCATACCCCTTACCAACTCCTTGAACAATGTCAAGTGATCAGATTCTTGAACCCTGGACCTTAAAAATAGCAGTCCACTGTTAACATGGATGCCAACAGGGAAACTTAGGGTATTATCAGGATCCAACAGGGCTGATATGGACAGCAGGAGTCTCCAGTCTTTTCAGGGCTCTGAGGACTGGCAGGCATGTGGCTGGAACTGGTACCCATTGTGAGATTCCATCCTTAAAAGTTGGCAGTGGGCTTGGAGTGGAGAGGATTCATGTGGTCCTCCCATGTGATGGCCTGAAGATAGCATGTAGCATTGGGGCTTTACAGTGCTAATTTGGATGGGGATCCTCTCAGATTGGGTACCTCTCCCAGGAAACCATGCCTAAAACAGACCAAGAAGTTATTCAGACATGTTAGAGTAACTTCCCTCTAGAAGTAAATCTACTGGAGTACACTTAAAAGGACTGCTAGGTCAGGAACAGACACACACTACCCTTGGTATGGTTCATGGTCAACTTGAAGGTAAGCCTGTTTGCAGTATTCAAGCACTGGAAAAGGCATTTTAATGACAACTTACTGTGATTTTTATTTCTAAATACGTTTCCACATTCAAAACATAATTCATAGCAGGCTTAAAATATCCATCATTATGGACTCTGAAATATCTCTGTAGCTTTAGGAAACAAATACATTCCGTTTCAAACAAGTAATATTATTGCAGCTCTTTAAGAGGTAGGAGGGCTCAATGTAAACATTAAACGTGTACTCATCAAACACCTTCCAAACTATTACAAATCCTGTGCTTCCCTACAGCATTAGTATATCATTTCTACAACTGGTAAATCCAAAGAGCGTAATGAGGAATGGATGCTCAGTGAGACAGTAACAGACAAGTGTGCTAAGTCCATTGTTGTATTTCTGTAGGGCTAATTAATCCAATACAGATTTGGGAATTCTATTTGAAAAGATGGTGAATGTTTTCAGATCTTGCTGTCAATTGATTTCAAATAAAGTTTCTTGCTTCTTTTTCTTCTAGGAATTATTGTGCTGACATGATGTCCAGAAAACATATTACCAAGGAAAGCCATTGCATTTTAAAAGCCTGGAATTTTTCCACATTTACAGATTTGAAATAACTAAATTAAAAAAAGAATTGAGAAATAAATTCCCCATTTTGCAGCTTCCCCCACTTTTTTGGGGAAAGTGACTCTCATACTAGCAAAATATGGGAAATCAAAGATAATATTTTGGCTTTTCTGAAATATTTTAGTATACATCATTCTAGAATGAATACACATGGAACAATTCAACCATTTGAATTCCTCTTCTGGGCTTGGAATCACCTGGTGTTCTTGAAAACCACAAGTGCTACTGACCTATCATACATACGGCACCAGCTACCTTTTTAATTTTTGGGCCAATGCCATAAACTGGAGGGTGATACCTGCTGACTCGATCAAAGTTCACACAAAGGAGATTGTGTTGAGTGCCTGGCATTGCACTGCCTTGAGCAAATTATCAGTGTACTGGTGCATTAATACAATGACTTGTAAATTGTTCTGTTCTCTTTCTCTGTGGCTGAAGAGTTCAGCCTTACTGTGATAGCTTCTTTCTGTTTCTGTATCATGAGCTTTTGGTCCAATTTATTTACACTGGTTAGAAATAGTTGTTGGAATATTATTCACTAGGGGTTATATTTTAATGCAGAATCACTATGAGTGTATATACATTCAGTAAGTTAAATAAATGAATGAACAAATAATGCCTTCCAGCTCCACACAAAAGAGTCATGTGTATCACTGTGCTGCACAGTGTCACGTCAACCCAGCAAATCCTTTTTCCTGTCACAGCATTCATCATTATACCACCCAGGGTTCATAAAGCACAATTTAGAGATAATGGAAAAAATACAGTATACAACATGTTTCTGGCAGATAATATTGATTCCAGCTGTTCTGGGAGAAAATTAATTCAGTCATATGTTCCAGCTATAACACTGCTTACCCCTTTTATGGATGCCTGTTGAAATAGCTCCTAATATTCTGCAGAGCCCACACCACAGATCAAAACTAATTATAAAAATTAAGCTAATTGTTTAAGAGCTTGCAGCAGAGCACAGATTAGAGATACCAGCAGCTGCACAATGCTACCGGACTCTTTTCTCACCCATGTGGAGTTGAGAGGAATGATACTCAGCTGAGAATTAATAAGTTCAACAGATATGGTCTTACAGATATGGTCTTAAACTTTTCCCAGGGTATTATACTCTTGGAGTCTAGCTAAATCACAACCATGATGACCTGTACTTTTATTTTTAAACTTGTATATAACACATTTTGACAGATGCAAAAGATTTCCACTTATTTCAATCAGTACATTAACCAGACTACTGATTAGTAGGGGAGCTGAATTATTCATCACAAATACTGTCTTGTTAATCTGCAGAATTTCAGCAACTTGATTCAGATTTGTGCATGTGAAAAAAACAATACACCAAGCAGTTAATTTGTGGCCGAATCTGAAGTTACGACACTCTCATGAACTCCTGGGAGCTAACTACTTTTGGCTATGTGACTGTCACTTTGCCATGGGTATTCATCATGTGCAATGTGTCATCTCCTGCTGTGTGATGTTACCTTTGTTTCTCAACTAACTGACATTTCTAAGTGTGACAACATCCATACGGATGTTGAACAATAAATATTGCATATTGGAGATGAGTCCTTGGATGAAACTGCATTTCTGTTGAGCAAAAGAAACATTTCAAGTCCACCACATACACTGTTAAAATATTTCCATATTATTTTCTAGTATTCCAGAAAACTATCTACTCATTTTCAGAAGATCAATTGAACTATGAAATATCTCTGACTATAGAAACAGTGCAATGCAAGGTAATTGCTATGTAAGACATCTTCATCTCTGGAGTCACGACCAGCAATGCCATCTTCCTTGAGCCAAACACTGAATATGGACTGGACTGGAAAAAATGAAGATTCCTTTGTGCTGCCCCCAGTGCTGATGAGGCAGAGTGCTTGTGCTCATCCATCAAACTTCATTCAGAGTTACAGCCATGAATGAAAAGCCAATTGTGCTAACCATAAAGCTCACTTGGATTTTCCAAACTTAATCTGCTTTCGTGTCTAAAGAATTGGTTTTTTTCATGTGCAGCTTATAATCTTTCTTATAAAGGAAGGATGAGTGTTTAAAATTAATAAAAAAGGTACGGTGGCTCTTGATTAATCAGATTTTGGATGTGAAAAAAGTGACCTAGGATTTGAACAAGCAGTCAGTCTTTATATTCATGTTGGCTAATCCCGGCCTTAAAAAGAATAATTGACAATGACATACCAGGTGCTTAATCTGAATTTTCATGATCTTCTGCATAGGATGAAATTTAGCAAATTTGTTTTGCCATTCTAAAAGAAGGTACTGAAAAGCAGTCTGACAGCAGAGCTATTTAGATATTTTTCTTGTTTACTTTATTTCTAGATTATTCAAGTACAGATTCCCTTGTGAGACATAATTCTTATTTAATCTTATTCCTATTTTAATTTTGCTAAGAGGCTATTTGGAGCTACTTCAGGACTGATTAAGTTGCTCTCTGAAGATAGGAAGCAAATTCCACTGCAGAGAAAACAAAATAAGCTAATTTTTACCTATGAAACTCTGCAGTTTTGCTGTCCTGTATCTTTTTTCAGTTTATATTAGAATTCACCTGGCCAGACATTTTTTCCTGTCTAGCTGAAAACTTTCAGCAAGCAGTATGTATCCCACAATCATGGGAGTGAACCTGTACACATTTAATGAAAATTTACACTCCTTGTATCAGATTCATATCTAGTTAAATGGCATTTACAATAATTTGGCTCACAGTCTCATAACTACATAGATCTTGTCACTCTTGCTTGAGATTTTGTTGTTGTTGCTTTTGTTGGGTGTTTTTTTGTTGCACTGTAACTTTAAAGCAAGCATGTGGGTACTTTACAAAGCCTTCTGCTAGTGAATGAAAATGTATGCAAATGGCCAATCTGGTGTTCCTTTGTAGGGGACATTGGGAGGAACAGTAGCTTGAAATTCATATGCCTATTTGCATTTGCCCTCCAGTTTATAGAAAATGGCCAGAGAGAATTTGCTGAGTTGTGTATTTATCAAGCCTAACAGGCTGCACCCAGAACCTTTTGAAGACAAACCAGCCGTTAGCAGCTGGAAGAACAATGCTAACTGCTCTACTCTGTAATAGTTTTCACAGCTTAACTAGAACAAATAGCCTGATCCTTCTGTATCGAAATTCTGGCTTCGTCAATATCCACAGGGCATTGAGTTTATTTGTATTAGGTTTAAAAATATACTAAGTGTGCCACTTGTTATGTTCATGTAGTATATTCACACATCATGTTAAATCTAAGGAGCTTCAAGTCACATTTGTTAACAGCTTAAGATAGCTAAGATTTAAAACAATACTTATTAATCTCTTTTCCTGCAAATCTTGTAAATCTTTTGTCTGCAGTGTGTATGGGCAAGCCAGAAACCAAGAAGTTAGCTTCCTGTATAAGTGTTTTCCAAGCACCTAATTCAAAGTTTTACAAAGCTTTTTCAAAGCAGCATATATTTAAAATGAAAACAGGTGAATAATAAGCTCTGTGTTCACTGTTAAGACAACACTGAGAAACCAGCGCTCTTGGGTGAAGGAGCTCCCACTCATCCTGAATGAGACTTTCACTGGGGAATGAAATATAAAAGAAACAGTCCAAATTCCAGACTTTGTGACAGGAAGTTTCTCTGTTAAAATATAACACCAGCAGCATTTTTCTCCCCTGTTTATGAAATGACAGGCTGTACCTGTGAATTACTGCTAGGTTAATCCATCAAATGAGAATACAAGTTAGGAACATGACCATTCCAACTCATAACTCAGCAACTTAAACACAAATCAGCCCTCAGGTTTTCCATTGATTAAACTGTGAAAATGTGGAGGAAACAGGAAGGCCAAGTGACAGAGGCAAGTGGTGCTGGCATACTGCAGCCGTAAGCCTCTCAGTTAGGAGTGTCCAAGCTGACAGGGTTGACAACAACAAAGTCTTGACTCCTTGTACAGTTTCTGAAGACAGCTATGATTCCTGGCAAAGAAATTCTGATAAGCGAAGTGTCCAGAACAGAGACCACACCCAGGCCCTTTGTACCTGCCAAGAATCTTATCAACCAAGACCCACAATATTTCAGAAAAATAAATGCAACACTAAGGGCTCAGAGCAAGGCATGCAGGCAGTAACATCTTCCAAAGCTTTTTCTATTTATAGTCTAAGCTTGTAAAAAAATAAATAAAATAAAGCAACTGTTGGCCTTTCTAAATCTAGTGGAAAAGATGGCATCTCAAAAGGACACTTAATTCCAGTTACTTCAGCCATACTTTTGCTAGCTGGATTGTCCTCCAGAGGTTTGTCTTCCTCCATTGACTGCAGAAAGTGCTTCAGTAATTACTTTACACAAGATGTCTAACTTTTAAATTGCTGAGTTTATTGAGCTGAATCCCATTTCAATTCTGCAACTTCAGAAAGGTGGGGAGCTGGCTTGAATGATCGTTTGCTCAGTTATTTTGTCAGTGTTGGGCCTAAAAGGGATGTTTCTATTGAGCTGTCCACAATGACTCCAGAGCTCATCCCAAGTGCCTGCCATTAATTTAAGTCAGTCATGTGTGAGCAGTTTAGATCATTCATCCCAAAAGTCCATTACCTTAGTGCTGAATTTTATCTATTTAAACAAATGCACATATGCCTTGATTTCTTTAAGTGACTGTGGAAACAGTATAATGTAATAATCTCTGACCCATGATACTTTAAAAAAAAACATATGTGGTAGTATACATGGGAAATTTCTTGACTTGGATTTATCCCGTATTCAAAGAATAGCAAAGATACAGATTTGGATAATTAAATTAATATATTCACAATTAAATACCTGGCAGTCTGCCTCAGGAATTCTGAAGAATAACATCTCCCATCATTAAACAGTGTTATTTCAAAGTATATAAACACACCTTGTGTTCATCATCAGACCACAAATAAATATTATCAAGAGACATGAAATGAGGCCAGATGGAGCACAAGCCCAAGTGGCAGTTAACAAATAAATTAATTAACATTAAAATAATTACAATTCTGATCACATACAAATATTGAACTGCCAGATCTCAGCTTTGTTTGAATTACAGCATTTTCCCATATTGATGGATCGAAGACTCAGGATAACTATTGACTTGAAAGCTCGAAGTCTATTAAACATATTACCCCTAGATTGCACCCTTTGTTCACTGACACATCTGAGTGATACTTGGTTAATGGCTTGGTCTTGATAATATATTTAGTGTAATCTCTCCCCCAGTGATATTAACTGTACTGCAAATGCAGATGAAAAGGTGCATTCAGTGTTTTGCAAAGGGTCACAGATGGGGAATATTACCTTCAATATTTGTAGCGATCTAGTCACAGAAAGAGATAATCCATACTCAGTGACATATACCAGAGCTTTTCATAGTACATGTAAAGAACATACATAATAGATTTCAGAATCAAAACCAACTGTCTCATCATGCAAGCCAGAGACACCAGCTATTCCTAATAATTAAGGAAGATGAGTGACAATTCACTATACAATGCTTAAGATGAAGGGTTGGAGGATATAACTACCAGGAGTGCTCACTTCGGTTAGGTCAGTAATAGAGGTCAGGCATGTGAGTAACCTGATTCTGCAAAGAGATGCATATGTATAAATACTTTGATGCACATGAACCCAGACATGCACAATCCACTGTGAATGGCATTACTGAATTCAACAGGCCTACTCACAGGGTCTATGACTTCTTTACTCTGTGGTTTGCCTAAAATGGTCTAGTAGCGAGACTCATCTCAAAGAAGTCATCAAGTGCATTTACATTCATTAAAATGATGTAAAAAAGCCTCAGTTTAACTAGGAATAAGGCCCAAGGTACATTAAGCTAAATACATACATCAAGCTATGCACAAGCAGAGCTTAAGGGCATTATGCAAAAGCTGGTGCTTTCAGATGAAGTAATTTGATATAAGCAGTTAGCATAATTCATGTTATTAAACAAATGTGAATAAGGCAAGAAATGTATATTTAAGAGAAATTACTCTGAAAATGTCATTACTTTCTGATTATTATTCCTCCTGTACCTTTTCCTGCTTCACTCTTTTGTATGGTGGTATCTTCTATGCCAAGGAAAATTGAAGCATCTTATTCTCTTTGCTTAAATTACCCATCTGTAATTTCATAGACCAGGGAATCTTCCCTTCCCCCTATTCTCCCTCCAACAGCATATATCTTCTGAGCAGCAAAATAGAAGGCGAATGAAGTTACCATGGAATTCTTTTATGGGCTTCCCATGGGCCTGTCCCAGCTCAGAAGTGCTGATGAGAAATGAGGCTGTCCATTCTCCTTGCCACACCGCTACACCCAGAGGATGGGGTCTACATTCTGCAATTGCACACCATGCAGTCCCCTCTCATGTCTGCACTGTGACAGCAGCTACCCATGCATGAACCATTTACCACACTCACCAAATATTTATTCTTCATATACACATTTCGCCCTTCTTGTGGAAATATTCTGATGATGGTTTCTTGTTCATGGGCTGGATGCAGTGGAGTGTTGGAAAACAGTCACATCTCCTCACACTTGGAGAACATACATGAACTAATACATCTGCCAAAGGATAGATTAGATCCACTTGTTTTCTATCACTCACTGGTTATTAATCATTAACAGAGTGGTCTCAATTTGGCCTATTTGACAATGGCTTAGACTACTGGCATTTTCTCATTCTCCTCTCCATTTTATTACAAAAAAAAAGAACCAGATAGGGCAAAAATCATGGTGCTGTACCTACCTAGACTGATAGAACTGAATTAATACAGCAGCCCTTTCCAGTCTGTCCAGGGTTACAGTGGCAGTGAGGTATGTGAACACCATTAAAAGTGTATTTACATACTTGTCACTAAAAGATATTCCTATACTAAGAGGAGAATAAACTACTGGAGTAAGCATATTTATGATATTGAACCTATATCCATCCTCATCACATTATATTAGTAAAAATACCAGTTTGTCAGCATACAGGGAAATAAAACCTACAGGGTTTGGCAGCTTAATAAACTGGTCCAATTGATAGTCATAGGATACTCATTAGTAGATTCAATAGAAATATAGCCTAATAAAATATACTAAAATAATTGATTTGCTGTACTAAGTTAGCTGAACGGGTTACTTTTAAAACAATGTGCTTTGCGAAACTGTCAGTCAATTATGCCAAGCATCCTGCAGGTTGCGATAACATTAAGTCTTCTAAGACCTGTGGTGCCTACAGACAACACTCATGTTGATTCTGACCCACCTGGGCAATCTAACAGCGGGAGACTGGAGACAGGACCAGGATGGGAGACAGGACAAAGATGTCAAAGGACTAGAAGCAACAAAGACCCCTCCAGGAGACCCTCGAGCATGCATAATTATGAAGACAGCCAATTTCAGGAAATAAAATGACTATGTAAAAGAATTCTAGGAACTCATTAACATAAAATATGAATATGCACATTTTGCTGTATATTAGTGGGGGTGTTTTGCTAACTCATAGGAGCACTTATGGTGGAGAATCCCCAGTGCTGCCCAGCACTGTAACAAAGAATGCCTGCTCAATAACAGCTTATTTGTTGTTATTGGGTCTTCATCTGGGATCCTCACCCAGCCTCACCTAGCCTCCCACTTCAGTGAGGAGTGTTAGAAAGCAAGGGGGTTTGGAAGCTCCAAATTTTTATTTCATAATAAACCCTGCATATGCTACAGCTGTCACAATTGCAGAGGAATAGGCATCAGCTTAAATCACCTCAGTCAAAGTTTAGCTGATCACATTTCACTTCACAAGGGGACTCGTTAAGCATATGCACACGGCCCCTTAATGTAGCTCATGAAAATTTGAAACTGAATACACTATGATAGTTAGGTTGTTCAAAATGTTCGATTGCATGTCGATGTCTTTCATTAACATCACATGAGAACTGCTAATGCCAGGTTTTTGCCTCAAACCGTTCCACTTGTGAAGAAAACTTCATCTGTGTACTTTGTACCTAACCAACATGACAGTTTTGAGTTTTTAGATAACAATAATTGACACCTCCAATAAGTGTGGCTAGTACTGCCAGAGAATGAAAAGTCAGATGCAAAGTGGTGGCTGTTTAAATACACTATTTATTAAATTTGCACACAATAGTGGAGCAAATATATTTGGGAGGCCACAAAGTATTGTTTTGAATGTTGTTGCCTTAACTGGATATTCTCCAGGGAAGTCAATTCCACAGTAATGGCAATGTCCAACCCAGGTGGACACCTGAGCTACAGGGAAGAAAGGTGAGATCCATGAGTACAAATGGCCAGATTCAAACTATGGAGTTACATATGTAGATCCTGAAAACTGGCATGGATGCACATTCAGTGCATCTATCCAGTCTATCAAAAGTAATGTTGCACAAATATGATGAAGGGACTGGAGCATCTGACATATGAGGAGAGGCTGAGAGAGATGGGACTGTTCAGCCAGAAGAATCTTGCCAGTGTGCATAAATACATGATAGGATAGAGCAAAGAAGGAGTAAAAATCTTCCCAGTGGTGTCCAGTGAGAGGACAAAGGGCAATGTGCACAAATGGAAATACAGGAAATCCCACTGAAGCAGAGAAAAAGAAGTCAGTGTGAGTGTGGTCAGACACTGGACCAGGTTACCCATAAAGGCTGTGATGTCTCCATCCTTGGAGATGCTAAAAACCCAGCTGGATATCAGCTAGGGCTGATTCTGCTTTGAGCAGTGACGTGGACTAGATGATCAGAAGTGCCTGCCAACCTCAACCATTCTCTGGTAGTGTGATTCCACATTGGTAGAATCAATTTTCTTTTAAGTAATTTTACTTTTCAGTTAAGTCTTTTCCAAGTTACTGTACTTCCTGAAGTTAAGAACAGTTTCAGATTCTGCTCCTAGAATTTATAACGCTTGATGTTTATAGTTATTACTAAGCTAACGGTATAAATGGTATGCAGAAAGGCTCTTGCTTATACTTATTACTATAGAAATCAAGGTCACTGCTTGGTATGCTAAATTTCTTATTGTGCCATGGTGGAGTGATAAAAGTGAAAGGCTGTAAAAGGGTCACACCTGTGACCCTCCTGCAGGGAGAAGCAGACTGGACAGGTGACCCAAAACTGACCAACCAAGTATTCCATCCCATACACATCATGCTTAGCATAAAGCTGAGGGATCATGAGGGTCAAGCTTTCTTCTTCCACAGCTGGCATCCTGGGAGGACTCCATCTGTTGTTTTGCCTCCGATCCTGATTGGTGTGTATCTGAACCCAGTTCCCATCTGCTGCTGAGTCCAGTCTGGGACTTTCCCAGTGCCTGCTCTGCAGTGGCAGTGGTGAAATTATCATTACTGGGGGAGTTCAATATATATGTTGTGTATAATTGTATATGTTTCATTATTTTCCTACGAATATAATTCCTTTTTTTTTTTTTAATTGTTATTGTGTCATTAAAGCTGTTTTAATTTCTTTCCAACCCATAAGACTCTCTCCCTTTTCTTTCACCCTTGCCTTTCCAGGAAGGTAAAGGGTTAATAGAGATAATCTGTCTTCTGTTTCATAGAGAGTCCAGTCTTAAACCTTGACAACACTGGCATGCTTCAAAGCCAGAGTTAATTTTTCTCCAGAGCTAGGAAGACTGCTACCCTTTCTTCCCCTTCAGTTACCTTCTCCTACTTGGCACCCTTTATATCAGTGCTGCTGTTTGCCCAGACAGTGATTTCCCTCTGCTCTCCCCCTGACTTCAAAGGGAATTAGACCATGTTCTAATGGACATAATGTTAAGGTATCAGAGATGCCCACTGTCTGCACTGAAGAAATCAGTGGGAACGAGATATGCTGCCCACCTGTGAAATTCTGTGAATTCAGCTACATGCCTAAAAAGATTCTTTGACATTTTTATTCACATATATATCTGGCCCTGATAGTCTCCTGACCCAAATCCAACTCTTCTGTGGTTAAGAATTCATTCTCTTTGTGGATCTGCAGCTTTAATCAGAGCATTTATTCCATTCACTACTTTCCAATTTTCTATATTATCTTTTAAAAGATTAATGTTTTACAAGGCTTTTTTAAACCCATTATGTTGATTCCTGTTCTCCCTCTTTACTTCCTCCCCTACCTCCATCTAGATTTTCCCATCAAACTAGAATTTCTTTAATAACCACAAGACCCCTTAAAACACAAAAAGTCCATCTGTAGTGAAGCTTATAGAACTTCTGCCTGGATTTCAGCAGTAAAAGCTGAAGTTTTATTATAGCAGTGTAAGTTCATAGAGTCATAGATTCACAGAATATTTTGGGTCGGAATACATCTTAAAGGTCATGTATTTCCAACCTCCCTGTCATGTGCAGGGACACCTCCCGTTAGCCCAAGTTGCTCCAAGGCCCATCCAGCCTGGTCTTGAACACTGCCAAGGAGGGGGCATCCACAACTTCTCTGAGCAAAGCGGTCCAAAAATAGTTGATTTTGATTTTTCCGACAGGAAACAGTTCAAGGTTTTGAAGATTGTTGCCTGAACTGATTACATTACAAGTAATTGTGAAAAATCTGAATAAGACATTATATAGTCTTATTATATTTTTTGTCTCTCTCTCTCTCTATATATATATAATAGAGGCAGTGCAGGAGAGCAAGCATCTGATTACATACATACGTAGATGTACATAATATGAATATACATATATACTTCATTCACATATATATGTACACAAATACATATATGTACATAAATACCTATATATGAATATATATACACAAAATATAATACATTTGTTTTGGTAAATGCAGCCATTATTGCCCTGTAATGAAAACACTCTGCATGACTGATTAGAAGGCATTATTGGATACCACCGACTGCTCTTTACTGTACTGCAGGTGTTAATGCACTTAGAAGATTAAATTTGCCCTCAGGAAAAAAAGAAGTATTTTTGCTAGATGGGATCTCACAGTCCAGCCTCAGGAACAAACGAGGCATTTTCACTCATCACTGCAGATGCAGTATAATTGGGAAACAGACTCTTAAGAAATGCAAATTAAGCAAAAGCTATGAAAAAACATGCAAATGAGAAAAAAATCCCAAACTACTGATATGAGTGCAACTCCTCTTTGGCAGAACTCTCCTGAAAAAAATGCATGGTGCACGGCTTGAAGTCACCACCCTGACTGCACTTGGCTGGCAGCAACTATGAAACCCTGCAGCTGAATGCCTGCGAGTTTTTAGTAATCTGTCTGAAACAGGCTACTGCTTTCACATTTTTTCACTGCTCCCATCACATATTCACTCTACTAACATGCCTTGTAACCTTGGGCAATTTGTGATGGGATAAAAACTGACCAACTCCTTTAGGCACAAGGGTGGTTTTCCAGATCACATTATGAGGGTATTGTGGTGACTTTTGTATGGCAAAGCATCACTTCAGACATAATACGGTCAGGCTGAGAGGCTGTTAATCCATCCACTGTCATGAGCAATGTGTTTGTTTAATTATGTTCCCAGGCAAATAAAGATCTCAGTTGGCTGAGTCCTCATTCTCTCCTCTTCTCTCGCCCCACCCCCACATTAATTAATGATGGAAAGGACCTTAAATGCAGTTAGGTATCTTCTTGAAAGTGTCATTTACTGTAAATATCAGCAGGCTTCATCCTTGATAACACATCACTCAGAGTACTAAGGAATGACTGAGTGTGGAATCAAGGATGGCAGGAGTCATGAAATACAATTCTCTGGGAAATTTTAATGTTTCAGTGTATGCATTATTTCTCATCAGAAACTTCCAGAAGAACATGAAGTTCAAAACTAAATACTGACTAAGGATTTCTGAAGTAATTATTTTCTAGGAAAAAGCAGTCTTCTATGTATATGTAGTATATGATATATTGCAGCATATTTAATAGTGGATGATATATTAATATGACTGAAAAGTCTAAACAAAATGAATTAGTAGTAAAAATAGAGTATTTTTCTTATCAGAACAGCTCCTTCAAAAGATTTACCCCAGAGGATTTAATTAGAACTGATTTATTCACTAAAAATATTTCCATTCCAATGAAATTGTCTTTTCCAATGAAAAGACTTTTCCTCTTTTTTTTTTTTTTTTTTTAATCACCTCTCTTCAGTATTTTCTTAAACCTGAAAGCATAGCTCAGTCTTTTCTTTATGGAGGGAAATGCTCAAGTCCCAGACAGAATTCATTTGGTTAAACTTAGAGCTACTTAGAATCTTTTTTAGCACAGTTTGTACATTCCTCGTCAGAAAGCTATTGAAATGAATGTTTTTTCAAAGTCATTACTGAAGAATTTTTATGTAATAAAACTCCATTCAGCAACTTTAAACACAACATTTTGTGAGTCAATTTTATATAAGTTTCACACAGGTAATTTCTGAATTCCCTCAAAAATGACATAGAATCAGAGTTGAAGCTAGTGTTTCTGTTGCCTGCCATAGATATATACTGTCAGACAGAAACTTAAAGCTGTGTTGCTAAATGTTTCCTTTCATCACACTCTCATGAAATACTGATAATATGCCCTGAAGAGGACATGCCTTGTTCCCATGTAGGTTCGTGATTTTGTGGTGGTGATATTGGTTTTGGTTTTGTTTTGGGTATTTTTTTGTTTTGTTTTGCTTTGTTTTGGTTTTGGTTTTGGTTTTGTGAAGCTATCATCAAATGCTTTTTTCTTACTTTGTAACCTGGTTGGTAATATCCTGGACCCAGTATTAGTTTTTTAGGCATGCATACTCTTTGTTTTCATTAGGCACACTTCAACTCTTGGTTGTTTTTCCACTGACTTAGAAGTACCTGTAGCACTGCACTGACTGTGGGGTCAGTGCAGTCAGGGGTTATGAAAATGGAAATGAAGGGTTATTCTGGGGAGGGTTGTTCTTTTGACCGTTTCTGTGATGTGCAGCATGGCCTCAATAAACTACTTCAGTAGCAGTATGGGGGTGAGAGGAATCTGCAGTGGGATGGATGGGAGATGAATGAAACTTCATTAGCCAGCTTTGCTGCCAAAATCCAAGTGCCTCTGAATTATAGCTTCTGGCAGCTTTACTAATGTTGTGGCAATTGATGATTTGCAAGAATAAGGACTACATATCAGGTATTTAAATTTTAGTTTTGTGCTAGACCAGTGTTAAGTAAAATGATACCAGGTAAACAAACCAACCAACCCTGAATTCTTTGACCATACCTGATTAAAATCAAACATTTGGCTGGTGCAAATCAAGGGGATGCCATGACCTTTTGGAGGAAGTAGAATGGTCTAATAAAAGGGAGGAATGCAAAGGAAACAGAAGTATGTGAACAAGGGAGACATCAGAGCCTTCTTGAAGCAAACATGAGATTCCTTATTAGGTTCAAGAAGATAGAGACATCACACTGGGCTCCGGTCCTTCCTCTAAAACAGAATATAATTATGCTGGCTTCTGTGTCTTCATTTACAGCTTTTCAAAGTAACTCCCTATACGCTTTCAGCAGTTTAAAGAGAGAATACACATGTGGATACAACTCCTCAGTGACCCCAGTGAGCTGCATAACACAGTTGAGGTGACAGGCTTTTTGCCATTTTTGTGCTCATCCAGGTTCCAGGCTAATATGTCTCTGAGACGCTTGTTTGTCTTTTGCCAGACAAAAAAAAAACATTTTACCCAATACAAGGTGATTCTGGGTTGGGCTTCATAATAGATTTTAAAAAAATAATAAAAAAGGTGGATGAAAATTTTATGGTTGTTTAAGGACTAGTCCTGTAGTCATCATGTATTGGCATAAAAACTAAGTAATGGGACCTTCCAACTGGGGAAAAAATAAAGGGCTGGAGACTGAAGCAAATTAGGTACAAATGTTTTAAAAATTGGTACATCAAATATCTTGTATTGTGAATTTGACATTGGCTTGTCTCCCACATCCTTCACATTTAGGAAATTTTGTAAATTAATAAAAATACAAAAAATATTTTGATTAACTAGAACTTGAAACTTTAATATAATTAATTTCAAGTTAGAAGACTTTAGGAAAAAAAAATAGAAGAAAAAAACCCAACAAACCAACCAATAAACAAAACCCCAAAGCACTAAACAACATTTTAACAAAGCTGATTTTGTGACAAAAGAGGCTGAAATGGCATGCCAGAATCTGTTTGCATGTCAGCTCTGCTGCTATATAACTTACAAACATGCTATTAGCACTCTAGCACCTCAACCTAGCACTTAGTTTCATAAAAAAATAAGCCCTGCATAAAAGATGTACACAACGTCTTGACATAGGAATGCTGATTTAAAAACTGGAATTCGTAGCAACCCAATAAAAATGAGGGTTGGAAATTAACTGGGCATAATGTAGTCTTTGCAGTTCTCCAGAGTCCTTGGATAAATATAAAAATAAATTACGAAGAAATATAAATTAAAAGAAATAGCCTTTTCGTCAGATGGTCTGCATTTCTAATTGAAAATTTCATCTAGCATTAGTTGGCAGGAGCATGGAACTCACAGTGTGAAAGGTCAATAAATGAATCTAATACATGGAAAAAAATGTCTTACTGGAGAAGGTGATGGACACCATCCATTTTAGAGCTACACGCCCTACTTGTTTACCCATTTCAAAGCCCTTTCTTACACTTTGGTGATACAACTCCACTACATTCACTTGATAAGGACCTAACTGGTTCAGTTTCCAAATGAGGAGATATAGGAGAAAATCTGTTCATACTTAAGGTCTATCCAGCTCACACAGCTGGTAGAAACCTCATATTTGTGAAACAGTAATACTGAAGAGAAAATACATATTTCGTTCTGCAATACTAACAGGCTGTGCCAGGGTTATTTTAATGGCTTGGTTGATGCTAGTGGTTTATGAGAAGAGACAAATTAAAAAGAAGCCTTACAAAACATATCTGAATCACTGCGACAGTTCACATTCATCCAGTGCTGTTTTAACAGTTTACAAAAACTGTATTTTAGACTACTTTGTGCTTAGCCCCAGGGATTTTCTCTGCTGACTTTTACCATATAAAATGAATATATTTATTTAGATGTAGAGTCCTCCAGGGGTGAAGACTGTCTCTTATCATGTGTCTTTTATTGGGCCTCACACACTGCAGTTTGTCTTGATGGTGTTGTAATACAAACAAGTAATGTATTTGAAAGCCAGAACGTGCACTGCAATCACTCACTTTAATCTCCAAAACAAAATGGCAGGGGTTTAGGAGGATTCAAGTTCTACTTGCTTAGGAAGCAAGTGCGAACTACAGAGTTAAGGAGTTTAACGGGCTTCCTACGTAACAAAGTCACTCATCACTAATGAGAATATGAATCTTTTTGCATTCATTCCACAACCTCAAGCCACTCACTAATAGTAGAAATAATGGATACAACCAGAAGCAAGTGAAATGTATTTTATTTCCTTCCATTTAACTCTTCCCAGAAACTCAGCAGTGGTTCTGTATGATATCTGGTGGTTACATTAGGATACATTTACAATACTGTTTAAATTAAAACTATGCACCCAGATGCCAGCTGAGAGTCTGTATTTGATGGATCTGATGACAAAATGGAAGAAAGCTAAGCTCACAGATTTAGGAAGCAAAGGTCTCTTGGCATGGCCAAGGCCTTGCTTGAGATAACAAAGTAAATTTTTTAAACAACCTTTTGTTTTCATTCTCTGTACGCAGCTTTGATCTGCTTTATTATATTACTTTCAGCATTTAAGTCTTCATGGATCACAGCTTCAGATTAGCAAGAAATCCTGCAGTTAATGAAGTGCAGTGAAGGGTTTTGAGCAGGGGATTGGCACTGGTTTTGTGGCTTTCATTGGAGTTATTCTTCAGCCATCGGAAGAGTAAGAAATACCTAATAAAAAACCAAGGTTAACTCAATGTCTGTAACAACTTCTTCCTGACATATCTTCCAAGTTCATTCAAAAGCATTTTACTGGACCCTGATTCTTCAGTCATACAAATCAGTGCAGCTTCACTGATGTTAAAGAAAGAACTTGGACTTAACAGCAGTTGAGATTCAAGCCTGTGCTCTTTATATTGCAGCGGCTATATTTACATTTGCAAGTAGTACCGTGCATGGAGTAAAAGAAGCATGGATCTGAGCCTACAGCAAAACAGAGTCCATACAGTGTGTGATACAGGGATTTTATTTTGGGTCAGTTTTTCCCATGGAGTGAATACCCCATAGAAGCTGGCGTACAGTTTGGGTGCTGCTGGAGAGCTGGCATACAGTAGAATGGTGTATGTCTCTGGTTTAGTTTCATTCTCAAGGATTCTGGTTTAGGTGCTGCAAGACTACATCAATATGCAGACCAAAGCATGTTTAGGTGAGACCATTGGGAAATCTGTTTCAAAAGCACAGCCCCAATATGAACAACACAGTCCCAGTATGAACAATCATGAATCAAAATAGTAAATCTAGCGCAATTTCTTAGAGCTTATAAATTGACCTTAATTTTGAAACATGCCTCTTCAGGACTGCACCAACTATCTGTGTTATCATAACCTTGAATGTTCTTCAGAAGACTAACAGCCATAAGAATGTCATCTGCTTTCAGCATTCTGAGCATTTTTGAGGAAAGCATTTGCTCATTTATGAAACTCTAATTTTCATATTCTCCAAGGATGTGTAACACGGAATACAACAATAATGGGTTGTCTCAATTGCTGCTTGTTTCTAGGGACAGTGTCAGGTTCAGACTCAGGGTACCCGCTTAGATGCCTAAATTATTTTGATGTTGAGAGAATACCACCAATAAAATCTCCTCCTAGTTAATCGTGTTTAATTGTTTTAAAGTCCTACTGTAAGCAGAATGGATGTATTTTGACTATTGCTGAATTATCAAACTAAGTTTAGGTTGCTTTTAGCTTTAAATTTAGTATATTACAAAGGCAGATTGCTTTGTCAAAACTAGACTTGTAAAATGTGTGGACTTAACATGCGTCAGTCAACGTTTTCTAGCATTAAATTTTCATACCTAACATAGACAAGACAAAGAAAAAGCCAAAGAAAAAGCCAAACAGTGATAGCTAAACCAAAGGAATCAGAAGATATTTATGTCTTTATAAAATATCCTGTTAAAAAAAATAAAAATTACTATTGGGTTTATTTCTATTGCTGCAGCATCTGGGAGGTGTCACTGTTTTGTTAAAAAGAGCAGAACTCTAAAGCACCTTTGCTTTGGATGAACAAATTTTAATCAGTAGGTTAGGGAAATTTACTGCTAAACATCACACAGCTAATGCAGAAGATCTAAGTCTCTTAGCTGTCCTAACAACGCTTACCTTTATGAGTCAGAACACAAAATGCAAGGCTGAGAAACTATATCATGAGCAAAGGACTGAAAATCAGAACAGCATTGTCGTGGTTTGGGACAACACAACAAGAAAAGGAACAGCCACAAGGCCACTCACTCAACTCCCCACACACACACACTCTGGGATGAGGACAAAGCTCATGGGTCGAGACAAAGGACAAGGAGGGTTCTTCACCAATTAAGGTCCCAGGCAAAACAGACTCAACTTGGGGGAAAAAGTAATAATTTAATTTCACACTGATCAAACACACGCAAGACACAGACAACACAAAGAGCAGGGCTTGCATATGTTACCACACCCCTCCCTTCTTCCCGGGGCCAAATCACTTTGTTCCCGCTTTCTCTCCCTCCTTCCCCCCAGTGGCACAGGGGGACAGGGGATGGGGTTTAGAGTCAGTTCACAGGCTGGTGGTTCCTGCTGCTCCTTCCTCCTCAGGAAGGATTCCTTACAGTCCTTCCCTGCTTCCCCACGGGGTTCCTCCCATGGCAGAAACACCTCCATGAACCTCTCCCTCATGAGTCCTTCCCACGAGGTCCGGAGCTGCTCCAGCCTGGGCTTCCCACAGAGTCAGGGGCTGCTTCGGGAACAAACTCCCCTGGCGCCGGGGTGTTCCAAAGCTGCGTAATCAGAGTCCACTGGCAGCAAATCCACTGGCCACAAAATCCAAGTCCACTGGCCAAGTTCACCCCTCCTGGCGCCTTCAGGGAATGTTCCACCACGTTCCTCCACGAGTGCAGAGGGACAGCTGCCATCTCGCCATGGGTTGCAGGGAAACTTCTGCTGGGGCACCTTCTTCCCCTTCTTCCTCACCAACCACCAGCACTGCTCTCCTCCTTCTGCACTGCTCTTCTTTGAAGTGCCTTTCTGCTCAGGTGTTATAGCTGTTCTTTCATATGTTAATCGCCGAGGCGCATCTATTGTCCTTCTAATGGATCTTTGGCTGGGTTTGGAAGCACCAGGATCTTCTCAGCTTCTTAGCTGAGCCACTCCTGTGGCCCTTCCCCCACTACCAAAAAAACTACCAAACCAGAACAAGCATCTTGAAAACAACAAAACAATTTTGTAAGAAATACAGGATGTCTGTTTTTTACTGCAATTATTTTGTAGATGAATCTTCATTTAAGGATCTGTTTAAATGTCTCAGGAGAAGTTTAAAGCTCCAAGCATTTTGACAAATACTTATATAATCCTCAGAGTGACATGGATTTTCTTTTCTTTCTACTGCAAGTCCATTGAAGCACAACGAGAAGACTTTTAGAGACTTTGCATGAGATAGCAAGTGGGAAAAAAAAAAAAAAAAAGGATAGGGCCTTGCCACAAAGTTTGCGAGACACAGGTGTATAGGAGGATCAGGAAAAAGGGTACAATCCCTTCTTGTTAGGTGAGGAACAGAAACAAAGGACAATATACTTATAGGTACATAAATGTCTGAATCAAAACTATCTCATTGTAGTTGTGTACATAAGCAGGAAACATACTGGTGATATATATATATGTTTTAAATACAAAAAACTTCCATTTTCTATTCTATCTTTGTAGCAAGGAAGTGTGAGATACATCCTGATTATTTCCTCACTGCAGGCAAAAGGGCAAGCTGGAGTATGTCACTGGAATACTGTGACAATCATGATGGCAGGGGCATGGAGGTGCTGGTGGGAAAGGAACTGAAAGCTTAGAGCAGATGCAGAACTTTGGGTTTTCAAATCTTTTAAAGCTCCTGGAATCACACAATGGTAGAGTTAAAGACCTGGGAGGAGAAGCTTCCTCAGGCTAGCAGGGTGAGGAGGGGGCTGTCTCTAAAGCCAGCTACCTAACAGGAAACTTCACAGGGATAGAGTGGGAACCTTGGTGCGCAGGGTAAGTCACTTCCATGCAACACCCTCCATCCATGTAGATTACATTGTGAACACTTGAAACTTCTGGGTGATGTTTCTGAATTACATGGGTTTGTAGTAGGAGACAGGTTCCATTCCTTCCCTTTGAAGCCAGGTCACCATGCAGCAAAATGTTCAAGATTCCCACAAAGAGAGAGAAGAGGAGGTACAGGTCACCAGCATGGTGTAGTGGGCACTTGCATCAGAGAAAGTGCCTTGACTTCTGATCTCTGCTTCAAGGAGACTTTCAGCATTTGCTGAAGTTGGGAGCACAGCTGCATTTTGCAAGGAGCCCTGTCCTGCTGTATTTGTGTTCAGCATGCTGAATTAACCTGCTGACAAACAGCCATGGCCAGGCATGAGCAGCTGCTGAGCCACTCAGAAGCTAGAATCAACTCTGGGTATAGGAACTTCTCTGCTCTTGGAGACTCTCACCTTATAAAAAGGGGTGGCCACAGCAAGCTCAGGCATATCCAGGTTTAGGCAGCAGTTATGTCTATTTTCAAGGTTCTGATTTTGTTCTGTAGCTCTTTTGTTTTTGGCACTAGAGTTCTTTATTAGAATTAGCCTCAAGTGACCTGCCCAAGTTTGTGGAGCAGCAGGTTATAGAAAAGCTGGATCTTCTCAGTATCCATCACAGCAGAGGATGTGGTCATGGATATGCAGGAAGGAGTCCATAAAACTGCAGTTAACCTGTGATGAATCAGTTCTTTTGTTCTTCAGATCCCACCATGGTAATACTGACTTCTGCTTGTATGGGATTGAGAAAGTTTTTTACCCATATTTGTGTTTATATTTTATGCTTGTAGAGGTCAGGAATCATCTTTGTCCAGCCTGCCTACACTATACAATAACACAATATGCTGGATTTCTGTGAGATAAGCCACTGTCAGCTGTATTAAGGAAGAATTTTGCCTTACAGATTAACACAAGCAGTAAGCCATTTCAAAACAGCAATGGATGGATTGTGGGAATGAACTTTTAAGTGCAGCTTGTTCAGGCTTGTGCTGGTATTTGGTGCTGAAAAGAGCTTTTAGTCATGTCAGTGGGAAACTTCAAACAAAAGCTTTAAGAATTTGCCTGACAAAAATACCCTGGAATTACAAGATATTTTCCTTTCAAAATAATCACACATTAATCATATATATTATAATGAGTAATATCCCTTCCTCACTCAAGAAAATTCAATTTCTCAATTTCTAACACTTGAATCTGGGCTCAAATAACAGGTAGCAAATACTATTTGCAGTTATAATTTTTCATTGCTTTTCAGTTAGAAGTCTTTTTTTCAGCTTTGGTGAAATGAATAAGACAAAAATATATATGTGCTCAGGAAATGTATCTGTTTTGCCTGTCACTCAGAGTGGAAATGAAAAAGCAAAAAAATGTATTGGAAGAAAAAAGCCAGCAATTCCAATCCAAATCAATAAAATATTTTACAGGTTAAGCATGAGATTCAGCTAATTTACAGCTACCATTTACAGTGTGAGCATTTACCTTGGAACTAGTTATCTAAGATCCCTTTTCCAATCAATAGAGTGAACTAAACACTTCTGAAGTGCAAAAATCCAACCCATTTTAGTTACCTACTTCAGGAAGAACTGAATTTGCCCTTTCTTTCCTTTCTTTCTTTCCTCTGACCATCAAATCATGTCATGCAATTCAGCATCAACCTTTAGTCTGATGAATTCTATTTTAATCAACTAACAAAAAAAACCCACAACAACAAACAAAAAATCCAAAACGCCATTAAACATAAAAAAGAGTTGGGATTTTGAAGTGTTCCGTCTGAGGGGATTTTTCTTGGGGTTTTCTTGGGGAGGTTTTTTTGCCTCTGTAGGAAGCATTACACTTGTGCCACAGCTAGCTATGTCTGAGATCTACTCGTTTCTAAATGCATTAGAACCTCTTGAGTGTTTGTTCTGCTAATCCACTGGGGCTAAGCCACAAGCAGAGGACGTAAGGAATATTTTTACTCTGGGTTAGCTTGGCTGAGCATTGGGATTTTTTTGCTGAGTAAGGAATTTGCTCCTCTATGTAGTCTTGTCTGAACATTTTTATTTGAGCTCCTCTACTCTTACAGGTGTCCAGATTTTCACCTCTGTTCTCCTGCCCTGGCCTTTTCCTGCCCCGTGTTACAGTTCTGCCTGGGTTTGCTCTTGTTCAGATACTACCCTGGACTCCTGAAAGTCCTGTCTAGTGCTGAGGTGATGCAATGAAGTTGTGGACCCTTCTAAATTAGACTTTTTTGTCTAATTTGAAACACATAATCCACAAAGAACTGGTTTAGAGGTCTCAAATGGTCTACTTGATCTCTCTGTTCACATATTCTCACAAAAGCATTCAATACAGTCAGCAAAGATCTTGATCCTTAACTGCAAAATCATTAATAGTCAGATTGCTATTGGTGGCATGAATTACAGTTAGGCATGTTTGTCAAGGGCACATGCAGGTCAAAAAAGTATAAAATTAGGCTTTTCATAAGGTATACATACTTGCATAATTGTCTGTATTCTATATCCTCTGAATTATTTACCAGAATGGTTATATCGAGGGTCATAATTTGTCCCGGAATATTTGCTAGGTCCCTGCAGAAGTAAAAGCAAATTAAAGAAACCTAGAGAATTCACCCAGTTTCATACTAAACCTAAGAATTCCCAAAGAGGCTTTATTTTTAACATCATCTCGATAAAGCCAGTGTCACCCCTTGTGTAAATTCCCATTGACTCAGAAGGGTGATGGCATCTATTTTACCTGTCCATTAACATGTTTGTGTCATGAGTATGAATATAGGGCAAGAGGAAGGAAGACCACCAATAACAGGAAAGAAAATAAACCAGAATCTTGCTTGAATTTATTCTGAAGCTTTCTTGTGAGAGCTTCATGTTTGTGCAGCCCCTTCACATCATGTAAAAGGGATGAGGCAGCAGTAGGTGTCATGTAGGCATTGCTAAAACTCTGCTTTCACAGAAGGATAATTCCTTTGTCTGTAAGTGCCACAGAAAGGAGTCAAAAGTTTTCAGTCTGGAGCAGTCCTCTTAGGCCCTGGACATGGTAGAGGTATGAACAGCACAGGATACAGGTAGTGAGGCAGAAGTGAGTGACACTTCGATCCATTGGGCAGCATGAGGTAAAGAAGAATGTCTTTTAGGTCTGGAAAACCTTCTAAATTATTCCTGAAGACTCTTACTGTTTAATCATCACTCTTAGCCATTGAGTGTGACAGAACCTGTGTATTTCAGTGTCTGAAATCTAACTGGGAATGTTCAAGTAAGGCAAGAGGTTATGTAACTTAGTTATAGTTAATGTGGGAGCCTCTTAAAGTATGGTCCTTTGCAAGCAGATGTTTTTGTGTTTTCAATTCCTGTTTTTATGTTCTAAAGCTGTGTGCTCTCAAGAGAAGGGAGTGCTGTTTAAGTTTGAGACCTGACACCATCCTCAATCCAGTCAGTGTCTTTCTCCTCTCTTGAAGAGTAGTGGGAGAAGTGGGAGGTGATGCATTAAATCTTGTTAATACTTTTTGTTGGCTTATCCTATTGGTTTTGACATTGCACCTTATATCTGTCATTTTTATAGATGTACATAAAATTGGCCTGAGGAACAGATCCAATTTGGCATCTTATTTTTAACCAGTGTTGCTCATAAATCATGCACGGTATGTATCAGTTTTAAGAGGAAAAGGCATGGGTGCCCAAGGCTTATGAATTCCTCACAGCTCATAAATTTAACTGGAAACCTGGCTTGTAATAATGTGGGTTTACAGTTTCCATGTCTATTTTTCTGTAATTTTGACTAAACCTCACACCAAACTTTAAAACCTGTTTCACCATAAAGACATAATGAATTGCATTTGTTTATTCATTTTTTTAGAAACTCAGCAGTATTAAGCCTGACAGATTTTTCTTTTATTATATTGATAAAGTGGATGCTATTGCTGTACATAGGTAGGATGAAGGGGAAGGTTTGATTGCCTAAATTAGCTATGGAAGTTTGAATCTGAAAGCTGCAGAACCACTCTTGATGGCCCTGATTTATGGTAGAGTTGCCATATCACAGTATCACACTGAATCAAAGAATTGTCAGAGTTGGGAGGGCCCTGTAGAGATCATCTAGTCCAACTCCTCTGCTAAAGCAGGATTGCCAAGAACACATTATCCAGGACTGCATCCAGGCGGGTTCTGAATATCTCCACAGAAGGGGACTCCACAGCCTCCCTGGGCAGCCTCTTCCAGTGCTCTGTCACCCTCACTGTAAATAAGTTTTTCCTCATATTTAAATCAAACTTACTACGTTCCAGCTTGTGCCCATTGCCTCTCATCCTGTTTCTGGGGTCTACTGAAAAGAGTCTGGCTTCATCCTCCTTGCACCTACCCTTTAGATACTTGTAACCATTAATAAGGTCTCTCCTCAGCCTTCTCGTCTCCAGGCTAAACAGTCCCAGCTGTCTCAGCCTTTCTTTATAAGAGAGATCCTCCCATCTCTCAGTCATCCAGTTGCCTTCCACTGGACTCTCTCCAGTAGGTCCCTGTCTCTCTTGAACTGAGTAGCCCAGAACTGGATGCAGTATTCCAGATGTGGCCTCACCAGGGCACAGTAGAGGGGGAGAATGACCTCTCTTAACCTACTGGCTACACTCTTCCTTATGCATCCCAGGATTCCATTGGCCTTCTTGGCAACAAGGGCACACTGCTGGCTCATGGACTCATGGATAATTTACTATCTACCAGGACTCCTAGATTCTTCTCCTGGAAACTGCTTTCTAGGATGTCCATCCCTAGCCTATAGTGGTGCATGGGGTTCTTCCTCCCCAGGTGTAGGACCCTAGACTTGCCTTGTTGAACCTCATCAGATTCTTCTCTGGCCAACTCTTCAGCCTGTCCAGGTCACACTGGATGGCAGCACAGCCTTCTGGAATGTCAGCCACCCCTCCCAGTGTTGCATCATCAGCAATTTGCATCTTTGTGCACCAAAATTATATCTTTGTCCTTCTGGTTTTTTTTGTTGTGGTTTTTGGGTTTTTTTCCATATCAGTTTTCTCTTTTGTTAGGCACCTCTTAGAAAACTTAAATGACTCTGAGAATTTTGAAGTCCACTGCCCAAGAACCAAGCCAATAGAGAGCTCTTAAAGGTGTGTATTGGAGAAAGGACATTTCCCAGGAAAATATCTTTGATACAATAATTCTATCATATCAGGAAGTATTTTACCCACAGATCATTGCTGACCTTAATTTCTGACACAGAATTTTATTTTTGTTGTTCCTGGAGGAATGTGACTTTTTCTTTTTGAGAAGCAGTGCTCATTTCAATCAACACTAACAAAGTATGTGACCAGCCTGCTGAAATGCACATGTGCTGTTCAGTGTATATCTGAAGGAAAAATGGTTGCTATTGAAATTTTTGAGAACTCAACATTTTCCTTATCAAACTTGTCAGGAATAATGAAAGCATTTTCATGAAGTCATACTGAAATTATATTTTTTGGGGGGAAGAAATCAATTAAAACTCTTTTCATAAAATATATATATATAAAATATGGCTTTAATTTAAAGCAAAACATCTCTGATAATACATTTGGGGTTCATGCAATTTAAATTTTGGACTTATTATATTAAATTTATGTGGTGCTTCAAAACATTTAAGATTTCCTTTTTTCTTATTTCCGTGAAGTGAATAATTCTTTTCTTGGTTAGCTATGACCTTAAAAGAAATCACCCTTCCTCTTTAAAAGACAAATTAACTGTTACATTTCCTCCGTGTTCTTCATATCTACACAGTACAGTGAACTAGAACCTGGATCTCTTATACTAGATTTTGCAAGGGGATTTTATTCCTGTTTGGTTGAGGTCTCATAAAACTGTAGTAGTTTAGATCCAGTAATTCCCAGCTGCAAGTGAGAAATTTACACAAATTATTTTTTTAAGCGCTTCCACTTCCATTTCACACAGAATTGATTGTGTGTCCATTCTTCTACCCCTTGAATGCTGTAACCAATGCATTTTTAGCTCTAATATACATCATACGGGAAGAGGTTGACTTCCTTCTTAAAGAAGTTGCTGCATTTCTCAGCTGCAGTCTGGGACAAAGATAGTCTGTTATTGAGCAGCTGTGCTTGTTCTTCCTAAACTAGTATTTTCAGAATTATGGTCCTGACCTCACGTCATGACACGTTGTCACTTTTTATTTTGTAACTCTTACAAGGAATGACAGCCCAAAGGGAATTAAATTGCAGGAGCCAGACTTGCAGGTGGAAGCAAAAGCAAGGGAAGGAATATGGCTGAACAGGCTGGTGTGATTCCATAACAAACACTTAAAGTTGTTTGGTTTTTTTCCTACTTCGCAGACTGAGTAGCTGCCTCTGTTTTAGGTAATTTTCAGAAGTATTTTCTGAGAAACTGAAGCCAGTCTATGATCAAGGACACATGGAAGTGGCAGGGAATTGAAAGCTTTTCTCTTCTCACCTCAGACAGAAGAGAAATTGTGAGATCAATTTCCCCACAGCATGCACTTGTCAGTTTTAGCTGCACATTCTTCCAGAATTTCTTTGTTTGAATTTCTCCTCATCAGGAAATCAAACTTTCTTAAAAATGCTTGCTTTTTGGACTTGGTTTTGGTGTTACTTGGCTGCAACAGTCTGCTGACAGCATTCATTGCAATCAAACGTTACCAACACATAGCCTTTAAGTTGCTAGAATATATCCTTCTTGCCACTTCAAACACAGCTGAAAAACAATACACTGCTGATAGTATGGAAAGCTCTTGTGCATCTTAATTTTATTTTACTTGCTTTTGGGGCCCTTCACTAAAAGCTGTTCCTTTGAAATTACACATTAATTAAGAAGTAAATGTCTGTTGACTCTGAAGTTCAGTGATACACTGTCAGTTGATGTGACATGCTGGTCTGCAGTTTACTGTTTTCTGGCAGCATTAGGATTTGCAGTGTGGCTTGTATCCAAGGCAATAAACATATTATTCTAAGAATCAATGCAGAATGTTCTTGCTTTATAGGTATTAGGCCCATGGGATAAATGAAGTAAAACCAACAGCCATTAAACACATCTTTAAATTATTGTTTTCATGCTTTATTGACATAAAAATGTACATAACTTAAAGGCAAGTTAGATAATATCTATGCTAAGTTACATTTGCATTGAATCCATCTTGATTCACCTCAAGAACTGGAAGGCCATTTAGAGGACAGGCGGTATCATTCATAATGCTTCCATTTGTGATAGTGTAATTTACAGTGAAAAAGAAAGATAAAAATAAAGCAGAAAGTAGAGGATTTTTGTCTCAAAAAGAACATTTGAATGATGTAATGCAGTGAAGACTGTAGGTTAATTGTATCTTGTCTAGCTTTTCCTAAGGCAGGAAGGATACCTGGCAAAGAATTATTCCTAAAATTCTGTAACTTTAATCAGAATGTTGAGTTGAAGAGGTTATTTCCATAGAAAAACAAATATTTAAGAAATCTATTAAACATAATAACAAATTCTGCTGATAGAGGTAGTCATTTCAACAATTCTTGGAAAAACCTGTCCTGCGTGGTGTAAATTCATGACATGGTTGTTTATGCAGTGGATTGGCCAGTGGAGGAAGTCAGCCTCTACTTATCCTGTAGGCTGCAGTTGGAAACAGGGTCTTCCCAAGCCCAACGAGGATGGGTCAATCTGTTGCTGGGTTTCTGCTGAGGCATTTCAGCAGTACTACAGGCCGTTCTTTCAAGAACACAAGTGATTAGGCTGAATAAAGGACATAGGCTTATATAGTATTTAATTATTCAAAAAGAAAAGTAGCTACTTCATTTCCACTGCGGCATGTCAATTGTTTCTTTTCTAATACAAAATGTTTAACACTTCTGATTTGGAAATCATAGGGCCAATTGTTTAGTAAGCTGTTTATCTGGTTAGGTCATTCCACTAATGCCAACAGAGATAGAGGGGATGAAATAAGTATAAGAAAGAAGAGCTGGTGTTATAAGTTTTGAAAAAAAAATAACCCTTAGCTTAAGTGCCTAAGTACTACCATAAATTTCAGCTTCTTCACTTTCTTTTAAGCAATCTTTTTTTTTCTGTCTGTGTTTCATGGAGTAAAGTGAGGTTACTTAAAGCCATAAGGCTAAAAAAGAGAAGAGTAACTACAAGTAAACTAAAAATACTGAGTTTTAATTGTCATTGTTCCTAAAATGTTAAATGATTTTAAAAGCAGAGATTGATGGCATCTCCTGTGGCTTTCGTTGCAAAAATAAACAACTCTGAAAGCTTTTCAAAATTTTCTCTGCAAACTTGCCCAATTCTAAAAACCTGTGCATGTAACTTGGGTAATGCCAGTTCATTTAATGTATTCTGCCTTTTTTTTTTTTTTTTTTTTTTTTTTCCCCACTCGGTATGTATGCACGTATTTCTGTATTCATTCTGGTTAAAATATTTTCAATATATGTATTTCATCCTTTACTCTTTAGGAAGAATTCCTATCCAGTCTTCATCCATGTACATACCTGCTACATGTTCAGTCAAAACTAATACAGGAAACAAGAAAATAAAGCGTTAAAAGATTCTGCTGTGCCATACTCTTCACCCTTGTCTTTGCTATTAACATAACAGAAAAAGCTATCAGATCAGGTTACTTTTTATGTCTGCGAGTACAGTCCGTGTCTGATCTTTGCTCTCTCCTGAAAGGGATTGGTTGAAATAATCCCAGCAGTACAAAATCTCACACTCATATGCTTCTATTTTAGTTCTCTTTTCATGGGAATTACTGCAGTTTTAACCTGACTCTTGCTTTCTTTCCTAGTGCAAAGCTGTGTGATTACAGGGGAAGGGTGATGAAGCACATCAGCTCTGTCTCTTAATCTTCTTATAAACCCTAACAGATTTTGAAGATGAAATTTGGCAAATGTTAATTGTATGTGCAGAATTCATGCTGGGAAAATCTCCTTCAGAAAAAATAAAAAAAAGAAAAGAAAAAAAAAAGACAAGGAAAGAAAAAAAGCTGAGTGCACAGCAGGACTGTTATGTAAGATGTTTATTCCATCAAATCTAGCCCAGTGGAGGTTATGCAGAAAATAGGCCAAAGCTGCAGAGTTGTGACATCATGACATCATCAGAAAGGTCAAAGAAAACATTGGCACACTGAGAAATACTAGTTTATAGTACTGGTTCATTTGCTGTATATTTATTTGTTTTCACCCCTACATCTTGGAATAGAGCCTGATAATGTTAGGTAAGCCTGGGTTGGTTTTGAACTTCCAAAGAAACGTGTGCAATAGCACACGGAAGCATAGGCACATGGCTGTGAGAACTACTGATTGTTTTGATGACAAAATTGAAAAACAGAGAAAATAACATAAAATAAACAAAAACTGGGTAGAGTGTGAAAAGTTGCTTTTAGGTAAAATTTGACTTTAGAATTTTGTCTTAAGAAATTGAAACATTTTGCATACAGCACATACGAATGAATCTACTAATTCCTTTAAGAAATCCTTTTTTCTTCCTCAGTCAGTTCAAAACCAAAATAATGAATTAATTTAAATGTCATGAAACACTTTTTTTCCCTGTTGAGTAACCTTGTGATTAGGAACATGTCTCCAGCTCTTGTTTTGCTGTTGTCAGGCTCAGAATGGCACTGATGCACAGTTGCTGTTCTGTTCTGGCCTTGAGGAATTTACAATTTAGGCAGGCATCCCATTACATTCACACTGATCACCTCTTCTTATGTTATGACTAAAGTGAAGCATATATATGCTCATGTATATAATAAATTCTACACAATCAAAACATTTTTATCCAGATTTATTTTAGTTTTCATACCTCTTCAAATTTGTGGCTAAATTTAGAAAAAATTCCAAGTCCACCACTGAACACTCACTCCCTTATGGGGAGAGGCTGAGGGAGCTGGATCTCTTTAGCTTGGAGGAAACTGAGGGGTGACCTCATCAATGTTAACAAATATGTTGAGTGTCAGGAGTAGAGAGCCAGGCTTTTTTCAGTGACGTCCAGTGACAGGACAAGGGGCAATGGGTGCAAGCTGGAACACAGGAGGTCCCACGTAAACATCAGAAAAAACTTCTTTACTGTGAGAGTGACAGAGCACTGGAACAGGCTTCCCAGAGAGGTTGTGGAGTCTCCTTTACTGGAGACATTCAAAACCCACCTGGACACGTTCCTGTGTGATGCACTTTAGGTGATCCAGCTCTGGCAGGGGGGTTGAACTAGATCTTTTGAGGTCCCTTCCAACTCTTAAGATTCTGTGATTCTATGATTCTATAAACTATGTCCCTAAGCACCTTATCTACAGCCTCCAGGGATGGTGACTCAACCACATCCCTGGGCAGCCTGTTCCAGTGCCTCACAACCCTTTGGGGGAAGACAGTTTTCCTAATATCCAATCTAAGCCTCCCCTCACACAACTTCAGGCCATTTCCTCTTGTTCTATCACTTGTTACTTGGGAGAAGAGACCAACCCCCACCTCATCACAACCTCCTTTCAGGCAGTTGTAGAGGGTGATAAGGTCTCCCCTCAGCCTCCTTTACTCAAGGCTAAACAACCCCAGTTCCCTCAGGCACTTTTCATGAGGTTTGTGCTCTAGACCTTTCACCAGCTTTGTTGTCCTTCTTTGGACATGTGGTTTTAAGTGAGCATATGTAGGTATCTTGGCTTGGGTACAGAGGAATGTACTGCTAATTAATATTTTATTCCCTGCCCTGTGTGAAGTAAGTTATTTCAAGAAAGGAATGAACGTGATGCCCATAGGCGAGTGCTACCTGCAAGAGACACTGGTGACCACACAGCACAAGGAAGTTAAGAGAGGTACATCGATTTTTCAGGCTCCAAGTTGCCACTGGCAACAGGTAGCAAAGCCTCCTGCTCTCCTTCTGGTCAAAGGCAGGCAGCCTGTGGCGGGGTGGAGGCACCTATGGAATACCCATTAGATGCTTTGCTGCTCAATAAATACTTTTTTAAATTATCCTTTTTTTTCCGCCCCTAATTTTTTTTTTTTTTTTTTTTTTTTTTTTTTTAGCTAGACAGATTGGGTGACAGTCTTCTGCAGACTCCAGAGATTTGGAAGCCAATCTTAATAGCAGATTGTATTTGCTTCAGCTTGTGTATGTGAGGGGAGAAGAAAGCAACAAGGCTGAGGATTCATCTGACCAAGTGTAGATACCTTCAGCACAGTTGCTGTGTAGGCTGTTTGCCAGATTCATGGAGACAAATAGATATTGATAGCAATTTTCCTTATCCTAAAGTAGACATCCAAAACAGGTCAGATGAATCACGCCATAAAATGTCTGCTTCTGCACTGCTGCATGAGGGGAATCCTGGGTGACCAAAACACAGGATCTGCTCTATAGATATCTGAAGTCAGATTAAATGAATCTCATCCCAAATCTCCTTTTATAGCTCTGTCCCTTCTGGGCCAAGGAGTCAGGATGGCTTATCACATGGAAAGCTCACACACACAGTTTTCTGTGTGTGCTTGTGTGGTGCCTGGCACAATGGAAACTACTTCAAGGCTTTGTTCTTATGGTGCAACATCTACCTTCCAGGGATCCAGGGAAAATATTCTTATGTCAGGGATAAGGACATTTTCCAGGGTCAGAAACATCCAGTTCCAATGCTCAGTGATATTTCAGTATTTCTATTCTGACTTCTGTGTTTAACACAAATTTATGAGCAAAAAAAATTCCCACCCCTAAAGATATTATTAGTCTGCAGTTTAATTTATGATGGTAATATTTTAACTGAGTACTTTAAATATTCTTTTGTGGAATGCAACCTACTAGTGCTTGCTTACTTGCTGATGCGCACTTAGGTACATGGGATGATCCCATGGGCACCTGCAGGGTCATGGCTCCAGGTCTGTGCTGCCTTTGCAAACTAGACAATAGTTTTGTACTCTTATGACAACCTCAAGGCACATACTCAGTGTCTGTAATTTTATACCTTGTTTGTAACTTCATACCTCCAGCAATATACTTGTTGCAACTGAGTAACCTGTAGATAACAGCACACAAATATTTATTTCACTCCCTGGAAACCATCTGGCCTAATGAGCTGTGCCTTTTCTTATTTGCAATGTGTAACCAGCGCCCAGGGCTGATGATGGACTATGAAGGCAGTAGAGGAGGTGCTTTCAGCTTCAAAGTTCTTCAGACATCTCAGCCTTCTCTTTTGCTGCATTTCTTCTTCATCACACTCTTAAACACTTCCACAAAGGTTAAAACTTTGTATGTCAGGAAAATCAGTTCTTGATTTATGGTCATTTGTTGTAGCTTTGCTCCTTGGCTAACTTCCAATAGGATTTATTGAATTAGGGCATATATAAGACAAAATGGAATTATAATAGGCATTAAAACAAAACCAAACTTTGTCATGATTATTCTGTGATTTACAGCTGATACCTAAAGAACAGAAGAATACTAATCAAAAGAGGAAAATTTTGCACAAAAAAGCCCAGACAATCCTTATGCAATCAAAACTGAATCAAACAACAATTCAAATTAACCAACATCTATTTTTCTTTTCCTTCCAGTGACTTTCAACCTAGAAAGAGTTTGAGATTATTATGAATTTAGATCTGCTGCCCTTTTACACTTTAAATTAGGCTGACAGTTGGAATATATTAATCTTGCCTCTTTTTTAAACCATGATGGCTCTTACCACTCTGAATAAATAGTTGCCTTATTAGGCTCATTTTGTGATTAATTTCAATAGACATCAGAACTTACCCTTTTTCAGTGTGTGTGAAGTGTGGGTTCACAAAAAAAAACAACACCACAAACAAAAACCAAAAAAAGCAACCAACTTTAAATCAAACTGTTGTGTACATTTTCTTGATGGAAGGGAAATGACCACTATCTTCATATTAGGCTTTTCAGAAGGATGCTCCTGTCTTTTTTTTTTTTTTTTTCAGGTTTCCTCAGCTGTTATTTTGCTGACTAAGCAAGATAACTTTCCTGAACAATATGAGCATACTTTGAAGGGCTTTTGTATTGAAAGACTGCAGATCTTTAGGCTTGCCCTTTCAATTTTGATGTGAGTGACAGTGAAAGCTGGGCCTGATAAAATTGTTAAGAGGTTTCATTCTGTTATCTAGTGTTCCGTTTTTATCTGACTAACCACAGCACATCATCACGATTCATGTTTCGAGTTGCAGAAAGCTCAATTGTTAGAGCTTTCAGATTGCAGCTATAGATGAGATTTCCCAATATTCATTCCTTCTCCCCCATTTCTTTTCTTTCCACATCTCGATTGTATCTGGTTGTATTATGAGCCAAAGCACAGATTTCTTGCTCTGGCAGATTGCATTAAAATCACACAGCGCAGGGTTTTGGGTTATTGATTAGCAGAAGACTGACTCCACTGTTAACCAGACATTTCTTCTTCTGCCAGAGACATCTCCATTCCCAAAGACCTATGTGGAGGGACAGAACCTGCTGCACTGTGAGGAAAGCTGCACTGTGAGGAAAGCTGCCCTGCCATTGTTCAAATGGATGTTAGCAAAAGGACCAAAACTCCTCTCTGTCTTTGATGCCCATCAGAACTGACACAGACATTGTTGAGCCCCTTTTGACCTGAACTGTGTATACTGGGAAAGGCTAAGTGCCAGCAAGGTCTGATTCAGGCTTTTGCTTCTATAAATAGGAAAACCAAGTGGTCCATGATTACTGATACAGGTGTAGTGATTAGATGAGATTAAATTTGGGGAAACTTGGCCATGACTGTTAGGGTTGGTTCACAAAAAGAATTAAACACTGCAGAATTTACCCTCATTTTAAAGTGACTTTTTTGTCAGTCGAATCTGAAGGTGACTCACCACATCATGCGTGGAAATGCAAATGCCTTTGATGGATTCTCATGGCAGGGTAGTGCATACTGCACACAGTAGTATGCAGTATTGATTTGCCAGGAGCACATTATGTTATTTAACAGAGCATTTTTTTGTCTTATATTGTTATTTTAAAAGGGTCATCCATGAGTGCCAACATTTTAAGACAGGAATGTATGAAAACCTGTAATTTTATACAGCATGGAAAACATGCACTGGAAAGGAGAGTCAATATTGTAGTATTTTAAAGAAGTATTTATAAAATATAGTTGGGAAAAAATAAAGAGATTCAAAGAGATAAACCAACATAAAGCAGTACAGGTACAATAGATAGGGATGACTGACTAAGACTCTTTCAAATACAGACTTTGACAAATCTGGTATATAAGGTACAGTAAAAGACAGAATTCCTACATATAGTTAACTTATTTCTCCTGAGGAGAAGCAGTAGCAAAAACAGATTGATGTAGCGCAGTGAAGTGCCTTGGAAGAACAGTCACCTGAATCTCCAGGAAATGCAAGAAGGTAGCTCCAACTCACATGTGCAGGATTGCCTTCTAAAGCTGCCCATATTCCCAATGGATCATTTATGCCATACACAAGAGTTACTAGAGATGGCAAATGCAGCCCTGCAAATGTCAATAAGCTATTCTCCTTTCTGTTTATTTTTACATTGACTGATGTAACTTTCATATACTAGCATTGTGCTCTCCTAGGTTACAATCCATACAAATTGTATTTACTACTACACTTCAAATGGTTAAAGCTGTATTATTGTGTTAAATGTTAGAGAAAATTTTTACTAGAGGTGGTAAAAATCCACACAGCCCCTGATAAAATCCACAGAGCCTTGCAGGACCAAGTGAAATACACTTACCAACATGAAGTCAGTAAAAAGGATATTTTCAGCTATACAGAAGCCAATGCATGCAATTTTGTGAATGGTAACTGTAAGAGACTGCACATGCTCTTTTCATTAAAATATCTCCATATATATGTGTCTAATTTTACCCTCAATACATACTCGTCTTATGGAATGGAAAATAGTGGGAAGGCAGAGCCATTGGTATTATTTTTCGACTTTAGTATAGGCCAAATAAGAGGACAATGGCCTGTCTGAGCTGCCAAACTCAATAGATTGTGATCAGCAGCATAAAATCCAGCTGGAAGTCTGTTGCTAGTGATGTGCCCTGGGACACAATACCAGAGAAAATACTGCTGAAGCTCTTCATTAAGTATCTGGGTAGTGGGACTGAATGTAGGCTCAGCATGTTTGCAGACAATGCAGAATGGTAGCTGGTACACCAGACAGGTGTGCTGCGATTCAGAAGGACCTCAACAAGTACAAGGAATGGGCTAACAGGAACCTCATGAAGTTCAACAGAGCAAATATCAAGTCCTGCACCTCAGCAGGAATAACTCCATGCAGCAGTACAGGCTGGAGGCAAGGTGGCTGGAAAGGACCTCTGCAGAGAATGACTTTGGGTTCCCAGTGGACAACAAGCTGACCATGAGCCAGCAATGTGCCCTTGAAGCTAAGATGTCCAACAGTGTCCTGGGCTGCATTTGGAAGACCTGTGGGTTAAGGGATGATCCTTCTGCTCAACTCACCACTGGTGAGACACAGCTGGAGTGGCAGGTCCAGCTATGGACTCCCTGGTGAAAGAGAGACAAAGACATACTGGATACAGTCAGTCAAAGGGCCAGGAAAATTATGAAGAGACTGAAGCATTTCACATACAAAGAGAGGCTGAGAGAGCTGAAGCTGTTCAGCCTGAAGAAGACATGGCTAAAGGGGATCTTATCTATCTGTGTAAATACTTGATGAGAATAAGTAAAAAACATGGAGCCAGGCTCCTTTGAGTGGTGCACTGTGACAGGATGACCAGCAATGGGCACAAATTCAAATACAGGAAATTCAACTTAAAAAAAAGACTAGTATTTTTTACCATGAGAGCAATCACTGGACCAGGTTGCCCAAGGAGATTGTGGAGTTTCCATGCTTGGAGATACTACTCAAAACCAACTGGCCACAGCTGTGAGTAATCTGTTGAAGATATTCCTGTTTTGAGCAGGAGGAACTCAGTTACTCTGAGTGATTATGGAAGACCACTGTTTGGAACACTAATTAAACAGTTGGATGTGTCTGAATTTCAAATGAGATCTATGCAACAGACTAACTCTTTTTAAAAATAGGACAACTGTAGCCTTAAAAAGAAGGGTAAAGCAAGAAATCTTTATTTGGAAAAAAATCCAGGAAAATACATCAATGTGGCAGAAAATGTTAACCTTTTGAAAGATTTTTGCACCATTCCATGCAATACAATGGAAAATTTGTATGACTTCCACAGAATTCTATGAGATCCTTCATAAAAAATGAAACATTTTCATTTTCTATTAAATCTGTAAGATTTTTAGTAAATTTTCATAGAGCTGTATTAGTTTTGTGTAGAAGACTCTTGGCTTCCTCACAACATTCAGATCTTCAGCAGTAGTGTGAACATTAATTTATTTTTTTGTTATTATTTTTTGCTTTCTTTTACTTCAACTGGACAAAAAGCAAAACTCCCAATGATAAACCAGATACAGAGGTGGTGTGTCTAGTTACTAGAGCATGCATTGTACCTGTCACAGTCGTTTAGGCCTCAGAGAACTAGCAAATGCTTTTAACCTTTGTACCTTCTTAAGGAGTGTGCATACATTACTGCCTGTTTTTATACCCACTTCATGGGGGTGCAGTTATTGTTTTACTCTCCAGTATTCTCTCTGAGGCATAACACTAACTTCAATTCTAGTGCAGGATAGCTATGAAAGATCAGAGATAGAAGCGCTTTTTTTAATTATTTTTTTTCTTTTCTTTCTTTTTTTAAAAATAAATATTAAAAAAATACTATTGGCTTAAGAAATTTTGAAAGTGAAATAAAATAAAATAATAATAGACGCTAAACTAAGCTACACTAAACTAAACTAAACCAAAAAACACCCACTGTTCTACCAGTTCATCTGAAAATGTGCTTAACATTTTTGACAGATATTTGACAATCAGGCCAGTATGTGTTTAACTCATTGGTGGAATTACACAGAAAGTGCACCATCCTATTGTGTAAAACTCTTCTGACATGCTTCCCCAGACACTAAGTAGAGTCTATCTGCCAGCCAAGCAACCATTGTAAGTGAACTTCAGGCAATGTGCCCCTGTGCTTGGTACTAGAGAGCATATTAGTGCTGTACACGCTGTGGTTTAGCTGGTCAGTGCCTTCCCTTGTTGAGGAATTCTGACATTAATGAAGAGTCTTTCACTGAATCTAAAGGAGTTCTTACTGACTGTAAGAGAATCATGTGAAAGAAGTTATTGTGTGTATTTTCATGGTTGACAATTTTCTTCCTCTACAATTTCAAAACTCACATGAATTTGGTGATTTTCTCCACTATTTATTTTTGCAGAAAAACAAGTAAGCCAGTGATCATACAATGCACAGCAATTTATATTGAGAAAAAAAACAACAACAGTCTATGTAATGACTGCTCACTTTTATGTTTCTCTCACAATTGTCAGCTAAGTGTAAGAATTTGGTATCCACCTCTTTCCGCTTTTGTATTATGCAAAGCTCTACTAACCCACTAATAAATGTAGTGTTAAGGTAAAGAGAGAAGCTACATGAGACTTCAGCAGGTGCTAGGAGATTTTATTCTATAAAACTGTACTTGTTCAGCACAGCTTCAGTTACATTTTATGAGGATGTTATTTATGTGCACATATTTCTCCTTTAAAAGTTTGCAAAGGGCAAGCTAGGTAATGTGATTAAGTGGCTGAACACAGTAAAGGTTCCAAAAACTAGGTCATTATTGAGATTAACGACTGGATTAAAAGGATTTAGGAGAGTGGAAGGATTTTGATTTGCATATTACTGCAAAGACCTTTGACTTATGTAAAGCCTCCTCTTAAAGACTATCAGCCAAAGTATTACATCAAGCAATTTAGTTGTTGCAAATTACTCTTGCCTGTTTTTTGACCTTGTGTATATTACCCATATTTCTACACTGGAATTATTTTTCATAACTCAACAGTTGGGTTGCTCCTTTGGATGTAGCAAATGCAGGGGAAGCACTAATGTGAAAGAGATAAGTTGTAAAATAATTAAATCTTATTAAGCATAAGCTATGCGATTCTTGAAGGATTTCACCTAAGACTATTTTAGCCAGCTGCTAAAACAGGAGACCTTGTTTAAAAGCAAATTCTAACAATTAAATCACAATCAAGTCTCCATCCAAAGCCTCATATATTTATTTAGATTAAACTTTGTGCACTCTACAAGAGTATACACAGCAGGTTTGGTATATGAAAAATATATCTACGAACTCAAGTCTGTAACTGCTTTGGGAAATTAAACTGGAGGGTCTGCATGTCTGAGGCCACACATTTAGCATTAGCTAAAGAAAAACAGTAGTGGTAGGGGTTTCTTAGTATAAAAATCCCCCCACCTGTTTCAGTCTGAGTGAGAAGGCTGCTTATGGCATGTGCATGTTTCAACATATGAAAGAAGAAGGGGATGTGCTTCCGTGTAGGTAATTTAGCACAAACAAATGTGGTAGTGGGAGAGAGGACAGATGACATTCTGCAGATGAGCGATTCTGTAAGACAACACATTTGTTACAAGAAGAAAAATAGACAAATGCTTTCGGTACACCACAGGGTTAGAAGAATTAAATAATTTTAGGATCTCCATAACAAAACTGCACAAATGACAGCAAATAATTACAGATCATATTTTCATAAATCATACTCTTAATATATGATCCAGTCACTCGTATCTAAAGAGCACTCTATATATTTTTATAAACGGTTAACCTGCCAAATGGTCTGATCATTTTATTGCTCTTCTTTTAAACAGTATTACTTTAAAATATCAGTCTCCCCTGGCCCATCAGAGTTGGGATGATGTCATTTCAGAAGCTGCCACAATCAATCTCAACTTCAAAAGTGCAAATTCTAATCAAAAGTGCTAGTAATAATGATGTGTTTGAAAAAAAAATATACAGTATATGGGATCATTAGTTCATGTAAGGATTCGTGTACATACATTACTCACAACTTGTCTAAGTTTTTTCTGGGTTCAGGGGAATGGATGACAAATTTCCCATGTAAATCAGTCTTAATTATACAGCAAGTGAATTAGAATAGAATAAGAATTAAGACCAGAATTAAGGCCAAGGAATTATTCAATTTGATGAGTTTAGATTTACCATTTGGGAGTTGTTTTAGTGTCTTCAGTAACTTCTAGTTTTTAAAAGCCCAAACAGAACCATACAATTCTTATACACAGAAAATAGTGCTGCTTGCTGAAGGCAGCTTCAGCTCCAATGAACTGTAGCTTTCAACATTTTCTTCCGCTGGGAAATTTTAGCAGACTTGTGATGAGGAACTGAGGTTTTCCTCCTCTTGGCTTCATACACTTACTTCACTTTGGTTTCAGTCAAGGTGGGTTTCTATTTCTACAGTATTCAAATTTTGTCAAGTGTTTTCTCCACTCTAAAAATGTTATTCTTCCTTTTCTTACGCACTTTTTCACTGCAATTACAAAAAACAAAATTGTAAAAGTGTTTTGTGAAAAGGTGTCATTCATGCAGAAAAGTCCAAGAGGAAAATGCTGCATTTTTAAATCTAGTCTCTAAGATCCCAAGGCTGGAAGGGGTAAAGGGATAAAAAGAGACAGAACAAAAGCATATGAGGTAAATTAACTTGACTAATGTCTATTGCTCTGCCCAGGTGTTAGATTTTGATTCAAGGTTTTTTTTTTCTCTGTTTTACTAAGTTAATGGCTATTGACTTTAAAATGTGAGGTTTGCAGTGTAGGCTGCCTCAGTTAAAGACAAGCATTCCAATATCCAAGATGTAGTTTTAGCTTCTCTTTATTTGCTTATCCTCTTCTGCAGTTTTGGTTGTAATGCCTTCACAAGGAAAGGTGGAGAACCTGCCCCTTCCAAGAGTGCATATAACCTGATGATGGTAAAGGCCACCAATTCAGAAGCAAGAACTGTGTCTTTCAACTTTGTTAAACTCAGATGTCCCCTCCAGGAACCCTACACGTCCTGGAAAAGTGTTCTTGCCACTATGCTGTAGCACTAGAAGTAAGTTGTAGTGATAAGCTGTTTCAATTACATTTTATGAAGAATCACATCTTGTTGATTTACTTTGGACATGTTGAGAGGATAGCTAGAAGATTACTCCCTTGAGGGGATGCACATTGAGAAGTGCCGTGTTGCTGGATTCCCTTCACAATTGAATGGAAGATAGATGCTGAAATATCCAACCGCAATACTCATGGTCTTGTCAAAAACAGGATTTTATCTTCCAGGAAGCCTTAAGAACCCAAGAGGCACCTACAGAAGTAGAAAATGGCTGAGTAAGGGATCTGGGGCTGTAATATTCAAACCTGATTTTGGTGTTTAAGACCCCCAATAAACTCTTTTAAAAAGACCTCAGGATTGGAAGGCACAGTCGTTAGAGTAGTAGTGTTGTGATGGAGTGAATGCTTGTCCCACAGATTGTCTCCAGTCCTTCACAGAGGGGTGATGGCTCCTTCAGCCAGCCCTGCCTGCAGGTCCCAAGAAGAGCTCCCAGGTGGGAGCCTCACTCCACACAGCTTCTGGCTGCCTGCAGTTTGCAGCAAACAAATGAAGATTGGTGGATTACACAAGTTCATCACGACTGACATAAACATGTTCACTATTATCTCCTCTTGGCTTCAGTAGCTGTTTCTTGTTTCAGCAGAGGTTTCTGTTTAAGGAAGGATTAAATAATGTTCTCTACAAAATGAGGAGGAATTAACAATATTTCTGTTACTTTCAAGTACCAAAAAAAAATATATTTCAAAGTAGATGTTTCAATGCACAAAATCAGGTGCATTTTAAGGAAAGATCAGCTGTCAATTAATTACTAATTTTTATGCACAGAATCTAGAAGGAAGCAGTCCTGAAAGTGTAACTAGTAAACATCAGTTATAGCAACACTGCAGAACAACATCTTTATAATTCTGGAGTAAAGACACCTGCCTCCTTAATAATCAAAGATAAACCACAATTTTTCCCCACCATTCTTGCAGAAATTGTGTTTTGGAAGGAGATTCCTGGTTTCTCCCCTACTGTTTCAGATCTTTGAGGCACTGGAAAAATGGCTGTGTTCTGTCTAAACGCAGCCAGTGAAGAAACTCTATTCCAAAAGAAGCTCTGTGTTGCTAGATAATCAGTGATGTGTTTGGCCAATAATGGCCTAAGGAGCTTGGCTAATACAGCTGATGAGCATGTGTTCAGAAAGCTTGCTACCAAAACAATTAAAAATTCAAAGTACTACTTGAAAATTCTTATTCTTCAAATCTCTTAAGTGTAGGTCAAGGAGAAAGAAAAGTTCCTTAGATGATAATATTTTTTTTTTTAATGAAAAAAAATTTTCTTTTAAGAAGAATCCACTTGAAGTGACAAAAAAAATGAAGCAATATCTTCACTTGCACACAAAAATAAGGATAAAAATAAAAACACAACATAAACTTTAGCAGGTAAATGTAAGAAGACCTCTGGGTCACTAGGACAGTGCAATACCATCGGAAGTTTAAGATCTGGATTTCCTAGTAGTTTCAACAGGTCTCAAGCAGCTCCAAGATTTTGATGCCTTACTCAGGCATCTAAACAGAAAGGGACAGATTTTGCAAGATTGTCAAGATACCTCAGGAAGATGCTAACAGGAAATTATTGGTAGAAATCAAATGTGTTTGTATGGTTTTAGAAGGTTTATTGCTATTTTGGAATGGTAGAGGGTTTTTTTAGTGTTTTGTTGTTGTTATGTGTTTGTTTGTTTGTTTATTTTTTAAATGTGCAATGCAGAAAAATATCTATTAGTAGGAGGAAGCTGGAATCTGCCACTCAAATTCAGCCTGCTAGTCAGAGAAATCCTTGCTTTATAGAAAACAATTAAATTGTCCTTTCTTTTAATAAGAATTCAGATTACAGACTACTTCCATCAGCATAGGTTGTCATACCAACTTTCATCAACTTTCACCTTATGAACTTAAAGCAAGTGATCTGATTGTATTATATTTTGAATACAGACATAAACATGCACATTTCTCCAGATTCCAGTTGCAGAATAAAGTGACTTCCAAAAATGATTGCATAATTTTATTTTTCTCACCATATTACTGAGTGTAGACACTCGGTATCTAAATTGCATCGAAAATGTTGGAAGAATGAGCAAAAGCATAATGAAAATTCTTTATTTCACATGATACGCTAGCTGTGCTTATTATACCCAGAGAATGTGGAGATCTCTAGGACTGTCTATATGATTTCTGACTGCAGTATGTCCCCATGCATCCCAGTGTCCTGTCACAGGAAATCCAGATTGCCATGGTGCTTTGAAATGCTCCCAGGCCTCCTGCCTTGCTTTGCCTTGCCTTACTTTCCTTTCCCTACCCAGCAGCAATCATTATTTTCAAAGATGGAAAATCCGTAAGGGTCCCACATCTTTCTTTTATTTATGAACTAATTCAATTACCTCAGATGGATTACTGTTGTTTCCAACTATGCCTTTTAACAGTTCCCACAAGTTTTTTATATTGCGGGATTTACAGTCCCCTAATTTTACTAGCCTGTGTCTGGGATACCATTTTACAACTAAAACATCTCTGAGAGTAAGAAGAGAGCAAGAGCCTGGTATGTGCTCACACTGCAGTTGAAACATGGCCTTGGGTGACCACCATTTCACACAACAGAACAGAACCTGCTCTGGCTCTGCATCCTCTATCCAGAGATCTGCAGCACGATACAAAACATCACCTATGTGCTGAAGTAAAAGATCCAGCAGGATTACAAGTGAAGTGAGCTCCACACCACAACCCTTACGTACTCATGACCCCACAAGTGGCCAGACTGAACTCCCAGCTGGAGGGCAGTGCTGTGCGGGCTGCTCCCACCAGGACTGTGCCCTGGCCTTGCTTCCTGCAGAGGAGCTGGCACAGCAGAAGTGCAGGCATTGAATCATAGAATCATTAAGGTTGGAAAAGACCTCTAAGCTCATCTTGCCTGCAACAGGCAAGACATAGCCTAGGTTCTTCCAGAAGTGGGAGTCTCGATGAAATCTTCAGATCCCACAGCAAAAAATAAACTCTATTCTGATACTGCAGGTGTTACTGGACACATACAGATCTGTGAAACCAAAAATTCAACATTTTTCAAGCAGAAAGAGCAAGAGAAAACAGTGTTGTCAGTGGTTCAGGCCAAAAGTCTGTGGACAAGGTACACTTTGAGTAAGTGTTTATGTAATTTATTAATCAAATGTCACATTACAGACTCCAGAGAAGAATTTTTGTGGAAACATGATTATTTTTTTTGCAGAAGAAAGGAAAATAAACTACAAAAATCTTAAGGGAACATGAACGATTCAAAATCAAGCCAAGCTGAATCACATTTGTGGCTGAAATTCATGCTTGTTTTGGGAGGCAGGGGTTGTCACTTTTGTTTTAGTTCAGTAGGAAAAAAAATGCTTTGGATTTGTCTGTTTCTGTCCATATGGTGGTTCAAAATCAAAAGATTAGATCCAAGAATAAAAATTTTAAAAGTTCAGAGATGTTCCTATCAAAGTTACAGCCTAAATTCACACCCTTTGTACAGAGATAACTCTAAAGAACAGGGACATCGTTATATTAATTTTACCAACAAAAATACACCTTACAGATATAAATGGGAAAAAAAGTCTCAGTCTTGCAGTCAAGACATTGTCAAGTCCTTTCTCCTTTCTGTACTTTCTCTTTCTTTTTCTTAAAACTTTTAACTATTTTTTACAACACCACAGTGAATTCAAACTTGGGGAAAACATACATGAAAGTTGAGTTGCCATTTTCTCTACTCCATTTTTTAGTTTCCATTTTCATCAACATCAAAACTAAAAATGTTTATTTTCCTCATACCAAAGTTCTCTCATTTGAGAAAATAACTGAAAATAAGAATCTTGACCTTTCAGTTAATAAGTTTTAGGTGGCATCTTGAGTTAGAGATACATTCAGGCTATTAATTTCAAGGTAATAATTCAATAATTGTATTCATAAAGCTGTTAACACCTTTATTAACTTAGTACCTCAGCACATTGCAATATTCAATGCTGTTATCCTAAAACTCCCCTTGAATTTATCTGCAAGTGTTCCCACTGAAGCTATGTGACATGCCAAGACAGTCTGGGTGAAGCTGGTCTCATGAAAGCTTCAGTATCTATAATTCATGTATCTCCTTTTTGAGCTCCTTTTATAGAAAATTGAAAGAAATGGGTACTCTTAGGAAATGTTGAATCTGACCTATCTACTTTGGGATGAGAGAAATCAAGTCCTGGAAATGTCTTTTTCTTTCCTTCAACTACAGAGGGACTCTAGCCTTCTGACCTATATCCATCAAGGGCTGTGTGATGAAGTCTAACTTTCCTGGACATAGAGATATCATTCAAAGTATGATGAAATTAAGCTCTCTGCTCTGCTTTTGAGCACAGGCTCCTTACTTCTGAGATGGAAAACTTTGGAAGCTTTGGGCATTTGTGTGAATTTTAATCTCACCACTTAAAAGTAATCCTTTAATAAAGTATCAAGGGCATTTTAAGAGGTAGCCCAAAGAACTATTCTTTTTTAGTGATTATTGTTCTGCAGGGTTAATGAAAATAAGAATTCAGTACCAGAGATCTTTTCAATGCCATTACTGTTCTTCCTCTGATGGGTTGGTGGCCAGATGGAATGAACTTGAGCATTGAGCATTTTGCAAACTTTACATTTGTGGCCTCTGCAAAGCAGGTAATAATTTCCCTTTAGGATGGCCATTCTGAGGGCACAGATTAACCCCCAGTTTCTCCTAGACATAAACAAAATTTATTGCTATGAGACTGCATGCAGAGAACTAAAGGCAGCTTCTGATATGCTAGACTGAATTTTCAACTAGGCCATGGCTTCAATTGGTTTTGTCTTTTTATTTCTCTCCAACATATGAATTCCTGCACAGTTTCTGCTATTTCACTCACAAGGGCATCCAAAAGATACTCTGAACAAGTTTAAAACAGCTTTGGGTTTCTTTCCAATTACACTGTTCTAAAAGAGCACATTGCACTGATCTCTGCACAGTGAAATTTTTATTTGAAACTTCATCGTCATCTTCACTGATGTAAAGAATGGTGCTTTTGGGGGCTCCTATAGTGTTTTTCAATGGTTTTAAGGTGGAAGACCTTGATGCTGCTAAGCAATAGATTTACCTCTAAATTTCTCACCTGCTTTCTACTGGCCTATAAAAACAACAACACATTGTTAAAAGAAACTTTTTTTTTTTTTTAAACCAGAAATTCCAGAAAGTAGTCTACTGTATGTGAAGCCATCTTGTCACATGAGCAGGTGTTTTAAAGAATTAAAATGTCCATGTGTATTCCTAGTATAAACAAATATGTATTTGAAAATATCTTTATTATTCTGTATGTGTGTGTGTCAAAAAGATTTGGTACCAAGTAATGAAGGGTTGGTTGAATATTACACAAATGTGAAACAAACAAAGAAGGCTGCAAATATGATCATTCACCAAAGTGATGATAAATTATGAACAGATATGCAGTGCCTCCCAGGAAATTTCAGTTTATATAAAATCAAACATCTCTGATGCTTCAAAACAGTTATGGACTGCTCAAAAGATTATTTTTTTGCACCCAGTTCTTCCCTCACAGTTTCCATACACTCAACCCCCTTAATAATTATTAGTAATTCCTCATTGGTATGCACCTGACTGCACCCTAGGAGTATACTGGGCTACAGATGCAGCACTCTAAAGAGAGTTTCAATTATTTGCCTTAATAATTGTCATCCATAGCACTTAAACAATACTCTGCCTAATGTTCAGAAACCACTCCTGAACTCAAGCTATATAATTATCTACACTATTGCTATTTTAAATTATTTTCCTTTTCATCAAGTCAACCAGTAAAAATGATTTTTCACTAGGAAATGAGCAAACCTTTTATCTGCCCTTCAGTAAAAAGGGTGACCTAGATTTTAGATCTAATATTTGTTTAAAGCCACATTGTGCTTTAAAAATGGCTCTACACAATGGGTAATAAGGACTCAGTAAAAGCCCAAGGCTATCAATATGGTAAGTAAGCTGTGTTTCTGGATGAGATATCATCAGAAACTTCCTGTCAAATCCAAGGCTATCAGGATGGAAAGCAGAAGACAGGGAATGCATTAATTATGGAGGAATGAAGAAAATAATGTAAAAATGCTGTGTAAAATTAGAAGCACAAAGCTGATAGGAGCAGAGAGAGGATGGTGACATCCTTCCCATTCACTATTAAGATGTCTCTCAGCACTGGACTGAGGTGCTTCCTAGGCACAAAGCTTGTCTGAACTCCTCTTTGAAAAATCACTGCAAGGCTCTGCCCCCTACAGTCATGACCACCATTACTTGCATGTTCACAACCATTATTTTAAAGCCATTTCTGCTAAAGCCAGGTTACGATAAATTACTAAGGGACTTATGGAGAGAAGACAGACAGACACTTCTACCTTAGATCCTTCACATTTCCATATTTAGGAAAAGCAGGTGCACTGACATGCAGAGGCATCTTTCTCCTCGATCTACAAATGACACAACTCACATGAAACGGGAGTTTATTGCAAATACAGCATCATGGTCCAAGGTATTTTTTAAAAACTGAGTGATTTTGTAGAACTTCCTTTTATCTATTTATTCTGGGTGCACATTCTTCATCTGATTTGTAACAAAGGGCCTACACTAAAGCGCTGCTAATTCATACATATATCATTCATCGATCTAGGTCATGTGGGACTAGAATGGGCTCTATAGTCCTGGCCAGCAAGGGACTGAATAAGTTTGCACTAATGTTTGAAAAAGTCTTATTTCCCCACGATCAGGGTTATTTAGGATTAGGACTCCAGAATAATGTTAAATATTTAGAAGAAAAACACCTGTGAGACCTAGAGAACAAGTGGGAAGCAAAGATGAGCCCGAGTTAAGTAGAGTTAGAGAATGCAGTAAATTATGAAAAAAATGGTTGAAATAGCAAAAGTTTTGACAGAATTTCATAATCAGACTATGCAGAGAAATAACATAAGTCAGCAATTTACTACTGGTTTCAATAGTACCACATAAAGCCACTCAGCTACAGCTTTTTAAGTAGGGACAGTCTTCAGCTACCCTTAATAAGCATTTATGTTCCCATATCAGAGAATAATAAGCTAAGAATGGATCCTTTATTTTTATTTTAAAATCCTTTCGTTATTGAACTCTTCACATGAAATATCTTTCCACTTGGCAGTGCAAGTAGCATAATTTGCAAAACATAGCTTGCTCCAAAGATTGCCAGTATACATTTCAGGCTGATAAAGATTACTTCCCAGCTGCTTCCAATTCACAGACAATATGTGTGGCCTTCCCTAAAGAGGATGGAAAATGTGGTATCCAAGTACCACGTCTTATACCCCCTCATATGTTTATGTTGGGTTTTTGCTTTTGGTTGCTAAAAAGCATGGCTTTCTCTAAACCCTGCTTTTTGCTGTATTTTTTTTATATAGGTATTGGTTTTGTTGTTCTTATAATTGCTGTATTTATCCTGCTGTTTAAGAAAACATTTGTGGGGTTTCAAATGGCAGACAAAGCTGCATAACTTTTTTACAAGCTTATGCTGGAAGTTCTTTGATAATATCATTACTCTAAAGGAAACTGTGTCCCAGGAGGCTCAGCTAGTGTGCAAACCCCCATGTCATCTACAAATCGGTCATTTCATACTGCCCTTTAACTGCTGGCTCCACCGTCAGCAGTAATAAAACTAGGGACAGACCTTGGGAGGTAAGCCAGCCATTGATTTGCTCCCGATACCTGACTGTGTTGGCTGATGTGTGATCTCTTGGTGTCACAGAGATAAAGTGCAAATTGTTTTTGAAAATCATTGCCAGGAGCGGAGGGGATGCTTTTTTTCAGATGTCACATTCAGGGAACTGTGACACTCAGCCAAGCGTTAGTTCTCCTACCAGGTAGAGGAATTAGGTTTATATTTTATGGAAAGATTTGAGATCAGTCCAGCATTGTGCTCATTTACTCTTTTTCAACCTCTTGTCCTCCATGTTCTTCCTGAAACAGACAGATTAACATTATCTCTGCCAGCGATTCCATGAGCAAAGCAATTGCTTTTTAAAACATGGTGAAGCACAGCGTGCATTAATTGCATGCCCTCCCAACTCGTGTTTATTTTCATGCTCTGATGTACAAGGCACTGTATTGGTGTTCTGTGATGCTCACAGAACAGTCTAGCTCAACAAGAGCCTGCGAGGTCACCCACCACTCCCAGAGCAAGCACATTCCTCTCTTACTGATGGCAGAGGAATGAGATGCACTCTCCTCTCCACCCCTTCCTCCGCCCCTCACTGGGCTACCTGTGATCAGCTTCCAAGAAAAGACTAATGCCATGAGTGTAATCAAGGATAGAGGGGATCTTCAAATGTATCACACAGATCAACTCCTGGTGCTTGCCTGAATGGAAGTGACTGGAAGTGGAGTGGCTTTCCAAAACTTCACTGAGAAGATTGCCTCCGCTGGCCATCTTTGGACTAAAGCAAGTGTTCCCACAAACTGTTCTCCCAGCTTTACAGCATGGGCAGTTAAATCTAAATCCCCTGCAGTAATGTCTGGCCATTTAGTTGGCAGTGGCAAGGCATGGGAATAAAAAGACACACAAAGCTCTTGGGCTGCAAACAGCTGGGGCCTGAGAGGCCTCTCCATGGCAGTAGGCAAGACCTCTCTTGCCCTATTCTTCTGCAGGCAGCCGCTGTGTACCCCATCACTGTCAGAACACCATGTTTTCTTGGCTTTTGGTTGTATTTGGCAGGATATCCACATTTAAATAGAGAAACAGCTTCTCCAGTAGCATGGAAACGTAGCATTTGAGCTTTCTGATTGCCCAGTCTGGAGAAGCTTGTTTTGTTTGTATACCAGATACTGATATCTTACTCAACTACTTTGTCATTTAAAATAATATGTCTTGGTGGCAACAGAAGACCAGTTCTCAGCCATACAGGTTTGTGGAAGAAAGTTGAATAAGAATAATCTCTATTTACCATCAGTGGTTTCTATCCTACAATTCAGAATCTCCTGACATGGACTCCAAAGTGAATTTAAGATTCTGAAACAAATGAATTTAATGGAAATATCTCAATAGAAAAATAAAGGGATACTACTATTTTCTGCAATGGAGTGAATCACTTCACAGAAATTACGAGACTCAGCAAAAAGCAGACCCAAGATCATGATTACTAATTAAAAAAAAAAAAGAGTATAGGCAAATTACTGCTTCACTAAATATGGCTCAGGTTCAATTAGAGTCCACAAAAAGAGGCCAGGAACTGGGCAGGAATAAAGGGGGCAAATACCAGTCTTTCAGAGGAAACTAGGAGAGAACATGCTGAAAGACTGAGACTCCGCAACAGGAGCAATTGCAGCATGCCCTGTGGGTTAGAAGAAAAGGTTGTCACTGTGTCATTCATTACTGCCCTGTGAAACTGCTTCGGCATAGGGTTCCCTACTACCTGCTTGATTCTGTTCTGCTTGAAAATGGCAAAAGCTTTACAAGTTACTCTCTTACACTCAATATTGAAAGGAAGATACTAAGAGGGAAAACGTATACAAGAGAAACCAACATGAAGTATGAAACAGAGGCTTGCCAAAACAGGCGAAGATGTGCTCCTAAAACACAGCTGTAGGCAAACACAAATGTGAAACACCCCCAAGAAAGAGGTCATCCGTGATTTAAAGTGACCAGCTGTCATGCCCTCAAGGAGCACCACAGGCAGTCTCATAACTGCTTCTCTCACTACAGAATCCAGCTGAGTATGAGAATAGACTTTTCCCTGCTTTTCCAGTGTTCTTAGAGGGAAGGGAAATAATTCTTTTTGCAGCTTAATAAAATTAAGGGGGGGGGGGGGGAATCCCTAAATAATACCTCTAGCAGTTAATAAAATTAAAGTATACTTATGAAAATGATGAAACTACAAAGTACCTTCAAATATAAGTCATGATCAAGGTTTCTATAATTCAAATCCTGAATCATATTTATTTAATAGACACATCTAGAATAATGCAAGTGAAAAACAGCTCCTAAGTCCAAATTACAGGGAGCATGAAATCCGTTCTTACAAAAAATGTCTGTGGTACCTTTGCCCAAAACTTGGTCTTAAACCAAAATAAACATAATCCGAGGTCCACAGTGTTCAGATAAATCTCCTAATTTTATAATTGCCATATGCTTCTTCACAGTTACTGGAATTAGAGGCCAGAATGCCAAAACTGTCCTGGAACCTCTTTCATTGCAGTTATATGAATGACAGAAAACTTTTTACACCAACACTTTTGAAATTCTAGCTGACTTCTGACTTGAATGAAGAAATTACCAGAACAGGCATGGGAGTGACAATCCCATGCATGGACTGGAACTGACAGAATATAAAAAGGCACAAATTTCCACTTTTCTCAACAATTTTTTTTTTTTTTTTTTCTGCTGGCTGCTGTATGTTATCCTGAATTCAGGAAAGGAGTGGAAACAAAGAAACTTGATTGCTTTTATTTCTTTTTTTTGTTTGTCTGTTGTTCCTCCCCACCCCACCCATCAATATGAGAATATCCTTCAGTGCAGAAGTCCTTTACCAAAAGTATGTTACCAGTTCTGAGGTTCTTTTGTCCTTTGGTGTGTGTTATTGCAAGGATGGTCTCTGCAGTTCTAAAAATGTGGCTATTGCAGTGTCTGTCACTCTCAGCATCTCAGAGCACAGCACTTACTGTGCTGTCTTGATCCAGAGCAACAGAAACACATAACTTCAAGGCTTATTAACCAAGGCCAAAGTCATGAAATCTTTGTGCCCTTGATTCACAGGATGGTTTTGGTTTTGAGATGGGATGAGGTGCAACTTTATATTATGGAAAATATGTGCCAAAACAAAGCCCATGAGGTGAATGAAAGCCTGAGTGCATGTTGGGGTACTGTGGATTTAAGCAAAGGAGCGTTTGGCTGGGAGATGAAATTAGAGCTTATTGTGTGCCCTTGAGTAAACAAGGCTCTAATGGGTTATTGAGACTGCTGACTTCTACCAAACAATGCTCTCTGTGTAAGCATGACATTTTAAAACCATGAAGCCTGAGGCATGTATGCTCATTATAATATTTTCTTTATCAATTCATTTTTTGTAATGCTTTTGAAAGAACAAAAAGGAAAGACACAGCATATGAAGGGAAAAGAGCTTAGGTATGTGGATAGGACTGTCACCAAGTATCCGTATATGCCTTGATGATGGCCAAGGAACCAAAAAAATGTAGGACAGCACTTTAGAAGTATACCATAAATTAGCCATAAATTAGCAACATAAATTTGTTCCAAAGGTGTGACTGCTCAGGGAAATTTTCAAATTAGAATTTAATAATCTGGAAATGATGCAGACAGACAAAAATCTTTACAACAGTGGACCAGGCACGGACTCTTGTGCAATCCAACTATGAGTATTCTTACCATAAACATGACCAAATTACTTTGTCAACATTACATTGCTGAGAAGATGGGGAAAATTTACAGATTTTTCTGAATGATTCCAGTGTCCTGAGTGTCTTTTCTGTACACTCTCTGTCACTTTACTGTTTTTACAAGCAGTTGGCCATTTTCTTGTAGGATCAAGCCCAAGTGAAAAGTGTATCTGGTTAGTACTTGGGATAAAAGATGGGAAAGTAGAGAAAGCTTTATAAATCAAATGTTGTTTGAGATTTTCAGGTCTCAAAACATTTCAAAGCACATGCCTAGAAGCAAATAGTACTGCCCTTGCCCCATTTCTTATCCCTGTCACAGCCTGAATGAGCAAACACGCTGCCATCTTCCATTTGCTACTGTACAGTTGCAGGTGCTGGGATGGGAACAGCTTCATCTTGTGCCATGGTCAGTTCTCATTTCTGTCTCTGGACAATGAGTTATAGCAACAGTGCAACAGCAGTGAGTCTTATTATAGACTGATTCTGGGGACAGAGAGAGCATTAAGAACAGAAAAGCACACAAAAATAGAACCCATTTTACAAGAGTATTAAAGTTGTGAGGAAAATAGAGAAAAATAATCAATCCTTTTTCCTGAAACACAGAGAAAATCTTTTGCCAATCATCACTATATCACTGACAGCAGAGTCTTGACAAAATGCATACATGATAGGGTTTCATCTGCAAACAAATAAGGTCAGGAAAAATCATTCCCACGGACCACTGCAAAATGTCTTCCTTAATACCAGTTTGTATGATAACCCCCTGGCTCACTAAGTTTGATACTGAAGCAGACTGAATTTAAAGCAAACGATTTCTTCTCTGTTTGATTTGACTTGACAATGTGGAATCCTGAGCAAAATATTGCATCTTGATTTTACAAATGGAAAGCAAAGGAGGGACTGGAAAAATCAGGGACTTCCTTAAGAACCAAGTGTCAAAAGCTTTAATCATCACATGCTCTTTTCCACCCAGAGCACAGCTCCATCAGAGATACCCAGCTTGAAGTGACTACCAACATCAGGATTTCAGTTTGGTGCCTATCAGTGTACCAAACACCCTTTCTCATTTCTGAAGCAGTGTGCATTTGGCTTGTCCTGCTCTGTAACACAACTGAGCTCCACGCCACTCTTTGAGGTTGGGCTTCTTTTGGGGCAACCTCTTTTCCTCACCAGAAGGAACGCAGCCTTGCAAAGTGAATGCAGAAATAACATTTTGCCGTGCCCTTGCTATCTTATTACCTCCCATTTCCAGACCATGTACCCAGAAACCCTCTGTATTTACTCATTTTCCAATTTATTCCAGGTAGTCAGGGACTGAGTTTTCATCCACACTGTGGACATGAAAATATATATAGTATCAGGCAATAGCATACCAAAAGAACAGCTACACAAATAGTACCTAACCTTAAGATGCACCCCACTATTGAACATGTTGCCTATTTCATGTAACAAAGCAAATCTATTTTACATATTTTATTGAATACAAAAAGAGTCAAATCTTGCATTAAAATGCTCCAAGGATGGAATGTCTTTACTTCTTTTGATTTTGACTGTCTTCTGTCCAAGTTTTACTTAAAATAGCAGCAGCCTTGAAAGATATAATGTAATTCACATTAGTGATTAATTTTTTTTTTTTTTTTAATTTATGGCATTATGGACTAGAAAATGCATTTGATGTAAGATCAAACAGCTGGTACCAAGTTATTTTTATTTACCATTTCTTAATTTCTTAATAGTGTTTTATTCAGTATTTTATACAGACCTGTCCTGTGGGGTAAAGATTAAATTACCTTGGAAGAGTGTTAATATACTGGAATAAATATGGGAAGGTGGAAATACAATGAATGTCACCAAATAGTTACAAGGAAGGGAGGTGGAAGAGGATTTAATTCAGCTAATTTATCACTACATTATATATAAGTTAACCTCAGGATAAGTGAATAAACTAGTCTCCCAGGAGACCTGGGTCTGTTTCAGGCTCTGCCATTGATCTGAATTCTGACACAGGGTGAACCATTTTATAAATAAATAGGCATTTAAAATATATTGTTTCTGGCCAGCAGTCAGACCACAATCAAAACCAGAATCTAAGGTTTGTGAGGCACCTGCTTTTTTTCTGAAGCCTTTTTGTTTCAAATGCTCAGAATATTTTAGACACAGATTCTCATTTCTATTTGCTTTTATAACAGCCAACACAGCAGGATCTCAGCTCAACTAACAGGTATGGTGCAAATAATAGCAATACCCTATTGTTGCCTTATGCATACTATAAACTTTTGGACAAATATATCTGGTGCTCTTTCAACCAGTGTTTTCTTTTTTCTCTTCTTCCTCCTGTTTCCTTTCCTTGGTGCAGCTACCAATCACTCATTTATCTCTTTCCGCATCAAAAGGAATCTACACTCTAGTTTCTGGTGGCCCCAGGAGAAACATGGTGGATGGAAAAGAGATCATGCAAATTACTGATATGTTTTCTTCTTTAACATCACACATTTTGCCTTGCTCTTGACTTGGCCTTAGCTATACTATTTGCACAGCAATTTCACATTGCTGTAAAAAATATTATATTGTAAAGGTGCATGGTAATTTTTTTTTTTTTAAATAATCTACAGATTAATATTCTTACAAACATCCTTTTGGACATAAAAATGTTCTCAGCATTTTCCCCCTAAGCTCAATATATTCCATTTTGTTTCTGCCATTATCACACAGCTGCAAGTAAGCTTTTATTTCAATTTCCTACTAACTTCATTTGAATTCATTCCACATTAAATATTACTTGCTTTATCTTACACTTTGGTACATTAATCAAAGAAATACGAATAAAATCATCAGTTCAAAACAATTAAGGCCATTAGAGCTAGCTTTGATGCTTACACATGTCATGAAGAGAGTTACTAGGAGATATCTTTATATCTCTAATTAGTTATCATAGTTCTACCATCTCTGTCATCAGTCCTTGGACTTTTGACTCTGTAGAAGCAGTTCATTGATACCATTGAATATCTGAAATGTAAAAAAAATCACACTGCATTTTTACATAGTTAGATACGGACACAGAATTCCACAAATACAGTTTCCATTAGGATACCACATTTACTGGTTCTAAATGCGCTGATTTTCACAAAGTCTTTACTATTTCATGTGCATTTCAACTTGTCTGACAGCTGACTTTGCAAAGGGATAATGGTGGAGGAAGAAAAACAAGAGGGAAAAAAAAATCTTTTTAGACATCTAAACTAGCATCAGATTCGTTTAGTATATTTAAGTTTATTTTGATACTAACAAAATAATAAATATTCTAATCCGATTCCTGTTCTATTGAAAAACTGCTACAGCGAGACCATACACAAATGCTATAATTTGCATTAGTCAGGATGTCTAGTGATGCAGAGCACATGTCTTAAATTAGAAGCTGCCTTTTCATCAGTATGTCAGCTAAAGACCACATCCTAATCTCAGCCGTGTGCCACTGCACAGCACATGCATCTGCATCTGAGATGGGAGCGCTGTCCCAAGACACGGCATGGAAAAGGGGCTGTTCATCTTGCTGTGCTCCACAGGGCACCCTGGGGGGTGGGGAAATAGGTGAAAATTCATCACAGTACAGAGATGTGTTTGACTCTTAGTCGCTTTAGAATGGTCCATTTAAAACAGTTAATTTGTCAGGTGTGTTGTTTTTTTTTTTCAACGTGGAAGGACAACACAGTATGAACAAACAAAGAATATCTTAATCACTGCAGCTCTTGTCACCCTCCTTGCATAACAGCTTTATGTAAGCATCTGATTTGCATCAGTGTACAGCCCTGATCGCTGACAAAGCAGTTTGCAATTCAGTAAGATTCATACACAATGTTGCCTTTCTCTTATTTTTTTGCAGTAGTGTTGGTAGCTGGAATTATACAGATTTTTTTCCTCACACTAACAAGCACCAAGGCCACTGTGAATAATACGATTTTTGTCTCTGGATGTATTAAAAGACTGAGAAATATATTGTTCATACTTTGCATACTCTGGGCTCAATATGAAAATGACCAAAAAAATGTCATTAGGTCAGGAAATGCAGACATATTCATTTCTCCAAAGAGGATGAGACTGTGGTACAATACACTTTTAACTCACAGTGACTGAACAATTTGCTATCTGGAAGTATTTTCTTGGTACTGATGATGTCTAAAACTTCTGAGCTTAACACATTATGTTTTTATTCAGAAAAGCTAAAGATCACATTTCTAGTCCTAAATTGCTAAAATTCACTGTAGAAACCAGAGCTAAAATCAGGGACATTTAAAAAGAGCCCTCAATATAATCAGAGCAGACAAGAGTCAAGAGGCAAAGGGAAAGATAGGTTACCCCTTTCCACAGTCCGCATAAAAGAGTGAGTATTAAACAGTTTCATTAAACAGGGCTTAACCAAAAGCCATCAGGAAGACCAGGGCAGACCTGGAACATCTATATGGTGATGTATAGATTACTCTTCTTTGACACTCCCACCAGAAAGCTGTGCAGGAGATAAGTGAAGAACGTGGATTACTTTTACAAAAAAGGTCTTTTTTGTGTTTTAAAACAAGTGGCAATTCTTTTACCAGTGATGCTGTCAGGAAAAGTAAAAATTAGAAAGGCAGTTACCATAAGCCTGGCAGAGTTTGATAGCCCTGTGTTTGAACCACCAGGTCACCAGTGGTGGTTTGTGAGAAACCACCCAAGTTTTAGGCTAGAAAAGGCTGTGGAAGAAGTTCAGTAACTCATCCACCTGGAGACTGAAGGGGATATTCAGTGTTCTGAGTATCTAGCATAGGAAAATGTACTTCCTTAAATAAAGTTTTTTTATTGGTGAATTCTGATAACTGCAGCTATATCTGAATTAAGCTCCAAAATAAACACTAGAATCATAGAATCATAGAATCATAGAATCCTAGGGGGTTGGAAGGGACCTCGAAAGATCATCTAGTCCAACCCCCCTGCCAGAGCAGGGTCACCTAGAGTACATCACACAGGAACGCATCCAGGCGGGTTTTGAATGTCTCCAGCGAAGGAGACTCCACAACCTCTCTGGGCAGCCTGTTCCAGTGCTCTGTCACTCTCACAGTGAAAAAATTTTTCCTGATATTCCTCTTAAACCTCCTATGCTCCAACTTGTATCCATTACTCCTTGTCCTATCACTGGTCTTCACTGAAAAAAGCTTAACTCCATCGTCTTGACACTCACCCTTTACATATTTGTAAACATTGATGAGGTCCCCCCTCAGTCTCCTTTTCTCCAAACTAAAGAGACCCAGCTCCCTCAGCCTTTCCTCATAAGGGAGATGTTCCACTCCCTTAATCATCCTTGTGGCTCTGCGCTGGACTCTTTCAAGCACTTCCCTTTCCTTCTTGAACTGAGGGGCCCAGAACTGGACACAATATTCCAGATGTGGCCTCACCAATGCAGAATAGAGGGGGAGGAGAACCTCTCTTGACCTACTAACCACACCCTTTCTAATACACCCCAGGATGCCATTGGCCTTCTTAGCCACAAGGGCACACTGCTGACTCATGGTCATCCTCCTGTCTACCATGACCCCCAGGTCCCTTTCTCCTACACTGCTCTCCAGCAGGTCAGCCCCCAACCTGTACTGGTGCATGGCATTTTTCTTCCCCAAATGCAAAACTCTACACTTGCTCTTGTTAAACTTCATCAGGTTTTTCCCCGCCCAAGTCTCCAGCCTGTCTAAGTCTCTCTGAATGGCAGCACAGCCTTCTGGTGTGTCAGCCACTCCTCCCAGCTTGGTGTCATCAGCAAACTTGCTGAGGGTACGTTCTGTGCCCTCATCCAGGTCGTTGATGAAGATGTTGAACAACACCGGTCCCAGTACCGACCCCTGAGGTACTGTGACCCCACTAGTCACAGGCCTCCAACTAGATTCTGCCCCATTGACTACAACTCTCTGACTTCTTCCTTTCAACCAGTTCTTGATCCACCTCACTGCCTGATCATCAAACCCATACTTGATCAACTTATCTACAAGGATGCTGTGGGAGACGGTGTCAAATGCTTTACTGAAATCAAGATAGACCACATCTACCGCTCTACCATCATCTATCCACCTAGTAATTTCCTCATAGAAGGCTATGAGGTTAGTCAAACATGACTTACCCTTGGTAAAACCATGTTGACTGCTCTTGATGACCCCCATCTCCTTGATATGTCTAGAGATAGTGCCAAGGACAAGTTGTTCCATTACCTTTCCAGGGATGGAGGTGAGGCTGACCGGTCTATAGTTACCCGGGTCCTCCTTCTTGCCCTTCTTGTAGACTGGAGTGACGTTTGCTATCCTCCAGTCCTCAGGCACCTCTCCAGTTACCCATGACTTACCGAAGATGATGGAGAGTGGACTAGCAATGACCTCCGCCAGCTCCCTCAGCACCCTTGGATGCATTTCATCCGGACCCATCGATTTATGGATGTCCAGATTATGCAACTGATCCCTAACCCAATCCTCATCTACTATGTCCTCACCTATCTTGACTACTTCTGGGGTTATATGAATCTGGGGCTCATGGGAGAAGCCTGCAGGAGTAAAGACAGAGGCAAAGAAGGCATTCAGCACCTCTGCCTTCTTCATATCCTCTGTCACCAGGGCACCCACCTCATTCAGCAGTGGGCCTATATTGCCTCTGATATTAGCTTTGTTGGCTATGTATTTGAAAAAGCCCTTTCTACTGTCCTTAACCCGACTTGCAAGGTTAAGTTCCAAGGAGGCCTTAGCTTTCCTAGTTGCCTCCCTACATTCCCTGACAACATTCCTATATTCCTCCCAAGTGACCAGTCCCTCCTTCCATGATCTATAGATTTTCCTCTTCCACTTGAGTTTCCCCAGCAGTTCCTTTTTTAACCACGCTGGTCTCCTAGCTCCCTTACTAGATTTTCTACCCATTGGGACACACTGATGCTGTGCTTGCAAGAAGTGGTCCTTGAATATTGTCCAGCTATCTTGAGCCCCTTTACCTTCTAGCACTCTGTCCCATGGGACTTCCCTTAACAATTGGTTGAGGAGGCCGAAGTTTGCTCTGTAGAAGTCCAGGGTTCTGGTCCTGCTGGAAATTCTGTTCCTCCCACACAGGATCCTGAACTCCACCATCTCATGGTCACTGCAGCCAAGGTTGCCATTGACCACCACTGCTTCAACAAGGCCCTCCTTGTTGGTGAGCACAAGATCCAGCAGCGCTCCTCTTCTAGTCGGCTCATCCACCATTTGCATTAAGAAGTTGTCATCAATGCATTGGAGGAACCTCCTAGACTGTCAAAGGCTGGCTGTATAAGTCTTCCAGCAGATATTGGGATAGTTAAAATCTCCCATGAGGACCAAGGACTGCAGTTGTGAGGCTGCTTTCAGCTGCCTGTAGAAAGCCTCATCAACTTCCTCATCTTGATCAGGAGGTCTGTAGTAGACCCCCACAACTGTGTCACCCATACTACCCTGTCCTTTAATTCTTACCCACAGAATTTCAACTCGCCCCTCATCAGCCCCTGTACAAAACTCCATACATTCTAGTTGCTCTCTCACATAAAGAGCAACTCCACCACCTCGCTTCACCGACCGATCTTTCCTAAAAAGCACATAGCCATCCATGGCCACATTCCAGTCGTGTGAGCTGTCCCACCATGTCTCTGTTATTGCTACCAGATCATAACCCTTAGACCGCACACAGACCTCTAACTCTTCCTGTTTATTCCCCATGCTGCGTGCATTGGTGTACAGGCATTTCAGGAAGCAAGTAGAGCACATCGGTGGGACTAAATCCTCCTTAGCCCATCCTCCTACAGGCCCTGGTATGTTCCTCTTGGGCTTGTCCCTAACAGACCCAGTTTTCTCCCCTTCCCCCTTCACATCTAGTTTAAAGCTCTCTCAATGAGCCCTGCTAAGTCCTGCCCCAAAAGCCTTTTCCCCCTCTGGGACAGGTGCATCCCACCTGCCACCATCAGGCCAGGTGTCTCATAGAGCAGCCCATGATCAAAAAAGCCAAAGCCCTGCCTTTGGCACCAGTCTCTTAGCCATTTGTTCATCATTAAACTCTTCCTGCTTATTTCTCCACCCATTCTTGCAGGAGGTATGGAGGCAAACACGACTTGTGCTCCAGACCCCCTAACTAGCCGTCCCAGGGCCCTGAAGTCTCTCTTCATTGCCCTTACATTTCTTGTAGTAATTTCGTCACTGCCAACCTGAAAAATCAGCAGTGGGTAGTAATCAGATGGATTTACCATGCTAGAGAGTTTCCTTTTAACATCTCTAATGCGAGCCCCAGGGAGGCAGCAGACCTCCCTGTGGGATGGGTCAGGTCTACAGATGGGCCCTTCTGTTCCCCTCAGAAGGGAGTCACCCACCACAATTACCCTCCTTTCCTTCTTAGTTGAAGAAGTCCTAAGTCGTGGAGCTGAGCGACAAGTCATAGGCGGTTCACTAGACAAATCTGTCACTCCAGCTTCATTTTCCTTTCCCTGAAGTTCCAAGACCTCGTACCTATTCTTCAAGGGCAATTCGGAGGATGGACGGAGTTGGGAGGGTTTTTTCTTGCCTCTCCGAGGACGGACCTCCCTCCATTCCTCCATGTTCCTAAAGTTCTCTCCTTCTGTCTGAGAACAGGAGGGGAGGGGATCCATCACTTGTTCTAGCATCTCTTCCTCCTGCCCTTGCCTCAGGGTTTGACTCCACCAATCTATTTCGTTCTCACATTCTCTGATAATTCTCAGTCTTTCAACCTCCTCTGTCAGTCTAACCACCTGCCTGAGGAGATCATCGATAACAGTGTCAAAAGATTTGAAGTGATTGAGTATGGTAGGGGAAGCTACAGGTATCTAAAAGTATTTTTTGTACAGAAATGGATTACTTATTCTTCAGCTTTTTATTTCAAGGATAATGCATTAAACAAATGGATTAAAGCTATTTTTGAGGAGATGCTATCTGAAAGTAGGCCAGTAAGCCAGTTTCTCAAATTGGCCTTTTTTTCCAACTCTGTGAATTGAGGACTCCCTCCTCATAATATGACAGATGAGTCAATTCAGGTGAAAGAAGCATAGTGTGGTCTTGGTTTCTAACTTTCCTGTCCCAGTGTATCCAGATTTTTCAAACACTGCAATTGAGAGAACTGAGAATGTATTTCTAAAGACTTTTTCCCCCCTGTAGAAGAATGGAACATTTGAGATACCCTTTGGCAATTAAAGCATGTGAAAAAAAGTCAAAACAAATCGCATACTTGAGCTGATGAAAAAAAAATACTAGTAGTAAAACAAATGAGGTCTTTATTAACATGAACAAACCAAAAACATTACATCAACTGCTTCTGAGCTGCTTATGGAATTCTGCAGCCAGAAAACTTCATGGCATTTGTATCTGTATTAGTAATTGTTTTTTAATTGAGTTTTAATTATTAAAAGACTGCTATGATATTTATTTCCTCTTTATTTTAAATACATTTAGGTTTCTTTTCAAATTTTACTTTGAATGATTTAATTTTATAACATTTTAAAATTATATTAAACTTCTGGAGTTTTCTACAGAAACACACTGAAAAAAGAATGAAAGCTTCTGTTAAAGCACTATTCTGTAGCACTCTTACCACTGCCAACACTTAGAGAGTATTTTCTTTATTCTCCCAGCTGTGTGATACGGTAGGAAAGATCACTCCATGTTTTGCAGCTCATCTGATGGAAGTGGACAATTATGCATGTACATATGGGTGGAAATCACAAAACATGGCTCTTTCAAAGTTCATATGTGGGGAGGGCTATGCTCACTTAACCACCTTAAAAGGACATTAACAGTACAACTTGAAGCTCATGGGGGTTGAGAAAATGCAATGAAACACCTTAATTCAATGGGAACAGGCATTATTTTACCAATTTTAAGCATATTTTCATTTTTGTTTTCCACTAACTGCTGAACTGCACGATATCAATTTCTCCTCATCGCTGACTCCTAGTATTAGTTACTTTCCTCCCCACTTACTAGGTCTGCCCTTCCCTTCTCAGAAAGTGCCAGCCTTTCTTTACAGCACCAACAATGTCTAGTCTTAATTTCTTTATTTCATGCTCTTCACTCCAATTAGTTTAGATCAGATCTCTGTGCCATCAGCATCCAACTCCACTGGCTTTCTTCTTATGTCCATAGATTACAGGGCAAAGTAGAGAGAACATGAAATATGTTTAAACCCCGCCCCCTCCTGCCCCCTCCACCTTAGTTTTAATGTCTGCCAGGGATCAGCAGAAAAAGTAGACAATTTTATCTGGTTTATAGCCTGGTCAAGTACGGATGGATTTTCAAATAGACAGCAAAATGAACAATTCTCAAAAAAAACCCAGCTAAACCATTTGAAGAAATGAAGAAAACCCTTGGTTTGTGGCAGACATCCAGGATAAGAAAATTCACTTTGCCTCTAATTCCATGTGCTGAACAATGCATTTTATAATATGAAGCACTTGGCTGTCTGAAAAATGAGTGTTGGTTACACCAGAAAAACCTCTCGTAGTAATACAAAAGGACATTACACACTAACCTATTCCTTTTCCTTTCTCTGTGACTCTTTTCATTCCCTGAAGTTGTTTGATTTCATTCTGCAGTCATGCTGAATATAGTGACGCTGCAGCTTATTTCAATTAAAGGCTGGTGCTTTTTTCTTGTCTCCCTCTTTGTTTCTTTTCTTTTTTTTTCAAAATCCTATAGACATTAAGTCGAACTTTGAAACACGTTATTATAACAGATTTGAAGGACAAGAAAGATATAAAGGCAATACCATGCCCTCAAATTCATCATTACAGAAAGGTAACTGAGGAGGCTTAGGAATACAATAAAAACTCTGAGGTGGCTCAAGGACACCATAAAGGAGTCTTATAATCTGACTCAAATCCCTTTTCATTTCTTGGTTCCAGGTGATCTTAAGAAATGTGTATAGAAAACAACTAGCTTTTCTGTCAATTTGATTTTGTAAACTGCTATGTTCTCTTACTCTCTTTTGACTAAACCTAACTTCCAAGGCACAGTAGAACCAAATTCAAATCCCATTTCAGAAAAAAGAAAAATAATAAAAAAAATAATCTTATTTTGTTTTAAGTCTTTAATCAAAATCTGAGTTCCACTCCTGTCTTAGAACTATAATTTATAGTTCTAAGCCTGTCCCTTAGCCTTCTGTGTAACTCTTCCTCACCCTGCACTTCAGTTCATTCAAGAGGCATTCCGCGCTCCTCTCAAAATCAAGATCTATAAACATGGTCTCCGTCCTTCCCTGTAAATGAGTAACACAGATGTGAGAGAAATAAGATCTGTATCTCAGTTCAAAGTATTTTTTGTTCCCTTTTTTTCCCCCAGGAGTCAGGGCTTACACTCTCTCAACTATGTAGCAAGATTCGTAAGCAGTCCCAGCATTAGCTACTTCTGATAGCCAACCACCACTGCTCTGCCTACTGACAGCCCCACAGGGCTTAACAGACTATAGCTGCCTTGTACATCACCTCAAAGGAGAACTCTGGAACTGGATTGTGTGACAGGACATATCCAGCCATGCTGCATTTGGACATGGCTTTGGAGGATGGCAGAGACCAGCAGATATGAGAAACTCTCCCCTCTCCTTGCTAAGTTTGCACAACTGGTGTTCTTGTTGAAAGAGCTCCACTGGATCATGGAAAGGAGGCATACCAATGGTTGATTTTTGACCTTCATCACACATGTTAAGGAGTATATGTCCCGAAGAATCTCTGCAGATGCTAAACCTCCAAATGAGCAAGCAAGCAGAAAGCGCTGAGCCTGAAGGCACTGATAGCATCAACAGCATGTCCTCCAAAATATTAATTCAGGAGCAAGCACTCTACCAGAAGTATTCCTTTAGGCTTAAGGTCACCTTTCAATGGTTGCTTTATGGGAGGGGTTTTTCCTGTAACAGCAGGTTTTCCCTGGTGCTGCAGTAAGGCCCAGATAACTCCCAGTAATAGCAATAATGAGAAACACGAGAACAAAATTGGTCAAAAAGTCAGCTGTAGGAACGAGTTCTAAGACACAGACATAAGATATAAAAGGTTAGGGAAAGTGTGGTTTGAGTTTGTATTTGCTTTCAGTATCAGAGTAGGTAATCTCCACCTTCAATTTGAAATGCATTTTTCTGTGCCTTTTCCACAAAGAGAAACAAATCCCTGCAGATTTAAAACAAGCAACTTTCAGAAGAGCCCTGTTCCACATAAAGCATGCTGATGGCACTGTGAATGCAACCAGCTCCAATGAAGGGACTGAATGGAAAACAAACTGTGGAAAACTCAACTTTCAAGCCATTATGCAAAAATATTTTAATCCCCTTGAAGTATTTCTTCAGAAGTGTTTCATTTCTATTTAGTGTGAAATTAGTACAGGTCACCTATGAAAGTATCACATTTGCATTGATTAGAAACGAAGTCGATTAAATCAAGATCTGGTATTGGTAAAATCCACCAAGCTGAGAACACAGATAGTCTTTATGAACTGTGTTAGTTTTTTGAAATTGCCAGAATATGATTTTCAAACATGTTAGAGAACCTCAGAGGGTCTCAACAAACACAAAGCCAGAATTCATCTCTTTCCTGAATATATTCCTCTAAAAGTAGACAAAGTGCAAGAGGGGCAAGAGAAGATCAGGAAAGTAAAATGTGTAATTGCCTTGCGTAATACACAAGGTTATTCACAGACCCAGAACTCAGTCACCTCTCCAGGTTCACAAGATGGCCATTCATCATCTACAAAGTGAACTGAAACCCAGGCATTGCATCTCTTTGAAAAAAACAATGCAAGAAGAAAGTCTTTCTCCTCCTTGCTCCTGCCACCCCCCTACCCATGAAACAAGAAATGAGCTGCATTGTGCTTTAAAGGAAAGGTGAAATTAAACCTTTAGACCTTTTTTTTTTTTTTTTTTTTTTTTCCCCCAGGCTGTATCTGCCATATTTCAGCTAACCGTAAGTGAAGCTGATCCTGTTAGATTGCACTGTATCTTGCCTCAGAAAACTCTCACCTCACAAAAAGTGGGAATGGAGTACTTATATTTGGGCTGAAACCTTGATTTTGACCTTCAGAGTGCATTTTCTGTGCCTTCTTTTTGAAGACTGACACTCACAGCTTGTTCATGCTGCTAGCATCTTTGTGTGAGAAGCTGCACATTATCGGTTCCTCACACAGATTTTGAGGGGAAACCATAAAAATAAGGTCTCATACTTAGTCAACTGGACAGTATCAACAAACTCCAGAAAAAAATGATTGTGATTGTGGATGGATTTAGACCTCAATACAATTCTAAACTATTGACTTCATTTTTTTAGTGATGTTGGGTAAGTTCTGTACTGTGGAAGAACAGAGAATTTTGGATGGAGAATTAGGATTTTTTTAGGGGGTTATGATTCACAGAGGCCACAAGAGCTTTGCTTTAATTGTGATATAGGTAGGTAGTAAACTCATTACTGTAGCAATACCAAATAGATATTAATAGAACTCTGAGAGTCAGAACAGCAGAGAACAAAACATGCCAAGGTATGTATTTTCAAAGAGCTACGTCAGCTGGCCTTTGGGAGAGTAACAGTACTACTGATGCAAGGACCAAAAGCTGTTCAGGTAAAAGCTCAGCATTTGTATTTAAAAGCTTGTAAAACTCACACAGTGAAATCTGGTAGAGATAGTGCAAGTGTTATCTTAAATGGAATATTGTAATGTCACACTTTTGCGATGATGTGACATGAGCTTAGAATAAACAGCTCTCAGCTAGACAGGATGCTATAGAGGATCTTCCTACAAAGTGCTGTCTTAAATTGTTTTTTACAGCAGCAATGTGACTTCCTTTTCTACATCTTAATGACTCCATGAAACAGAAGACAGCGGTGGAGATCCAACAACTAGGCCTGGATAATCAGACATTCCAGTAAAATAGGATCACAATTCAGATTGAAAAAGACTGCTTTACTGTTTTCACAGTGGCAAGTTCCTCCTTATACTGTCTCAGCTGCTCTTGTTTCAACCTATGGATGTTGCCTCACTGTGAAGAGCCTGGGTCCATCTTACTGCCGTCTGCTTCATAAGCTCCCCCCCAGAGCCACCTCTGCTCCAGGCTGAGCCAGCTGCAGCCTCTCAGCATCTCCACACAGGACAGGCACTCCACTCTGTCTGCTGTTGGCTCTTTGCTGGACTCATGACAGTTTCTCAATCTCTTTTGGCATTGGCTCCATCTCATGTAACCTGAGGATCTGCATCTCAGTAAGCTCTTCTTGCATCTCTAGTTTGTAGAAATACACAGCCTCTGAGGATCTATCAGCCAGGCCTATTATTACACCAGCTGAACTGATTTCTGACAGTGCTTATTGTCCTTCTGTAACTGGGGAGGGAACTCAGACCAACAAGCCACATTTCTTCAGTCAATTTAGATTATAAAAAGTTCAACCATAATGTCATCCTTTTTATTACCTTTGAACATACTTTTCAAAAGATTTGTAAAAAAAAAAAGAATGGAAAATCAGTTCTAGAAGTGGGTCACACACTGCTTGCCTATGAGTAGGTATTCGCTGAGATGGACAATAAAATGACACTAGTCAGCAAGTTTTTTGTTTACAGTTACTTTCACTCTGTAGTCCTACTATCTTCAGCAGTTTGACTTTCATACAGCTCAGGAAGTTTCCTGTTTTAACAGCAGCACTCAGAGTTTGCTACTAACATCATAAAAATATCTGTTTGTACTAGGTTTACCTTTTTCCTTGTTTTGTGTCAACAAAGAGAAAGATGCAGAAGTGTTACAAGCACAGTATGATTTACCGAAGCAGCTTCTGATGCCAGTCAGAGAAGCAAAAGGGTTCCTCACATTTGCTCTGGGAGGCATTGCACATATTGCAATTAACACTGATTAGATTCAATAGAATGAACCCAAGCAAATATTTAATAGAGCAGGGTGAACAGTCAAAGCAGTTTGTAAACAACTCACAGGATGAAAATTCAAATTCATTCAAGTAACTTCAGCAAACATGAACCACTAACAACCTGTCCAACAACCAGGAATGATTCCCAGCCAGGAAAAAAAAAAAAAGAAAAAAAAAAGAAAAAATAAAAAAGAAGCACTAAATTAGCATGAATACTATTTGCTCAGCCTTACCCTTTACATGAAGTTCTGTGAGACAAAACTGTTACACCTTGTTCAGCTTGTGGATTGCACAAAAACTCTCTACAAAAGCATATTTATGCCTTCAACCTAACAAATACTTCTTCCTTATTTCAGTGACTCCACCTAATGGGAGTATCACATTTTGTAAAAAACTTTAAAACAATGGCAATTATTATTCAAAGCTTTTATACCAGTGTTCTTAATTTCCAGCATTTTTGTATACTGCAGGCTTTTTTTGCTCATAAGAGCATAGGTAAAACTCTCAAAAATACACTAAATCTAGGTCAATTGTCCTCGTTATATGAGGATTTTTTTGTTTTGCTTAGGTCTTGAGCACCCCCATGTTTGATACACTGCTTTGGTAAGCAATATGCCTCCACTAGAAAGCTGCTCTTGTTCACTGCATATTCTATCTTATCTTTGTGGGACAGATGTCTTTGAACTCATGTACTAATGATATACAACACTTGCATGCAGCTTAATTACACTGAGGCCTAGAACACTTTTTTGTGGCTTAATGATAAAACTATAAATGAACACTTTGAACAAAATCCCTAAGTGGTTAAACCACATTATAAAGTAGTGACATTTGGCTAAAGAATCAAAACCATACAAATAACTAACTAGATATGTATGCTTGAGCAGGCTGTGCATGTGAGGGAAGATGAGTCACTTCATTTTTTTTATGCTGGCCTTGTGACAGATGAGCAATGTAATTATCTTTTTTTTTTTTTGCATTGTGCTAGTTTTATCTCATTATTATTTTTTTTCCCCATATTCTAATTTCTGCAGCGGGTGAAGAGTAAGACTCAGGGAAGCAAAGCATTGCTAAAATTTAGTTTCCTCAGGTTTCATCTAAAAACTATTGCAGTACTTTTAGATAAAAATCATAGCATCATAGAATTGTTTTGGTTGGACCTTTTAGATCATCAAGTCCAACAGTTAACCTAGTACTGCTAAAGCCAAAGTGGGGGAACTTTTGTTATTAGGCAACTAAATGATGATTAATAAATTCTTCTACTGAACATTTTTAAATTGGATTAATTTACTTTCATTTAAAATAAGGAAAGCATACAAGAAAATCCTTTCAAACAGGCCAAAGGGTTTATTGAATCCATAATATGCATAAAATGTATTTTAGAAGGTACATAAAGCTAGAAATATATTTGGGGCTTTTGTTCCTCATGCTAACTACAATTTAAAAAGAAAAAAATACTATATTTACAGTGATGACTCTGCTAGTTGACTCATAAAATATGCATGAGCACAGGGTGAATGGCAAAAGGCATGCCAGGCTACCATCAAAAACCATTCCAACAAAACATGTAGTTTAAAAAAAATAATAAAATAAATATTGAGGTTGAATATACATAGCAGAAAGCCTGGGAGAACCTTAAGTAATGAAATATTAATAAATACCCCTTTCCTATTATCATATACATCCCAACTGGAATTAATATGACATCAAAAAGACTTCTTCCTATATCAGACTTCGACAGAATTCCTGTAAAGCTAGTTCAGTTGGACAACTGTTAAGACAGAATTAATTTTAGAATCAGATGTGCTTCTCTTTTTACTAATGAGCTTGAAGACCAAGCCCTTGAACAGGTTTGCTCATCACAAACAGATCAATAGTAATAGAAAGAAAAGGAAAAGGAAAAGGAAAAGGAAAAGGAAAAGGAAAAGGAAAAGGAAAAGGAAAAGGAAAAGGAAAAGGAAAAGGAAAAGGAAAGGAAAAAAAAAGAAAAGAAAGAAAAGAGAAAAGAAGAGAAAAGAAAAGAAGAGAAAAGAAGAGAAAAGAAGAGAAAAGGAAAGGAAAGGAAAGGAAAGGAAAGGAAAGGAAAGGAAAGGAAAGGAAAGGAAAGGAAAGGAAAGGAAAGGAAAGGAAAGGAAAGGAAAGGAAAGAAAAGAAAAGAAAAGAAAAGAAAAGAAAAGAAAAGAAAAGAAAAGAAAAGAAAAGAAAAGAAAAGAAAAGAAAAGAAAAGAAAAGAAAAGAAAAGAAAAGAAAAGAAAAGAAAAGAAAAGAAAAGGAAAAAAAAGGAAAGAAAAAAAAAGAAAAGAACTCCTGGTAAAGAAGCATACAAAGAGGAAGGCAGTCATATTTTGCCCTAGTTTGGATTATGGGATTCAAACTATAAATATGAATGTCTACAAAAGCAGACATTTACAATAGTACACCTAGATGTGTACACTGAAATGGCTGCAACCTAGAAAAGGCCTCTGTAAAGCAAGTATCTAAATTTGATAAGAATCTCACCTGAAGTGAAAAACACATACAGTAAAGTAGTCAAGCTTTCATTTAAAATATTGCCTGGCAGTGTATAAGGAGTACCAACTTGTATCTGACTGTCAAGGCTGACTCAGAATTCAGACAAGACCACTGGCTTGACGGTAGGACATCTGTGGGAAAAATACTCTAGCATTCAGATAATTTCCATTCTCTTACCAACATCACCTTGGCCTTGCTTGGGTTGCATTTCAGCCTCCCAGTGCAGGAGATGCCAGTGGATTTGCAGCAGTTGCTATGCCAGAGCTCTGCTGGAACAGGGGTAGTCCCACAGCGCTACAGGTGCTGCACAGTGTGAGCAGAGGGAGCCACACACACTGGCAGCCAAAAGCACCAGACCAAATACAGTTTTCATGTGGGTGGATGTCATTTCCATCAACTCAGGCAAGAAAAAAGTAACTATGGACCATCAACTCTTGAATCCTCTGTGCTGCAGTAGATATTCTTACTAGCCCATAATACGGCTGGGTAAGTCATGAAGAGATGTTTATGAATATGAAAAATTAAGGCTTTTTAAGGAGACGACATGTCATTTTGATCTCAATATTAAATTATGAACTTTTGTGGTGAAAACCAGTGTAATTACCTTTAAGTATTCCAGTCCTGCACAACTCCCCTGGGCAGCACATTTTGCACATACAGCAACTTTCCTGTATGATTGTGAATACTTAGCAATCCACTGGCAACACTATACAAGTAAAAGGATGACAGCCTTACAAAACCTATTAAAACTGAAACCACTAGGTTCTGTGTTCAAGGCATTCAAAAGTTGAAGTCAGAAGCATTACTAATGACAGGCACATGTAATAAGATCTATGTGGTGAAGCAATGCATCATTGTGGCCAGATTTAAGAGCCAGATCATCACTTTAGAAATATCAATAGCTGGATAAGGTCCAAGCTACTTCCTCATCAAAACAGTATGACTCCTGACTCCAGTGAAAATAATAACCTCAGTTTGTGGAGACAGAGACCTGATCAATAATGAACCTTAACAAGTCTATGGGATCTCCTGTCTTCTCAAATGTGAATTAGTACTGACACCTTCTCGGCACTCTGCCAGCAGCTGTTGCTCACTGAAAGCTGAGTGGTAAATGTGGGCTGCTGAAAGTCGAATAAAAATATTATATTTGAAGTATGGTTTTCCAGAAAAGCCATGATACAACTGTAAAATGTGACTGGGAAAAAACTATAGAAGCATTTGACTGTGGTTATTACATTTCTGATATGAATTATAGCCTGACACGTGCATGGTTATAGCTCTAAAAAAATCACACAAGACCTTAGTCCTTCAGGCCAGCTTCCCCTGTTTTGGAGCCAACGGACAATTGTCAGTCTTTTCAAGTTTCTTGTGGATTGCCATACAGACTGCTCACCAAACTTTTAACTGAAAACACTCCAGATTTTTTTTTTTTTTTTTTTTTTTTTTTACAGAACACCACAGACTAGCTATGGGCCACATATCTAAGCCATGTGACTCAAGAGTTAAAGATGCACAGCTCTGGACTGCATACATTTAATTCAACCAGCTTAAATTTCTGATGCTTTTTCTCTGAAAATAACCTAGTATTCACCCAGAGGGTCCCTGGAAACCTCTGGAAAACAGCAACTGTTTTACTAAATTAGATGCCTGACCCATCCAGTCCTTTCTTTGGTAACATGAAGACTGAAGAAGCCAGGCACTGCTGACTACCAGGATAGGTTTCACTGTGATTTTCAGTGTAACTCAGAGATTGACTGAAGTGTTAAAATGCAGGCTCTGCTCTTCATTCTGCATTTTTATGTTTATAAACATGGATGTAAACTACAGTGTTAGAATCATCCCATTCTTAAAATATATTTCAAAACATGTTCTGAAGGTCTTACTTCTATGGCTAACGATCACATGAGGAAAGAGGATGATTTTAAACAACCTGCTGTTCAAGTTCCCTCTACAATCAAGTTCTACACTATATCCACAAGCACATCAACACAAATACAGAATTCCCCATGCTCTGGGAATCTGTTTTACCAGTTGCAGGCTAGGACTGAGTCCTCAAATAAATGTCTTGTACATTTTATGTAACTCTTCTATTGATTTAATAAATGTCAAAATACATTTTTAAAATAAAAATATTCACAGCTACTACTGTGATAGAAATGCAAATATCTTAAACATGCATTTGAACAGACATTGTTGCAGGACCAACTGGAAACTCATCAAAGAGCATAAAGGCTTGTCTGAACACCCACTGATGTTGGCATCATAACTGTATGTGAAACTTCTGACTGAATCGGGACCTCTTAACTGCTTCAAACCATATTTTCATCTGGACTTGCAGAGACATCACTACCATTCCACTCACATGTCCTGCACTGCATGGTTGCATGAATAATGTTTCATACACCCATGTATCATACATACGACTCCAGAGCCCAGAACAAGCATTTTACTCAGAGCGTTCTAAATCCTCCCGGGAGCACATATACGTATCATAAATTCTAGAAACCCTGACTTTGTAGTATTTCTGCAGAAATGAGGCTTGTCTAATTTTTTCACAACAAAGAGCTGAAAATCAGTCTTCTGAACTCCTGTTTATGTGCTATAAGAAATGACCTGATTTTTAAAACCACTGAGCCTCAGGTGACTTTGGTGGATTTAGGGGAGTGGTTTCCTATAAAGCTAGAACAAATGCCTAATCTGCTCTCTTTGTGTTTGGTGGGAGTATTACTGTTGAGGTCAGTGGAGCTCAGCTGCTAAATTTCAGACTTCTCTTTTTGAAACACAGGTAGTCATAGGAACTGAAAACCAAAGGACACTAAAAGAACTGGGCAGGGTTTTCAGAACACCACAACCAAAACACACTCTCTATTTCTCAGTGTTTAATGTCACTGCTTGCTTGAAAGACTTAACAGGTGTATGGGAAACAGGATATGAGAAAGATGTTTTCTTGTTTCAAAATAATTTTAATCCTATCGTATTTCCTATGCCATCTGTTTCAATAAATAATGAAAAGTACACATGCATACAAGCACATGTGATTGGGGAAGTGCTAGAACAAGAGAGAGCAAATAAAGGCTCTATCTTCAATATATTAAACATGGGAAAGTATGAAGCAATAAAACCATAATTTCAGAACTCTATTCTTCAATACTTGGGGAGACATTTCTTACAACTCCTATAATAATAAATTTTCCTTGGAGCATCAATTTTTTGTGATCATCAAAGCTTAGAAAGACTTTATCACTTAAAGCAACAGACTGAAGGAGTCCAGTAAACTCAGTTCTCCCTATTTCTTTTTAATTTTAATTGCATTTATTGGTTATTAGTATAATCTTCTCAACCACGTTTCTCTTCTAGGTACATTTTCTTTTAATGATTGCAGCTGACATAAATATTGCAGCTGACACACATTTCATTGTTTTACTTATAATTACCAAATTCTGAATATAAATGAAACCCACTTAATTATGTACTTGTCTTGGAGACAACATATTAATTAAAGCCCTCAGAAAAGCAGTCCAGAGGCACTGGCTATGCAGACAGGTGAAGAAAATATAATACAGACATCTCAGAAAAGGACTAAATAAAACATAGTAGGGAGAGAAATTATACATGCATCCCTGAACAGATGCCCTTAAGAACTGTACACCTTAATCAACAGAAAATATCATATTTACATAACAGAGCATGTGTACCGAGACATGTCACCACAAATTGGCTTTTCAGCAGTTAAAAGAGACACAAGCTAAACAAGAAATAATGTCAAATATTAAATGAGTGACAAAGATTAAGAAGAAAATTAAAAATACAGGTGGGATTAATCTTCAAATAAACAGTTAAAAGTTTACTAAGCAATGTATATAAAAAAGCTGTTCTTGTTGAAGGCCTGATCTAAAAAGTTATCTCTAATGTTGTGACAAATCTTCGAGCAGAGGTACTGAAAGTGTGCAAGTATCATATTAAAGGTCAGTATAAACTTCTGACACAGATCTCCAAATGATTTAGCTCTACTAAACTTTGGAAATAACTGCAGCTGCACACAGCAAATCCTACACCAGCTGGATTCTCTTATATAGCAAAAGGGCAAATAAATCTAAAGTTTCACATTTATGACTTGGATGAGAAATCATTCAGTTAAATCTGAGAAAAACACCAACATTTACCCAGCTAAAAGGCCTCAACCTCTTCCTTCTTGCTTCCTGAGGTGATGCACAGGAGAGGATGAGGCTATGATAAGTGGGACTGGTTAAAAATCACAGAATTTCTGCTGCTGTCCAGAGACAGGAAGGGTGACTTGCGTGCACTGGAAAAGTCCCACCAGCTGCAGGGGCTGACACAAGCCCGCAGAGCAGCTCAGAACTCTTGTGGAGAATGGTTCCTCTGTATAGAACTTGCACCACCCCTGAATTAACAGTGCCAGACTTACTGTGCTAATTCTCCTGAATGCCACCACCACACAGAAAACACATTACATTTGATGTTAACAGAATATGTAAACAATTATTTTCTTTTTCATACCAGAAGCCTCAAACTGCCACACAAGAAATCCACTTCCTTCTGTTCCATGCAGTTCACATTCATTTCACATGTGTTTTGGCACTTGGCAGCAGATAATTATTGGCTACACTCTTTGCCATGAGGTTCTTTCCTCTTATAATTAAGAAATCCTTTTAATTGTGGACAGTTAACTTTTCTATGCTTGAGAGTGCAAGCAATTAGTATGTAAATTACAAGTTGACACTGACAGCTCATATGGACAAGATAATGTTCATGCACTGAAGGCTACCTGTGCTTAATGTAAAAGCAATAGAAAATAATTATTTTTAGAAGTCTCAAAGCATTTAAGTTCATCAGAACACAGAACTGCTTGCTTCCTTCTATCGGTGTGAACTAAGGCACAGGCTCAGTAAAAATCGGAAGATGCAAATTTCTTCAGAAGAAACTCTTCTTTCACTTCCCTTCTTCACAGCTCTTACCTTCACTACACTTGGACTCGCACCTCTGTGATGCGCAGTCTGTGTGGCACCCGTGAGAAAAAAGGTTCAGGAAAAGAGATGTAAGAGAGTCAAAGAACTCCTCCCGACTCTGAGATCTTCTAACAGTTCCAGAGGCGTTAGCCAGTATTTGAATACATTAGGACACAGCAGCCTGCTAATCAGCTCCTGCTTCTGCCTTCCAGGTTCCCCCAGCACACTTTTTGTGACTATACAGCACTACCAGATATAAAACTTTATTTGCAATATACACCTACACAACTGCATTTCTGTATAAAGCTAACGATGCTTTACATTGAAAGTATTCATTTGATGCGTTTACTGTACATTGACCATGCATTTTATCGGAAATTAAGATTTGGGGACATTCTCCTAGTTCTCCATTGCAATTGTTTTAACACTGTTCCTTGATCATTCCATTAAAACATTACATTTCTACTCCATTTTGGTCCCTTCAGTTGTTGCCTCGATTTCTTGTCACCTCAGCTACTACTTTATGTACAGAACTCCATGTAATTACTTCAGAATCTGCGAAACAGATGAAAACGGCTTGAGAACAAAACTTCTGTGAAGCCCTTTACATTCACACAGAACCGCTTTTGCTATCGCACGGTACTGCTGAGGAAAGAAAAGCCGCAACGCCCCGCCAGAGCGTGCGTGACAACCTGGAGACCGCCGGCCCCGGGCGCACGGGCAAACCCCGGCGCTGCGCTGCGCTGCCCAGCCCCGTCCCGCCGCCGCCACCCCGAGGCCAGGCCAGGCCCACGGCTCCTCCCCGGTACCCCGCGGCCCCTGCCGGCGCGGGCGGGCAGCGGCCCCCACCGGCAGGCGGGAGGCGGCGACCGGCAACTCGGGGGCCGGGAAGGAGGGAGGGAGGGAGGGAGAGAGGGCTGCGCAGGCGGCCGGGGCGGCGCCCCTGCCTCAGTCATTCAAAGGCTTTACGGAGGTGAGAGGACGACCACTCCGGAAAACAGGCCCGGCACCCCCGCACCGGCCGCACCCTGAGTGCCCCGCACCTCATCCCCCCCCCCCCCCCCCGGCGGCTCCGCACGTCTCTTGCCAGCTCCCGCCCCCCCCTCCCCCCCGGGCCAGCTGCGGGGCTCCCCCGCGGCGCCCCGCCCGGCCCCTGCCCCGCAACTGCCTGCCGCCGCGCCCCGCGCTCCCATAGGCTGGCGGCACCTCGGCGGCAGCCAATCAGAAGGCAGTTGTCAGGCTCCGCCGTCTATTTTTAGCCTTCCCCCGCAGAGGCGCAGGGAGGTGGGAGGGCGCGGGCTTGCAGGGGCGCTTGCAGGGGCGCGCACCGGGACGCGCACCCAAAGCGGAGGGCCGGAGGTGATGCGCTTGCGGGTTGGCTAAAGCGCGAGCGAACGCAAAAACGCAGCACCAAACGCAGGTTGCCGTGCACCCTCCCCTGGAGAGAGAGGGGAAGACCCCGGACCTCACCAGCTCGAGCAAGGGTTTCTAAAGAAAAAAGTATTATGTTTAAAAAAAAAAACCCAAACACTTTAGTTGCAGTTGTCTGTGGAGCCATGGATGGCTCTGCAAACCAAGCTGTCTCCTTTCCTCCCCGCTTTGCTCTCCAGCCTTGAAGCGTGGAGGATGGCCTTGTGCCTGACAGCTGAGCTGCCCTGTCGGAATCCCTGTACTGAACATGCTGGAGGTGTGAGGCCTCTTCAACAAATTAGCAGAAGGGAAAGTTCAGAGTACTAATAAAGGCTAAATTCTGCATCTTTTACAGTTTAATTTTGTGTATGGCCATTGGGGTCACATGCAAGATAGTTTGCTCTCTAACTGATTTGCTTCTGGTATGTTTTTGGTCCCTGCTGAAGGATGATGCAGGTCCTGGAGGAAAAAAAAAAAAAGATGAGACATAAAGTCTTTGGAGGATTCAGATATTTCAGGTAACTTGAATTGCATTGTTTTCCAGTTTCTCACAGATGTGCAGATGCAGTATAGTGTTTTCATATATCCTTGAGTTGAGAAGGGTTAGGCATGTGCTGAAGCATTTGGGGAAGTACAGGGATGAAGCAGTGCCCCTAGTTTAGAGAAGGAAATGCTGAAGGAATGCTGTAAGGAACACTGTTTTTCTAATACTTAAGACACTAACAATGTCAGTATATTGTAGAAGTGTCAAGGAAAAATATGGTCTTGTTAAGCAAGTTTTTAAGACCCTTGCATAAACATAAAGCGTTTAGATTCCTGACATAAAAACATAGAATGGTTTCAGTTGGAAGGGACTTTAGAGATCATCTAGTTCCAGCACTCCTGCCGTGGGTACTTAGCCACAGGTGGTCAACTGTTCAGGGGGTTTTCCGTAATAATGGATCATAACAACTTGGGCTTTGCAGTGACCTGCTCACAAAAAAGTACGAAAAGCGGTTGAAATGCAGGCCAATCTGTGCAGTGGATCTGCAGTCCCCAAAAGGAGTAAACTGATCCCAGGTCTTGTGCTGACTCTACAGCACAGGAATGGATTTCACTGCCCGTGTGCACTGAGATCAAGTTTTGGACACCTCGAGAGGAAAATCTTACAAAATAAGACAGGCTCTCTGAAGTCAGCCAGCAGTCATTTATTTTTGCAATGAAGAACATATCCTGACAAGTCTTGCAAATATCAGAGCAGACACTTGCCCGGCTGCTCCTTGTCGTCACCAGTCCCTAAGTGATGGTCAGTGTCAGGCTGTTCTGAAATCCTTGTCCTCATTACTCAATCCCTGTGCATGCTCTTCAGTTGCCAGTAGGACATACCAAATTGTCAGTGAAACAAAAGAACAAAGTCTGCTGCGACAATGTTTGGATGCCATTTCAAAAAAGTGGCCTGTGGATTTAAAATCTGCCTGGAAAAAATAATTTGTTTATTCTGTCATTGCCAGAACATTGATATAGTCAGAAACATTATTTCAGTGAAGTTTTTACATGCCATTGAACGTTTTCTCTATGTTCACGGGTTGTCAGTCTTATGTGCAGATTAAACTAAGTTCTCACAGAGGAAGTTCACGCAGCGTGAATTCCGTTAGCTTTGCTGATCCCATTATGCACCATAATGTGAGAGTGAAGATTGCTCTGCATAAATATTCATCTAGCATCTTTCAAGTTTTCACTTTTCATTCTGCTGCTGCCTGACCCTGTCTGCCACTTTTCTCTGAATAATCCTTGCTGCTGAACAACCCATTTGGAGAAAAACGCGTTTGCAAGACTGAAATACCCGAATGGCACTGGACTCGTGAATTGTCACTAGGACAAGTTGAAGCCCATTGCAATGTATAGCTGTGGACATTAAAATGATCTAATGTGCTATTTGGAATTGATGCATGGTTTTCCCTGCAAATGACCTTACACAGAGACTATACTGACTGACTATACTGAACATCTGGGTCAGTGCCCCAGTTTTCACTCTGATCACTCTGAGTCCAAATTATAAGGGTTTTTTTTCTGTTTTAATTCCAGTTGGTTTTGAACTGTATAAATGATTTTTTTTTTTTTTTAGAGCAGTTTCTATTGATCCCCAACCCAAGGGCTCTGCTTGTGCATTGAGGTGAACTAGAATTTGTGAAAAAAACATGTGATGTGTTTTTGTGAAGGCAAGGAGTCAAATCGAGGGCTCCTTCCACATCAGCTGAGTGAAACTGACTACACATCAGAGGACTTAGCCCAAATATGATAAATTGACCACTATTCTCTTGTGAATCCTTAACAAATCCTGAAATATGAATGTTCATTCCCCACAATTGTTAATCTGTTCAGTAAGGGAAATTGCTGTTGTGGAAGGTTCCCAGATGTACTGCCTTGTTTCAGACCATGTGTTTCCAGCACGTGAGAAGAAGCACAGATTTTCTAGGTGAGCTGAGGGGATTGCATCCCATCCCCCTCCATTGGCATTGTAGTGTGTGGAGTGTGCTTAACTCAGCATGTGATCGCTGCGTGTATCAGCTGCTTGTTTTCAGGGAAAAATGTGTGAGACTGCCCTCTCCCCCTACCCTACTCCCCAAATTATGCAGCTGAATTGCCTACATTTGGGAAAATCACCGTCAGCACCCCTAAAGTGCAAGGTCTGACCATTTCCTGGGAAAGATATTCCCCAAGTGTCAGGGTTTCACATCCATGTTTCTATGCCATAACTTAAGGGCTATGAGGAAGCTAAGTTATTCAGTGGCTAATTAAGTGGCTAACTCCTCTCTAATACAGAAAAAAAAACCCACCTCGCCACCCAAAGCCAGCAGCTGCCTCAGAAAGGCAAGAGGCACTGCAGGGATGTGTCCGCATGGCAGGAGTGTGACAAGCCATTTCACAGGCTGCACTGCAGACCTTCCTGAAGCTTTCCTTGGGCAAAGCATTGGAGAGCACAGGATGTTCTCCCATGCAGTGCTCAGAGACAAGCTGGCAAGGAGAGACACCCTTTCCTACTTGAAAGGTGGTGCTTACTTTTGCCAGCTATTATCATAACACCATTTTTCTTTTCCTTTCCTTCATACAGTCAGAATTCCCATATACACGACTTAGATAATTTCCCTGCTTATCAGCTTGACATCTTAATTGCAGAAACTGCACCAACAGGGAAAAGCTCCTAGATAGCAAACGCCAATGGCATAACAGGTAAAAAAAAAAAGAGTTATGGTAATACTGAAGGTATACCAAAGTGCTGCAAATATTCTCTCCTCAAAATCAAGTTTAAACCAGACATATTTCCATGCTGACCGAAGTGAATGAAATCTCTTTCCAACCAGACAACTTTGATCCAGTCCTCCAGCAAAAAACAAACAGCAGTGCGGGGTAGAAACATCCATGGGCGTGAGGAAGGCTGTATGATTCAGAAACGTCTGCTACTACCTGACTTTGGGCCAGCTGCTTGGCCTTGATCCTGCGGCGATGTACTTGTCTGTGCACTCACAGAGACTAAGAGAATCTGGGACATCAAAGAATTGGGCCAGGCATTTTCCAAAAGAAGTCTGCACTATTATTGTCTCTGTAAGGACCCATGTTCATAATGAGATCCCAGTCTGGTTTAGTGGGAAGTTAGACTGGCAATAATTTTCCCATTAGCAGTATCCCATTTTTAATGTGTACTTCATATCCACAAGCCTTAAAGTGGGTCTTTGTGTTTTATGATGACTGATGCTGACATTAATATCTCTCAGTGCCCTATGCCTTTTTCTAAAAGAAAATTGTAATGTAAAAGATTCTTATTATTCTAATTTAGATGAAATAATTTGTAGAGTACGTTATATTTTGGACCTGTCACATCAGAGCATATACATTGCATTGACTTACGTGTGGTGCGGTCAATCAGCTGTGAGTGAAGGATTATGCACAGGCTTTCTGGATGCTTTGGGGCTTGAACCCTGCAAGCAGTAGATCACAGATGCCTTCTGTCATGTATTGATAGCCAGATCAGCACAAGGACTGGAAGCCTAGAGCTCCCATAAATGCTAAAAACTTTTCACCTCCAGGACTCAGAATGAATAACTTAATGTGCCAGTGAAACACTCTGGAAGCTGCTTTTCTTTTTTCTCCAAGCCACTTTTAACAAGACATGAAGTTCAGAGAAACATTAATGTGTCATAAATTTTTTAAGCTAACATGACCTTCTGTGATTGTTTCATTTTTGCAGTGGGGGCATAGTGACTATTTTCACAGGCAAAAATGCATTGTTTCAGTCATCTAAGGACAAACTCACCTGTTTGGTATTCCTGGTTGAGCAATAAGAGATGAGTAAACCTGGTCTATGCTTAACTGTAGCATTTTTTATACAGTGGTTTGCTTTTAAAATGTCAGTGGAGTGAAAGCAGTTTCTCTAATGGAGTCCTTGGTGAACTGGCAAGGCAGTAGCTCCTAGTTGTGAGCCACTGCAGCTCTCCATGAGACCTTATTAATGGCCACATCCTTGGAAGAAGAGGGGGAACACAGGATGTGATTTTGTAGTTGTTAGTGCAGATTTAGGAGGGGATTAGTATCTGCATTTGGTTCTGACCAAACTGGCATTCTCTTACAGAATGTCCCTACATGCGTGCACTCTTAAATGGTGGAAGCATTACTGTTACCAAAATTATTATTATAAAAATAAGAGATTGATCTTTGTGAGTGTTCATTTTGGTGTGAGAAGCTAATTTCCTCTGCTCTGTCCTACATCTGAACCACTTCCGAAAAGCAGTTATTTGATGGGGAAAGCACATCCCCTGAGGAAAATCCAGAGGTCCACACTCAGTCCCCATCCCTGAGACACAGCGAAGAGCCCTGGCTACATTTGCTCATCTGGTCAGCTTTGTACTCTCCCAGTTTGCGAGTGTGGTAATGTGCTCTGCCTTAAGGACTGGGAATGAATTCCATAGCGTTTACAGTACAATCATGGTAGTGGAACAATGTAAAGTTGGGGACTAATCCCATGGTTTTCCAGCCAAAGCTCACGTCAAGGGCTGACTAACCTGCCCTTAGTGTCAGTTATACCCAAGTTAACGAGTCTGGGTTAGTGATGGCCCCAAGCCATAGGTTTGAGGCTGTATTACAGGCCCACTTCTCCATCCAGTGGTGTCCAGAGTCCTTCGCTTCCTTGGTACTGCTGCCAGTTCAATAGGCCCATCAGTAATGGTCCTTCAGACCTGAGGAATTAACATTTGGGCCTATTCCTGTTTCAAGTGATTTGGGTATTTTTTTCTGTTACACAAGATACCTACAGATACAGGATCTCTATTCTCCTTTGCTTGGGGGGTGCAGAAGTAGATTCTGCCTTGGGGTCTGATTTGACTCCTTTCTTTGTTTCTTGCCAATGCTTCTTTTAACCAGAGAATATTTAACCTGTCTTCCCTCTCTCCCTGCTTCCTCATTGCTTTGATGCATCCTTTTATGAACGGAGGAGGAGGTAATCAGATCTCTGGGCTTATCCTTCTTCTGTCTGCAGATGGCTTTAGGCAGAAGCCCCATGCAGGTTAGAGACATTGTGCTGTACCATACGGCAGAAGCAGCTGCACAGCAAGATAATATCTGAGATGAAGCCCAAATCCATACCTTACATCAATGGTGCTGTGGCTCTGGAAAGCTCACTGGTGTGTGCTGGCTCCTGGCCTGCTCCTACCCCGAAACACCAGCTTTTAGCTTCTGCCAGTGGCACTGTCATTGGACTTGCTTTTGAGTCTTACTGCTGTTCCAGGTCAATAGATCCCATGTTCTTCTAGCTCTCTGAAAAATATACTTTCTCTTGGGATAGGATTATGCATTGTATATTTTCTGATGACCAATTAGTGCAGACCCTGTTTTGTTGCTCTGCAGGTGTTCAGCCAAGAACTGGAACAATAATTATGTAAATACAGTCTTATTTTCTGTGACTTTTAGTAGCATTTTTGCTGTGAACTGACACTTCTGAGAGAGCAGCAGGCTGTTTAAAGAACAGTGATTATACTAAAAGTGAGAGTACTGCAATTGCAAATAATGTTCAAGAAGCCAAATATGTCCTGACCTCACTTGGCGTGTGAAGCTGTTTGCACAGCCTCAGTTAGTGACTGAACAATTAATAACTGGATCAGTTGCTCCAAGAGAAGGCACAGTTAAATGCTCTCTGCACATCATTCACCTCTGAGTCCAGATGACCTTTTATGATATTTTTGAAGAGATGATTCCTGAGACTTCTTTTCATTCTTCTTCTATCTACTTGTGTCTTGCCTTAGCTTGGAATCTAAGCCCTGGAAGAGATTGATTTTGTGCTCTGGATTTTTTGCTAGATTGCTCCCCTTCCTAGTATGAGTTACAGCAGGTTTCATGTTGTCCGTACTTTATTGTAGCCATGTGAGACATACCTGAGGGTGTTACTAGAGCTCAGAAATTCACTATTACAGGATGTGGGATGGAGAAAAATGAATGTTTATAACAAAATGGGGAGAAAAATTAAAGCAGAAATCAATTAACATACCTCTCACCCCAGCAAATGTGACTCTGAGATGTAAAGGGATTTAAAATACATTTATTTGTACGAATGAATACACTAGTAAGAGACAGTTTTTGAGGCTGTATTACTCCCTGTAGTATCTCTATAATTTGGAAAATTACCTGTATTCCACAGTGACAGATTATCTCACAAATCTCATGCATGATTTTCATAAATTCACCTTATTCACAGTTTTCAGAAGTGTATTAGGGAGAAAGAACTTAGTATGTTCTTAAACAGCAGACAGCCTGAAATTAATGAAATGAAAGATCACCTTAAGCTGTTGCTTTGAAGTTTCACCAGAGTTTTCCAGCTCATTTCCTGCTGATGGAAAACTTGCCGTAAGTGCTCCCAGCAGAGATAAAAATTATTTGGCCCGCTGAAATTCACACACTGGGAGATTATCAGTAGATCAAAGTCACAAGAGTCAAGCTGTACGCTATAGACCATTTACATAAAATTCACATATATATGTAACATTGCTAGATATGTATATCTAGCTAATTAATGCATGAATTACTTATGCAGGTAGCTCTAAGCAGGATGTGGAAAGATGTGCCAGTGAAATCTATAGTATAAAAAGCACATTTCAGATTATTATTTTAGGCTTTAAATATTTTGGGCTGACCCTACCAGATCTGTTTTCATCCTTTGGAAAAATGTCAATGATCCTTGAGCTATTCTGTCAACTTTTTGCTGTTGTTGTTATTGTTAGAGGGCTTGTTGACTCCAAAGTGTCTCTTATGTTTTATTTTGTTACTCAAGCACACCTGGATGGTTTATCTTCCATTAGATCATTATTATTTGGAAAGGGTGCAACAACAACTAAAACAGAGATTGTTCCTAACACAAGTGTCTGAGCTGATAACAGTCCTTGAAATCTTGATTTCTTTTTCCTCCTTCTGTGGAAGGAAGTTTTTGATATAGATGAACCTTTCAGTGCAGATGCCTTGTGCTGTCCCTCCTGCCCTGCTGCGGCCGATGACCTCATCACCAGCAGGTCTCTGTGGGAGAGGGACCCCCATGGCAGGGGGTTTGGAACTAGATGATCTTTGAAGTCTCTTCCAATGCAAACCATTCTGTGATTCTATGATTCTAAGACTTCCTGCTCTGTGTAGTAAATCCTGTTGTGTTTTTTTTTTCCTCATTTTCACTTGTCTTTTCAGGGTAATGCCATTTTGCTACACATTGTCAGCTAAAATTAAACTGCTTTTCCCTTGGATATATTATATAAATTCAGTCCCTAGCTCTTACACAGTGCTTTCCAGATAATGCTGAGTTGATCTCACTCATATCTTGTGTAACGTTGATGACACGGACAGACACAGAATATGCTGATGGGTTTTTTCCAGAAGAATTTGTATAAAATCCTTCTCTCATCATTCCCCAGATCACAGCCCAATTTAAATGTGTTCAAACATACAATGAGTCCTCAATCTTATTTTTTTTTATCTGGTTGCTGTCATTGCATGTACGACAAATTTCATTTCCAAGCCCAGAAATTGCTTTTGGATATCTGTGATATTTAAGCCAGTCCATGAAAGAAACGTTGCAGTTTGAGCTGCCACATTATATTATTCTGGCAGTTTCGGCTGCCTTCCCACAGCCTCATCTGCTTTGTCAGATCCTCCTGAGGTATTCCTGTGTTGCTGCTGAGAACTGATCTGTGCTGTGTGATGTGCTCATCACTTGCATTTCTTTGTGGACAGGACTGGATGAGGTTCCTCAGAATGTTTTACACAACTGGTTGAAATAGCTGATCATAATGACCTCTTGGTTTAAAATATATTAATCTACTTCCTACTTTGATCTACTTTGTTAAGAAAAAAAAAAAAGAGAAAAGAGGAGAGGAGAGGAAAAAGAAAAGAAAGAAAAGAAAGAAAAGAAAGAAAAGAAAGCAGAAAAAAAGGAAAGGGAGGGGAAAGGAAGATATTTTCTTAGGGTACAGCATCATTCCAGAATGCAAAAGATTGCTGTAAACCCAGGACTTGGGGAGGGAGCAGCGAGACTGCGAGTGATGAGGGGCAAAAATGTGGGGAGGATAAGGAAGAATGTGAGAAAAACAGTAATGATAGGATCATATAGGAATAAAGCTTTTCCTATTCATTGCTAAAAAGGAGTTATCTTAAATATTATTGATTTGATTTAAACTATAAATGTGCCCATGCCTTAGTGGTTTCCAATTAGATCCATAAAGGACACAGGTGCCTATGAACTACCACACTGGTATGTAGATCTAAAACTTACGTCCTTAAAATGCTTGCTCAGCTGCTGCCCAGATCCCTGTGCCCATCTATACAGTCTTGACAGGCACTCACAGAAAACACAAAATACATCGTCCAGTAAAAATCTCAGGGCTCATTGCCAGCTCCACAGGCTCAGCTGCTAGAAGGCTCACTGGGGTGTGGGGTCCAAATTTAGTTGAATCCTTGGCCTGCAGGAATAGAATTTATTCAGCTCCACACCATCTGTTGAAACCTTTCCATGCGGCAATAATTAAGTAATTATTAGGGTAGAGAAAGCATGAGTCTGTGGCCTGGGGACAAGGATGGGGATGGCTTGACTCCTGCACAAGCTCTATTGAACACTAAATGTAAAATACTCAGACACTTGCAAGAGCAGAGGCAAGAGCCTTGTCTCTCTTCTGTGACTCAGATTATCCTTTTTTCTGGAGCATCCACCCAGGGCCTTTGAGATGCACCTTCAGGTCTCCACAGGCACCAAAGAGGAATGTAGCTGAGGTCTTCCTCCTGGAAAGGAGAGCTAATTAGTGAATCACTGTGCAAAAGGAGGAGGCATACTCCTTCCTCCCCCTCGTCTTTCTGTGACAAGCAGAGATCAAGGTCAGCACTCAAAATCATCATCTTGAAACCGGCACCTCCTGACAGCACCAAGTAACACCTCACAGAGAAGCAGCTCAAATAATACACCTGAACTTCTGTGTTGCTGATATATCCTCACTCAGCCCATGTGGTTTTCTTCTTCTCTTCCTGTGAGGCCTCAATCTTTACACTTAAGTACAGTTTGAAGTCATGAGTTCAGAGGCTTATTTAACTCTACTAACAGCATCAGCTGGTCTAATAAAACGTTACTTCACTTTCTGAGCCCTCCTCACTTTATTGGGGTCCTATCCACCTGAATCAGGGCTTGGAGTACCACCAAAAAATTTGGACATGGACACAGTTTTGTTGATCTGTGTTATAATAATCTTGGCATTGCCAGTAACAGATAGAAGTGGTATATGAAGATGTATGCAAAAGCACTTTTTTTCTTGGAGGTTTGGTTTTGCAGATCTTATTAAAATTGCTTTTGGTTAACCTTGACATCAGAAGCTGTATCATGGTGTCATATGACTAAAAAAGATATAACTGACAGAGAAAATGCAATCAAAATTATTAGTCAATGAATGCACAAACTGTCAAATCTTCATGAATAAATTAACCTCTAAGTACATTGAAGAGAGATGAGGTCAATCTAATTATAATAGAAATTCTTATCGTGAAACTACAAAACTGGGAACATGAATATTAGAATGAACTGATATGCTTCAATTATTTTTTTGCTCATTTTTCTCCAGTAATTTATAAAGTTATGTGCAAAGATACTGTTTGGGTTTGGTTCTTTTTAATGGATTTTTTTTTCTTTTTAGATCTTCCTATTATGGCAACACTGTCAATTTTTCAAAGACTGCTTGAGATATAAAAGCTGTTGTTTTGGTTTTTTTTGTGTGTGTGTGTGTTTGTTTTTTGTTTGTTTATTTGTTTGTTTTTCTCTAAATGGAAGATAATAGGAACACTTGTAGTATTTGTAATTTTTGAGTGGGACTTCATTATATTTCAGTGAAAGGCAAGCTCTCATATAATTTTAGGCCTAAGTCTAATTTTTGGAAGTTACTTAGTATTGAGGAACCTGGCTCCCCCGTATGATATCTAGTTTGTCTTTTGTAGATCATCAAGACCTACAGCAAGCACATTCCCAGAGACAGCCTGACATATAGCTGGAAGATGCCCTGCAGAGAATACAAGACCCCATATGTGTGACATTTATCTATGCTGTAGTATATGACTGAGCAGCCTTAGGGATGCTGTGGGCCATCCCTGAGGCACATACAGGGCTGGAGGGCAGGCAGATCAGGAGAAACATGATGCCTGCTTCTGTTTCCAAAAGGTAGTGTTGAATACATGCTGCCATGAGTTCCAGAAATACATTCACTGTGTATCTCTGGTCAATAAAGTGTCCCCAGTTACAGCAGCTCTGTGAATACGGAATTATGAGAAAGTAGTCTTCTATAATACATTGTTTGGGAGAGTTAATTTAAGTGATTTAAGCTGAAATAGCACTGCCCTCTTCATACTTATTCATAATACCTGCCCTGGTACTGAAATACTCAAAACCAGCAGGAGAATGAAGGAAACAAATCAGTGAGTTTTTCTCACTGTTTCTCCATTGTAAAGCTGGGGTGAGGAAGCCTGGCAAACATAAATGGCACGTCCACAGATACCATTTATCAGTGACAGTTCTGGCTTGAACATTTGCCATAAGGGAGCTGCTGGATTTAGGGGGCACCATTATTATTTAATCTAAGCAAAAGCCAGTTTTCAGAATAGTCCTTTAGCCTCCTGTTGTTTACTAACGCTCTCTGTGTCCCAATTCTGAATTAAAATGTATGGAAAAATGGAAACGATTTAGTAAAAGATGCAGTTTGGGACCCATGTGGAAAATCATGCAGTCTCAATTTGATCTAAGCTTTAATAGGTATAATTTTATGTCTCAGAAGGCCTCATGGATATCTCACTTCACTGAAGGCTTAAGTCCGTCGGTACAGATAACTTAATAGGCCACTGGATGTCACCCTTGCTCTCCCCTGAAGCAAATACACAGCGATGAAGTAAAAATAACGCAGTTTTAAAGCCTGGGTACACTACGAGGTGGTAAATGGCAGGTTATGACCAGAGTATGGGGTTAAAATAGTTTACATATAACACATGAAAAAGTGTGCTGCTAAGGCCTTGCATAACCCTTCACATGAAGAAATCTTTGCAGCTAAGACTACTATGTATTGATTTATTTCCAGTTCTTCCAGAAGTGGCACTGTAAGATTGAAGCCTATCGAATCTACTCTAACTCAAATAAAATTTGCAATTCAAGACAGGGAGTTGCCATCTACTGATTTTGTATTATTCATTTCAGTAAAAGGAGGTGAATAGCTTTTAAGATCTTTATAAGACAATCTGTGTCTGCCACCTTCTTGCCATTGCCACCACATTCAAATACTGTCTAATAGCAATAATCTAGATGTTCACAGTTGTTTCAGCAACTTCTGTTGTAACATCCTTCCAAATAATTTTTACTATTGTTACTCTTCTGTGCTTTTGCTGATAACGTGGCTACTATCAAGAAAAGTCCCATAAACCCCAGGAACATATGCTACATGTTCATTATCAACACCTCTCTCCATAAGCTGTGTGTGGGAAGAGGGAGGGAGAGGAATATACATAGACCTTGACAATTGATCTAGCCCTGTCTGGGCTGAACAGATGACCACTAACAGGAGCTAAGAATTTGTCTGAGGAAGTTCAAGTAAACCTAGACAAAGTTTGCCTCTCTGAGACATCCTTAGGCACTTCTGGCTAGTTGAAGATACCCAGGGATGGGTAGTCATCTAAGGTTCCTCAAGCTGACTGCAAACAGAGATGGGATCTCAAGAGGAGTTTTGCTCATACTCTTTGCTCATAAAACATCAATTAAGAATAGAGCTTGGTCCTCTTGAGAGAACTGTAATCTGGTGACACCATCATCAAGACAGGAATGAAAGATCAAAAAATAATATTGGCTGGCACACAGAAATGTTGATCAAATACTGAAATTGTCCTTAGTTGTGAAACACTGTCCCAAATAAAGAACTGGTTATCAGTTACTAGCACTCTAGTTGCTTAATAATTGGTGCTTGGTTTTTTTTCTTCTTTTTTTTTTTTTTTTTTTTTTAATGTAGGGATTTGTATGCATAAACACGAATATCTTTTACAAAAGAAGAAAACTCAAAGTCATTGAAAATGCAAAATATTTTGTGATATTTTTTTTTTCAAAACTTAATTCTGATTTCTCAGAAAAGACAAAAAGGTTTGTCAGTTTTCAGGGACAGGAAAAGGAAGGAACAAGCTGAAAAAATTTGTTACCCAAAGTCACATAAAGAGTGAGATGAAGAATTGCAAATAGCATTTTACTATTTCATTTTACAGTACCTAGTGTACTGAGCAGTCCATGCCATAAGAATTCAGTAGTTCTTAAGATTAACATACATAACCAAAAGCTGTGAAGCCTGCCAGAAGTGAGGCAGTCTAAAATGGCTAAGCCAGAAGATGATAAAAAGACAGAATATCCTGTATAAATTTGAAAACTCAGATCTTCTGTGCTTCCTTTTGAGTTACATTTCAACAAGAATGAAGCAATAAGAACTATGATGTAGATGCTGGAAGAGAAAAAGAAGAGGGAAAGTTAAGTGAGCCTATGAGGATGTAGGGACACTCCAAAACCAACGGAGCTGAAGGACTAGACCATAAGGCTTGACAAATTATGAGAAAGAAGCTACAGAGCAACAATATTTAGCTGCAGTGTGTCACTGCAGAATGAGAAATGTGTACCAAATTCTTTTACATTTTTTCCAAACATCTTCCATTAAATATATTTGTCACATTAATGTGAAATCTTATGAGTCTTCCAATCTTATAAGCAGTATCTATTGCCATTATTTTTCCTAAATGTCAAAATTATACTTCTATTCTTAGTATTCTGGCTACTTTTATTTATACTTTTCAATTCTTTCTTTGGCCACCAGATGGTACTAGCAGCTTTAAATCCACTATGCAAGACTGAAATTACAGTGTGGCTTTTGTCTCCTCATTTCATCCCAGATCACATGCATCAAGGGCTACATTATATTTTTCAGCTGCCCCATCACTTTAACTCCACTAGTTTTGCATCAGTTTCTGTAGGAAAGTCCATGCATAGCCAAACAGGCATTGATGCCAGACCTTAAAATGAAACAGAAATATTTCAGTCAAATAAAAGTGTTTGCAAACAGGCCCTGTAGTTATTAACCTCATACAGTGGACCACGGTCAACCATTTTGGCAGCTGAATTCTTCCTGAAAACAGACTTTCACCTATAAACCACAAAAGCTGAAAATATCTTAAGATTCTTAGTTCTGAAAGAACATTCAATTTACAATTCAGATTCATTAGCCCTTTCAGTATAATTGCCATTTTGTAGACAGAAATTTCAATTAATCTAAATTTGATAAGAATATCTGATCTTGTCTAACTGATGAACTTTGAAAAAGTAAAAAAAAACCAAACAACTGCTTTTGGTATCAGTCTTACACATTGTCTGTTTTACCAGTCATCCCCATGCCCATGGACTGTGTCCATCTCTGCAGATATCCTATAGAGACTAGCAGAAAAGAAGCACAGGTTTACTCTCTGGAGAAGAAGGACTAACCTATCATTTCTAAACTTTACTCTTGTTCTTATTTTACTTTTCAGGAATATTTTAAACTTAAACATAGATAATTATTTCCTTTATGTAAAGAATTCTGCAGAATCATTGGTTTCTATATTGACTGTGGTTTGCTTGCATTCTCTAAAATGACATTACTGGAAAGCATTAGGAGGAAGTAGAAATGGAATTTCCTACTAGATCAGCAACACTAACCTTTTTTTTCTTGCTCATGAATTTTACAGGCACTTTTCTCATATAGGAGTCATACCTTTTCACTGCAGCTGTAGTATACTTATTGGAAGTCAGTCTGTAGAACACAAGATAGAAATTCCAAACTTATAATCACTGAAATGTTGCCCCCAAGGTTAGAAGAGAAACAAATAAACAAAACAAGCTGAAGCTTGAATTGTTTAAAATTCTGACTATCACAAGCTCAGAATTTGTGCATGATTTATTGTCTGGGTATGCTATTCACAAATAAAAAAAAGTATGAGTTCACTCCTGAGAAGTTCCTTTTTATGTTGGAGAGACATCAAGACCTCCTTAAAAATATGTACATGCCATTATCCATCAATTTTCCGTCCACTGGGTATGTTCAATTCATTATGAACTATTAATATAAAGATGATTTCAAATTCTCATGTCCAAGTTGGATGATTTTATAGATAATCTTCCACTGATTTTTTTTTTTTTTTTTTTTTTTGTATTTTAATTGCATCTTCATATTTCCAAGCATCTAGCAATGCTGAAATGGCTGCAGACTATGAGTTTACTCACCGTTTAGTGCAACGGACAGAAACAAGGCATTGGCAAGGAAACCCATGGGATCTCCATCCATGGAAACACCACCACCAGCTCCCTCTCTCCTCTTTGCAACCTGTTACATGAGCTAAGACACAGTGGAATGTGAGTTACTTACTTGATGGCTTTACTGTTAAGCAGCAGGACAATGTGTGCTGCTCAAAGCAGTTTTACACGGTATTGGTGGAGTTATGGGGCAGTTCCAGTTGTCAAAGCTGTTTCAGCTATTACAGACTCAGGGAGGGGCAATTGCAATTGCAGTCACACATTTGGATACCTGTGGTATTTTGTTTCTGAACAGGTATGGCAAAGAAGGAAAGATGTATAGCAAACCTATGAATGTGTGAGTAGTTCACACTCAGTGTCCTATGAGAAAATTCAGGCAAGCCTGCTTCAAAATCTTTTGTTCTTGGATGGGAAGTGACGTGGACAGCCCTGCTATGGTAGGCACAATCCAAAGTTATCCCTTTGCATTTGACAAAGAGTAAACAACACAAAAAAATATACAATTGTTTGGTAGACTTCTGTGGGTGCCATTTGTACTGGTCATTTGACAGACAGGAAAAAAAGAGGAGGAAGGGAGGATTGAGTTAGGATGGCTCCTCAGATCATTCGTAATGATTCATACCTGAATTCAGTGCCTAGAGGGAAGATTTAGGATGTCAGCACAAAGGTTACATGGAACAGGTAAATATAGCTCTGTAAGATATCCATAAATCTTTTCCTGTAAAAAGAAGCTGAGAATAAAGTAAGTGAAAAAAAATACAATGAGAGCACATGAGATGAAGCAGAAGGCTGAAGAGGGAGACAGAGTGAATTAGCTCAGCAGTCCTTAATCACTACTCAAGGACAGGCTAAATAGACTTGGACAGGGACTTTGGTAAAATCAGAACTACTTGTTACAGATAATAAAAACTAAGGCCAAAGTCTGAAAACTGAGTAATTACAAATGGTGAAATTGCAAAGTCTGTATCTCAAACTGAATTTCCCAAAGTTTGGACTAAGGCTTGGATCGGATTTGTTCCATGTCTAATATGTGCAACAGAGATGATTTAATGTATCAGCTGAGCTGAGGTCTGATAACAAAATAAGTCATATCATGGCCAGTATAATAGTTTTTAATGATAGATCAAAAACTTCTCTGCTTGAAGCACAAGTTTTTCTAATTTAAATAGCTCTGCTGGTGTATGGTCCCTCCTACATGTTTTCACATGCATTAAACCAGTTAATTTGTAAGCTGATATTATTAACAGATGGGTTTCTATCCACTCATTCGTTACTCAACCTGTAGTTTATGTTTTGTGTCCATGATGTGAGTTTGTGGTTTCTTTGGTTATTTTTTGTCCTTTGAACTTGAAAGATGCAAGGAAGCCCATTGTAAGATTATTGCTTTCTAGTACCAGCAGAGAGGGTGTCTCTGGTCATTGTTTCCCTGATAAACACTTGTTCTCAATGGTGAATATACTGATCTAACTGATAGCAAAGTCTAGTCGACAGAACTTATTTACATTCTTAGCTCCAACTAACTTTTAAACCACAGGAGCTGTGTTAAATCCTCATTTTTTTATGAGTGCATGCTTTTAAGAATAAGGCCCCTCTGAGAAGGAAAGTACTGTCTCTCTGAAGCTCTGGCTTATTGCTGAGGAACATTTAACAGACTGCTTTCTCCTGTCAGGAAGCCTAATGAACTGCTTTCTTGGGAAGAAGCTGAGTTAAATTTCTGGATTCTTAGTTGTTGGAAAGCAGTTTTGTTACACCTGAAAGAGGAAAAATAAAATAATTCATCCTCTATTCTGTTGTTGGCAAGACATTGACAAGCACTGGGCAAACGGAACAAATTTGAACTCCAGACAGTTTCTTCATCTGAAAACCAAACTAAATTTATATTATTATCTCTTGCCCCACTGGTACATTTTACTGCTCCACACTCAATAAAAGTGGGAGAATGTGCTCCCCTACTCTTGCATGTACACACTCACACATTTCTTTATTGTTATTTGTGTATGTATGTTGTGTGAAAGCCCGGTCCTGAATCAGGACTCTGTGACATTAGACACAGCATATGGAGAGCAAAAAGGCATTTTTAGTTAAAGAAAATATATAAACAGATCTATAGGAGAGAAATCAGGAAACCTTAACTGCTATTGTGATATGTAGTGGCCTCAGCACACAGTAAGCTAAGCAGTGTCGATGCTCCAGCTGATTTTGAAGCAGAGGTAGTAGGCCTTTAGGAGGAACGAAAAGGGAAATGTAGATTGATGTATGATTACTGGAAGATCTTCCCAAGAATGAGGATCAGACAGGAGAAAACTGAAAATGTTTGCTTGAAAGTTGGCAGCTGGGAAGTGGAGACTGACTGTAACGGAAGGACTTCACATCTGATGAACTGAAGGTGATGGATTGTGCAGAGATAAACCATTAAGGGCTTCAAGAGTGAAGACAGGTCACTTGAATAATTTTAACAGAATGACTGTATGAACTTGTGTCAATCTCAGTATCCCACATATGGAGGCATAAAAGCACTCACTTTTGTTGGCTTAACAGGCCAATGCTTTCAGTTGTTTTTTGAGGGCTTCTAGTTTTTTACTCATCTGTCACAGTACTGCAGAGGTCCTAGGGATAATGCTCTTCTCCACAAATACTCCAGAAATCTTTCTGTACCTCCAGATTACAGCCTTTTCTATAAAAGAAACAAAAATTTCCAGGCCTCAGGGAACTAACTCATCTTGAAGCCCATCGTCCTTCACAAAAGCAGCCCAGACAGCCATGGGAAAATACAATTTCTGCCACCAGTTACCGGCCCATACTATGAACTAATTCTCAGGGACTTTTCTTTCCATATGGGAAAAATGCTGACTTTCTACAGATGCCCACTGGTAGACTCACTCGTTTACACATTACCATTGTTGTCATCCAGTCCCCATCACACCCTACTGCATGCACATGCACAGGCCCCAGAAGGGAAAAGTTATATTAATCTTGAGTTTTTACATACATTTATCTACTTTTTCATATTAGCATTGAGTCATCCTTAATAATATTTTTCCTCCACTGTGTCAGTGACTTCTTCACAGCTGTGAAAAAAAGAATGGTAGACACTGGTATGACTTCTTAAACTATTTGGAACTGAAACCAAAATCAAATGTGTGTCCAGCTGGATGGTTGAAAGCACATGGACAGCATTTACTTTTCATGAAAGACTGTCCAATAAATCTCTTCAATCTGAAGATTACTCGGTCCATCATCAGACTCTATTCCAGCCAAAAGCACAAGGGTGATAGACTGAGCTGACACAGACTACCAAGCATGCTAAGTTTGCACAGATGTGCATGATTAAACAACTCTTTGACTCAAAAAAAGGGAGAGTTACCAAAAGGGTAATACAGGTGATCTTCTGCTCAGATGTCTCCATATAGTTTCACTGGGTATCTGTCTTTCTGTCAGTAGTAGATTTCTCCTTAGTTAGCTCTTGAGGAGGTGCTAAATCCCAGAAAATCTTATATGAGATTTATCATTTGGATGCAAACTTTGGTCTAATAGGAGAGAAAAGGTGAACTGATAAAGCACTCAGCTGGAAAATACAGCCGTGGTAAGAAAGCTGTATAACACACCCTTTCTGATGCAGAAAGCAGACACAGAATGATGCCATGGACTGTATTTATTTTCATTTTCCTGAGTGACCAACAAGTACAGTGTAGTCAGCGCTGAGTACAAAGTGAGCAAAGAGAGGCCTAACATTTATTCCGAGGACTGATCAGTGGGGGAGGTAGGTCTGAGTGCTGATGACTTCAGCTAGAATACCCCTCTAGGGTTTTGGAGCCTCTAGGCTGGCAGACTTGGATTTCCTTCCAAGCCTTGGTCTTAAATCTTTTCTGTGCAATCTGAGACCATTCACAATGTGCAAAAGCAGAAGGCTTGCATCTGTCAGAGAGGTCCCTCTGAAAGCCAGGGAGAAGTCTGTACGTTGTAATGATAAGACGTGATTTCACTGTAAGCCTTTAGCACAACCTAGAAAACAAGGTAAGAAAAAAAATGTGCTGTGAAACACACAAAGATTCTAAGTGAAGTCTTGGAGCTAGCATGAGGACTGTAGGAATCGGTTATAAACTTTGCAATATGCTGATGTTCAAGTTTAAGAAATTAAGACTTATTGCATGGACTAACATAAAAGACTGAATTGACCACAAAGTCAGTGGGGAGGGTAACTTGCCCTGTTTGTCAGACTAAGATGGAAGTTTGAACTCTTGAGCTCTTCAGAGGTCATAAGCATCAGTACAGCAAAAATTAGACTGGACGAAGTTATAACATGTGGAGCCAGAGCTGTCAAAACATAAGCAATTTGTTATCCTAAGGCTTCAATGAGGAGTCACTTTTTTTGTTATGTGAAAAGGCCCAGAACACAACACCACAAACCAAAACCCCAACAGTATCTGAGCAATATTTTGCCAGCACTGGTATGTAGGGTAAAGAATGAGGGAGGCAGGATCAACCAGTACAGGAAATGTGAGTCTGAGAGGGAAGGAGGGGTGCAGTTGTCAACAGCAGTGAAGAAATGTAAAAGGAGGGAGGATTTGTAAGGGGAGGAAGTAGGTTCAAATAAGATGAGCGTCAGCTGGCAGCAAACAGTCCAACAGCAGTGCGTTGAGAAGACAGCTACGTAGTGACAGGGGGAAGGGGATGGAAACCATGGGGTTTGTTAGCATTCCACTTCTGGGTTAAACTTGGAAGAGTAAAAAGACATTGGTGAAAGTAGAATTTCTTATTGTGACTGTGGCAAGGCTCATAAAAAGACATATGGGAAGAGCATTGCCCCTTAGCTCAGGGAAAAAATACCTTGGGGGATCTTTAAGTTTCTTCAAACTGGGGTATAACTTAAAGAAGGTATATAGCTGGGCTTCACAGTTTGCCCAAGTAATATGAAAGGCATGTCCTTTTTGGAAACTTGAATTTTTTTCACAGCTCAGAAAATCCTGCAGCACTCCACAGTTACTATCTCACTGGCAGGCAAGGTGGAAACTCTGCAACCACTTTTGAACAGAAAACTTTGCTTTTCACTGTGCTTCTGTTATTGCACTTGGATCAAGTCTGCAAACATGAAGATAATTTCCCTAACTGATAAATGGGCTATAAAATCAGTTCTGCTCAGTACTCCTGTGCTTCGGAGTAGGACTTCTTCTGACTCCTGGGCCCATCTTTGGCTTGCTTTCACTGGAGAAGCAGCACCACAAACCCCTTGTGCCTCAGCTGTGTTGCCAGAGAGCTAGACAGCAGGAAGTTGTGAGATGAGAACAGGAAATGCTATTAGCTTAGCGAGCAGATGTGCCTGGAGTGCTTTAGTGATGAGATGAAGCAGCGTCATTTGTAACCATTCATGGCTTCACAAACCTCTTTGGTGACCTGAAGTAGAGACTCAGGCACCAGCACTGCTAACAGCTGAGTATGTGTTAGGTATCATGAGCAACTGCCAAGATACAGGAGGTACTTCTACCCTCTTCTGGGTCTGCTCATGTGCTATGCATTAAATGTAGACATGTTTTAAATATGCAGGGCAAATGGTTCCGATTTTGTAGGCAAGTAAGAAATTTTAGCTCAGGCTATTTTTCCAGGTTTTCATTCAACCAGCAAGTGTTTGACTTGAAATTAGAGTATATGGTCTACCTTCACACTCTATCCAAATAAACAAATTTCTGAAGAGCAGTTTTTAGAAGGAATGCTCTGGAAATGACACCAGTAAGATACACATGTTGACTAATCTCTCATTCATTCAACTGCATTTAGACCTGAACAAAAAAACTAAGTTTCAGGGAAAATCAGGAGAAAGCCTGTGTCTACCACTCCACTTGTCTCCCTGGAAACATAATGCTCCAGACAAAGGGAGTGCTGGGTCAGATACAATTTTTTTGTGAGCCCCTTTTCAGTGGTATAGTTCAGTCCATGTAAATTGCACTGAAATTTCCCATATGTTTTATGGGAGGCATTCTGCTAACACCCTCTGTTGGGAAGATGAATTTGGGATGGTTAATGGGCACTGGTCCCTGCCCTCTGCCTTGGCCTTCTCCTTCCATTTGCAACCTATAGAAGAGCCACTGCTAACCTGAGCAAATATTTCAAAGCAGTAATTACCCCAACTTCCTCACCTTTCCTGGATTATTTTTTGCATTTTCAGCCTAATAACTTTTACTTATTTTCTTAATTCTCAGATGAAATTAGTCTGTGGACTAATTTATGTTCATAAATAGAGCAGTTCCTGGTGCAATTTTGGCCAAGGCCAACTTGCATTGCCTCAGATGATTTCCAGCTCTGATGACAGCAGGGTCCAGGAGCTGTTTCTCTAGCCAGTCTGGATATGGAAGTGTATCTTACCTGCTTTGGAAGACCAGAGCAACAGAATAATGGACATCTTTATTAAGGAACATAGTTGTGAGCATAGGACAATGAAACAAGAGGGTGCATTTGCAATTAAAAATAGAATACATTTCTTTGGCAATATTTGTTGGGAGAGTTCCTCAGGTGACACCACCTCCCACATGTACCAAACCCCCTCTGACTTTTTACTGGCAAGGGAGAAGTGACTCAAGACCTTCTGTGTAGCTCTGCCTCCACTTTTAAGGCAGCAGCTTTTCAGGTGTCAGAGCAAAGTGCTATTGCTTAATCCAGATGTGTGATCAACATTAGTGAAGACACTGAACAAGCAAAACTTCATCCTAGAGTCATAAATCACTTGGCTGACCTCTGTATTGAAGGTACCAGGTAGTGCAACTTTCCACTGCAAAGGACTTTTTGCTCATCTTTTGTAAAATACGCATGAGGAAAGCTTGAAACCTGGAGCAGGGTCCTGCTTGCCTGAAAATAGATGTTAGGCGTTAAAAGTAGTTCAAGATTAGTTCCAGCTCACATGCAGATATTTACACATCCAGACCTAAGTTTTACTATCTCTGTCTGAAGCTGAATATCACCTTAAGTAACAAAAAAATCTTTTGAGAATTACATACATACCTTTATGCATAATTACGAAATAAATTAAGATTTGGTGAAAATTAGAGCCATTGTTGATGAAAATAGAAAAAAAATATTATCTAAAAACTACTGAAAGCAGAAATGGTGACATTTCAATGTCTCAGGGAACAGAGCAGATTAGATGTGGGTTTATAGGGCACAACTCTTCTCCTCATTATTCCAGTGAGTAATAATTCCCAAGAAACTGCTTGGTAAACCAGGGATCATATGGTCATGTTTCTAAGGATAGCAACATTATGATCTACTTCTGTGAATTATTCTATTACAATGGGACTTCCATATTAAATCCTGCTTGAAACAGTACGTCTTCTAGGAAAACATCCAAACACACTCAGGCTTTAGAATGAGCTGGAAAAGTTGATGAGGTGTTGCAATAATTAATTACCTTCAGAGATCAACAGGTATTGCATTTTGCCTGAAAGCTGTCTTGGTTGCAACTTTCAGCCATTCAATCTTGTCTGACCACTTTTGCTAAAAGGGAAAATCTTGGGGTTTTTTAGTCACTTTTTTTCACATTGTGTCTATGATTTATTTGTGAAGTATTTATCTCCAGACCGATACTTTTGAGTCTGTTCCTAGAAAAAACATGCTCAAAGCCTTAAGTAATTTCTGTGAATTTTTTTTTACTTCTCTGCCATTCCAAATTTCACCATGACTTGTGAATACCAGAGCTGGACATAATATCTCAGTAGTAGTCTTATTGCCCACAGCAAATCTAATCCTGACCTCCTCCAATCCCAGAACCCAGTAATATTTCTTATTTTTTATGTGACTCAACAGATCTACAACTGAGGCTAAAACTATGTTGACATCAGAAGAAGACTTGAAGACTGGAAGGGAAGAGTTTTGTGATGAATAATACTTAATCTTAAGCTCCTCCAGTGCTACTGGAGAGTAAGTCAGACTTCTGATCTACCCTAACAATGCTCTAACAGTTTCATCCATCTACAAGAAGGCCTTCAGAGGCTTCCAAATTTGGTCCTATTCCAGCTTGAAACGTACTTCTGTAGACACCATGGTGTGAGAATTTGTACCTTGGCAGAAACCCCTCTGAGGAGGAATGAAGAATGGGCACCGTGGGAGCTGCCCATGCCACATGGGTCAATGGCATCTCACAGAGCCCTGTGTGAAAATACCACCATACCATCACACAGTTTTTTCCTGTTCCAGCCACAAGGGAATATACTGTCTTTAACAGGCTAAAGGGTGACCACTCAGTTTCCATTTTATTTTTCACATTTGCGGCTTCTGTGGACATTAGTATTGTGCTGGTGTGTAAGGTAATAGGGAAGACTTCCATGGGATTTAAGGATGTTTATGTAATTATACCATTATATAAATATATATTTATCTCCTCCAGTCTTTTTTAATATAATGAACTATGTCATTCTAGGTAAAGGTGACTTGATAAAAGGCAGAAGAATTATGCTGTTATGTTAAACTATGTAACCTACCAGAGAGGTGCTTCTGATCACTGACCATTGTTAACTGAGCCAGTTTTAATCCCAGCAAAGCATATAGTCAGACCAGAGCATCTTCAATGTGGACAGTTCAAGCAGACACATTAGAAAAATAACACCAGTAATAACAGAAGAATTTAGCCTACAGTGCAAAATAGAGTCAGAGCTGGGAACACGCTGAAACCTATAACATAATATGTACATGTCAGCACATTGTTGGAGTGGAAATGATTATAAAAATAATACACAGTGGAATAATTGTAATGTAAAGCCTTGAGGCAATCTTTCCTATTTCAACCATTCAGAAGGAAAATTACTGCTGGATTTTCATCTTACCTGTCTGACATTAAAGTATTTTGGCAGTGATATAATTACTTTCCAGTTTTTTCAATCAGTAAAATGTTTGGGGTTGTTTTGGCTTTTTTTAAATGGAGGTAATTGATAAAAAACCATTGTTATTTCTCTTTCTTTTTTTTTTTTTTTTTCCCCCCTAATTTTAAATTCAATTCAATTCGGTGCAAAGATGGCTCAGAAATTGAAGTACTTGTACAGGCCTTCTGGTCAGTGATCCCAGAACAGTTGGCAGTGCTAAAGGATTAAGTTTTATGATTATATCTTTTTTAAGAGATGCTTTCAACCCTTGGTTTGGCTCTGGCTAGAACCTGCCTAGCTCTGTCTCCCCTACCCAGCCCTGCAGGTACCTGTAGGTCTGTGGCACTGCCTGCATGCATTTGTAGACGTCTTGCTCCAGGCATGTGGAGCAGAACACTCCCCTTACAGCTCCACAGAAAGTCCCCATCAGAGTTCTAACAACACCCAGATCTGACTCCCAGCCTCTGCTTTTTTTGCTACAAAACCATCCTCACCCCCCTCAGTATAAATATTTAGATGCTGTTGAATCTAAGTGGAAACCTCCCTGGCAAAACCCTGCACTTAGCAGCTTTCCTGAAATCTTCTGAAGACTGTAAAGAGCTGTCAGCAGCAAAACCCCTATGGACCCTCAGGGCAGGGAGCATATAAGGTTCAAAGGGTTTATGTGTACATGGCTCTCATGGGGCACCCTTCGACAGAGAAGGCCTTCAGCTGGGAAGGCACAGGCCAAAGCTCAGAGTCTTTGTGCTCCTGTCCCTGACAAGAGCATTTTTGTGCTCCTCTTCCTTGGTCTCAGCAGCATGGATAGGTATAAAGATACTGATGCATACTGGGAAGGGACAACAAAATGTACCAGTACAGGCTAGGAGGTGATCTGCTAGAGAGTAGCTCCATGGAGAAGGACCTTGGAGTCCTGATAGACAACAAGTTATCTATGGGACAACAATGTGCCCTTGTGGCCAAGAAGGCCAATAGTGTCCTGGGGTGCATTTGGAGGAGTGTGACCAGCAGATCGAGGGAGGTTCTCCTTCCCCTCTACTCGGCCCTGATGAGACCTCACTTGGAGTATTGTTTTCTCATGCCATAGAGTCAGACTGTTGGTCCAGAAAGAACTGTCAGGAGAAGGATCACTAATATTCCTCCTAGCAAAGGAAAGAAAAGGAAAGAGTTAAAAAAAAAAAAAGAAAAAGAAAAAGGGATTTATGGCTAAAGACATATTGAAACAGCAAAAGGCAAAGACAAAGAGCTCAGAATCAAGCAGTAAGCTAGCAAAGGGAGTGAAAGGCAGAGGAATAATACAAAGAAAAGCAATCATGCTATAGGGACGTGGAAGACAAGATGATCAGATTTCCAGACTTTTCTGAGGGTGGCTCTTGCCTGCCAGGGAGTGCTTGCTCTGGCAGTTGAGACCTCCAGATAAAGCTGTCTAGTTGCATTCTGAGCATAAGCTGTTTAAAAATAATTATCACAAGGTATGTAGTTATACATGTTGATGATGTACGATGGAAAGTCATGGGTGAATAATCGTTGCACCATAGGATATAAATAATTAGAGACATATTAATATAAAATTCCTTTGTGGTTATACATCATATGCATGTGATTACCAAATGAACAAATCATACATCAAAGCATGAGTTCATAATTTTCCCTTTCTTGAAAAAAAGTGAAAAAAATGTAGAAAACAGATGGTCAAAGGACCATTAGAGAGGGATGCTGATGTCAGAACGTAATTCATATACACTCAAAAAAGGGAAGGATAAAATCAGCTTGAAATGAAAACAAATGGTGTAACCCTACAGAAGCTATTTTATAAAAGATATTGAGGTCAGATGACTAGTGGCCTTAATGTAAATAGTAACAGGTTTATTTTCATGCTACTGATACAGAGAAGTAAATGACAGTATATCTGTTACAGCTAAATGGATACTAGAAAGGAATTTACACACAAATAGTTTTGAAATTTTTCTTTTCCAGACAATAGTGGTAGTTTCACTTTTCTTACCTAACTTTCAGAGTGGTTTTCAGGCAAAAGGTCGTCTGATATCCCTGAAGGAAACCCCTTTAATGCCAGATTATTTATTGTTTATGAATAACAGGGCAGATTTCATCCATCTGTGTATCTTGAAGGAATATTTGTCACCAGACTTCTCGGTGCTGAAGAACAAACAGCTTAGTGATGGAGCTATAAAAGAAGCCTGTGAAGACTTGCAAAGGCTCGTGTGTCTTCACATGGGTGACAGTAATCTCAGGATCATCCCAGTGATGCTGTTGCCCTCGTGGAGCTGCGGGTGGGCAGCAGCAGCACCCACAGTGTTGCAGAGCAGGCTTGGACTCACTGTGAGAGCCTGGTGACACTGAGACTCCACAGTAGCAGGTTGACCCACCAACCCTTCCATAAAGCAGCATTTCACTCCCTAACATCTTTGTATGTGATGAAGATGATACTCAGTCAAGTGTGGAGTATTTGTTCCTGTGGTTCTGCCCCTCGTCCTTGAGGAATTCTATTTAGCAGCCAGTAAAATACCAGTAGTTCCTACTGATGTCTTCAGTGAGCTGTCTGAGCTAAGAAAGTTTGGTCTCAGTCAAATTCAAATTACTGAGGAGGGCATTAAGAAGGTGGCTTTTGGTAACATGATTAAACTGAAAAACCTGAACTTGGCAGAGGTTTTGCTCACTGGAATATCTCAGCATTTGCCCTCATCTCCAAAAGAGCCTTGTAAACTAGAAAATGCGATTGATCTCTAAAATATTCCGTGTAGCATGGAACATTTAAGGGCCTGCAGGGCCTCTTGCCCTTAGATTTAAGTCATAACAAGTTATCAGAAATTCATCACCAACTTCCTATTGCATTTCAATCTCTTTTTCTCTTCAATACTTATATTCAGTCAGTGCCACAAGACTCCATCTCTGGCAGTCATGATGCTGAAAACCATCTTCTTCTTGCATGATTAGTGAATAACTGGATGAACCTGGATCATGTTGATCTCTGTGCTCTGGGATGCCTGTAAGGCTATTAAGAAGTGTACTTTTATTAAAAATGTGTTGAAAAGGGGAGGGAGAGCACACAGAGACATCAGAGTAAAATTTCCTTTAGGTGGGAAGGGTGGATTGACATTAGCTTTTGACCTCTGCTGATGCAAGAATAAACAGTTTAAATAAATAAAGTTAATCACAGTGACAAGAGTAGGAGAACACCAGATTAGTTTTGAAATATTTAGCAATGGTGCTCTTAAAGATCTCCATACTCAGAGTTTCCTTGAGCTAAGTGAAAATACCTTGATCTTTTAATTGCTCAGTGAAGAAAGAACTCCATCATGTTTACAGTCCATGTTACACAACTGACATTTTGCATTTTTGCAGTTAAAAAATGTCCTGTTTTTTAAAAAAATCGTACACATACCAAAAGGGGAATTTCCAGCATACCCAGATTGAAAGTCACTGATAAATTTGGTGCTGCATTTTGTTATTGCAGGATTCATCAGATTATTTTTTCTTATTGCTTTATATTTTCTAAGTAGAGTTGCAGGTTTTCCACTATTGGCTACTGCTGTTTATAGTAGGAAATATTCCAGACCTCTCCTGAGTGCATTTAGTGCTTATAAAAATGTAGATATATTTTTTAGGTTTTATGTTCATATTCATTTTACACACCAAACAACTTCAATGTGTATGTGTTCTCTCTGATCTTGCAGTCATCGTTTGGGGGTCAGTAGTGATGCAGTCTCCATCCTCAGGGCAACTTGAACAGGATCAATTCACAGGGATACCTAAATTTAAAAGATAATGGCCTTTATCTCATTCTGCAGCCAACAGAAACAGGTTAGTACTTAAAACCTGATCACCTTCTAGAAGTCCCTGGAGTTAATGAATGTGAACATGTGCAATCAGTGTTTGATTCCCATCTCAGCTCCCAGGTGGATAAGAAACCTTCTCCCTGCCCCCCTAAGCTAATCCACTCCAATGGCTGTTGCTGCAAACTACATTCCCACTGCACCCCTGCAGCAGGGATAGGTACAGAAAAGAGATGGAAATAGATCTCTAACTCATGTATCCAATGTGTACTTCTCAGTCTTGTCAAGTTTCCCTGTTGTGGGACTGTCCTGGTGGTGGTTGGGCAGGCGGACTCCTGTGCACCTGCTTCACCAGCTCTAGTGCCATCTAGTCCAACTCCCAGGTGTTTCTTCCATTTTGTTTAAAAAACAAAATAAAACCAACACCCCCCCCCCCACTTCTACTTTAAAAATTGTCTTCAGCTCTTTCAATGTTTTAAGCAAAGGAGAAAATTAGGGAGGGTGCAAATGGTAAACTAGAATTCTTTCAAGGTCTGGGTGCTCTGAGGTAATCAGGCTGGGCTGTGCTTCATGCAACAGCTCTAGGATTGCAGACCAGGAGAGGGGAAAATTGTAACCTGCATGAACCTTATAATGAGCTTAGTTCTCAAATTTCCAGGCACGTACTGAGCATGCAAATGAAACAAAAGCTAATCACCTTGACTTAGGAGCTGAATGGAAACAGAAAATGCAGAAACAGCAGCCCCCAAACCCCAAACCCTTTCTGCTTTGGCATGAATGAGAATTGTGGACACCACAGCCAAACCATGGTGTTTCACCAAACTTGTGACATAGAAATGCATAGGCTTAGCAGCATGGTTCATTGACAGTACTGAGTAGCAGCAGGGGAATGTTTTACTATCTGTTAAAATTGTACTGTTTTCCATTAATCAGTGGCGTGCCCTTTTAAACATGTTCTGTTCATGTCTGCACAAGAGATAGGACAGAACATCAGTCCTGGGAAGAATTAGTTACACAGGTAGACCTAAATGGCTAGCTGGAGATTTACCTGTCTAAAGGGAAAGCTGGTGGAAAAAAAGAAGCAGCTTTTGGGTTGAGATTTAACAGCCCTGATGGAGCATGGCTCCCCTACAGTCATTCTCATTGGTTGTAATTCAGTTTCTTTTGCAGCCCAGAGGCAGGTCAAATTTTCTGGTGCAGCCAGCACAGCTTCTAGCTACATCTATGGATACAGGTAGCAGAATGGTATTGAATATCTTCCCTTGGCTTTCTTAGGGCTTACTCAGCTACAATTTTCTTCTTATTCGATTACTAATTAAAAAGAAATGGCACAGATTTACCTTTCCATCCCATCCATGGGAAGGGATGAGGGGCTTCCTCACCAGCTTTTCTGAAGGAAGACCTTTGGACCTTACCATGTTACATGTTTATAAACCTGGGAGGCCAGTAGTCGGTCATTTGATCTCCACAAAAGCATAATGCAAGGAAATTTTAGCAGCCCCCATAGGCAGAAGAGACAAGAACCAGCCAACATAAGCTATTGTGCTAGCAAAGCTGCAAGATTCGGGGGAAGACAGGTAGCACACTGCCAAAGTCTACAAAGGTTTTGTGGGAACCCCAAGCCAAGAGAGCAGAAGCAGTGTGCTGTTACAGTTGGCCTGACCGGCTCAGCTTCTTCATCCCATGTCTGAGGAAGGATTGTCCCCATGGTTAACGTGGGCAGAGCTGCCTCTGCTGTATGTTACTGGAGGAGGAAATACTGCTTAATTTTGTTGTAGTTTGGTTTGTTTGTTTGCTCTCTTCCTCCTCTTTGAATGTTCAAAATGGGTGATTTCTATTTGCTTGCATGACAACGGAGATTGAATGTGCAAGGCAAGGGAAATTGAATCTTCTTCCCCAACACCAGGTGGTGGTGCTGGGTTAGGCAGAGAGCTTGAGAAACTGCTTACAGATGTTACTTCCTTGAAGAACAGGCTGGAAATGGATGCTAGGCAAATTTTTTCTTTTTTATTTTTTTTCCTCCTTATTGGAGGGTCACTTTATATTTACTCCTTTTCAGAAGGTAGTTTAACAAATGTTTGAAAGTGTGTTCTAAAAATAAATCCTGCTAAAATAAATACACTGGAGTTTGGAATAAATAAATAAATATAGCTCACAGTGTAAGATGTTATGAATCCTCTAAAGTTCTTGCAAGTTGTCTGTCATATTTTTGTGAAAACTGATAAAGAAGTTTTTTGTTTCTTACCTTCTGGAATAGTTTGAGTACATTTTTCATTTGTTTTCCAGCCTAGTGTTGTGGTGTATGTGATTGTTCTTTTTTGTATGATAAGATTATTTTTTACTTTTTTTTTCTCCTTTTTTACTTTTTTTTTTTTCCCCTTTTTTCTTTTTAAAATACAGTTTGATTTTACTTTTCCTCTTGGGAATTTGGAATGCTGTGCAGTCTTGCTTATTTGTCAATGACTCTTTCATGTAATTTTCAGTACTGATCTCTGCAATATGAAGCCTTTTGCTAATTTAATATAATACAGTAATAAATCAAGTTTTAAGGGAGTTTTCATTACATTTTTCTGTGACTTCTGACTGATTGATGCCATTGTCTTTCTCACAAGTACTATTATCTGAAATTATCATTGTAACATGAACACTGTAACCATTTAACCTCATATAATTTTGAAGCCATGCTTGGAGTATCACAGTAATCCAGACATCAATCAAAGCCTGGATGTGAACACCTTCACCATTTTTTTCCTCATAAACTGTGCAGGCTTCACCCAGACATATTTTTTTGGAAACTTGTTTGGATAAGATTTAGGCAGTGCTTATTATTTAAGTTTGTTTTGATTTTTTTGAGTTGTTTTGGTTCGGTTTTGTTGGTTTAGGGCTTTTTTTTTTTTTTTTTTTTTTTTTTGTCCTGGAGCAATAGTTAAATAAATACTGCTGTGGCTACAACAGCTGTCCCAGTTACAAAACAATCCTGCTTTAACAGCCTGTTAAAGAATGTATGTGACTTTATTCAGACCTTTTGTATTTCCAAAAAATCCCTCTTGCCTGGGCAAAAGAGAGCTGGTAAAATGTGGATGTGCCAGTGCTGGGCTTACATAAAACCCTTAATGATGAAAAAGCATATTCGGGGAAAAACCTCTGCAGTGGCGTGTTGGCCCCCAGCTACTCATATACAGTATGGCACAGGGCTGAGGCAAAAAAGAAACACAGATCCCATTTTGTAAGGTTTAGACAGACTCTTTCCCCATGTTGGACTGGAAATTCCTTCTGCTATGTCTCTGTTTAGAATATGACTGCAAATACAATACATCAAATAATTTATATAGTTTTGGCTTACCTGTACAAAATAATGTCATGAACAAAGGAGACAGAGGAAACAGTTTTGTCAGTAGCATAGACTAACGCAAATTTTCCCTGGGCTCAATCATTCAAACAATTCTCATTATTGCTTTGCCAAGAGGTTAGAGAAGTAGAGACTCCTGCATAGTAGAGCCATGTTTGTGAGCATTACGGGCAGGAAGGATGATCTTGTGACTCAGGCCCTGGAGTGTTTCAGATGTGCCACAGATTTCTCACACAGACTACTTAATCTTTTGGGGCCATATGTTCAGCTGGTATAAATCAGCACAGCTCCAATAAAGTCAGCTCAGCTTTCCGGATTTTCTGCTGCTGAGGTTTCTGACCCCTTGCAGATCAGCTGTCCATCTGTAAAGCAGTGATATTAACACTTCCCTGCCTCATACACTGCAAACAGATCAGCACATTAAAGTTGCCACTCAAGTCACACAGTTTGAGAAGCTGCAGACATACTCTTGCAGACAAAGCAGCTTGACATCCCAGGAAGGTCTTTAAAAGATTTGCCACAGATACAACCTTTTTGCTAAAAAAGGGTTGATTAGGACTTTATGTAATAAAAACAAAACAAAACAAAAATCCCTAAATCTCCAGAATTTGTCAATTGCTTATCATTCAAAGGGGGAAACAATTTTAACGTGGTGGCCTTGCCTAAAATGAGCTGAACATGGAGCTCAACAGGAGAAGCATCTCAACGTGGGCTGAAACAAGGATGAATTTTAGCAAAAGGCAGCCCTCCTGCAAGGCTGCTTTGTTTCCTCACAGTATCCCTTTGGTTTGAGTTGGGCTCCTCCAGTGTTTTATGTTAGCAAAGTCCTTTTTAAAATTAAGTAATACAAAGGAAACCTGATGTCTATTTGCAGCAGTTGCTGAGCAATTAAGACCTCAATTCTTCAAGGGATTGTAAGCCTGTGGGTGGTCTCATTCATTTCAGGACTACTTGTGTGTTTAAAACTGGGCATGCTCTTGTGCATCTTGTTCAGCTGGGCCCTCCTAGAACTGCTGCTGCAATTTCCATGTTAGAGTCACTTTACAGTCTTTACAATTATTAGTGGAACTGCCTCCTCCTCTGGGCATCACATACACCAGCAGTCTGCCTCTCTCTTCTGACCGATTTAATGCCACAACACTGAGGTGTAAAATCGTGGCAGTGTTTCCATTAAATCCACACCGTACTGCACATTTCCCAGTATTTATCATTTAACAACTGCATCTTTTCTGGACTATGAAAAGAAATATTGAGATCGACATCCTTTAAAAAATCCTTATTTCACATCAGGCAGGACAAAGGCATGAAAATATGTGTGCATTAAGTAAAATGAATGACCTGACAAATCTGTCCTCAAAAAAATTAAATGTAGCTAAGCAGAATTCCTATGTGGTAAGTGCTTTAAATCAGAGCACATGGAATAGGCTGAGCTGCAAGCAAAGAGAAAACTTTAGTTACATATGTTCAGCTGGTAATGTGTGCTTTTATGCTTTCCAGTGTCCTGCTGGGGTTCTAAGAAAATATTTACAAGATGCAAATAAAATGGAAACGGAATCTTGTTTCCATGAAGAAAAATGAATGAACAGCATCCATGCAGCTCATGCAGTTTTACATACTGCACCAATGTTGCCTTATGATCCTCTAGGACCTTTCTTTGCACAGCAAGCTGATTACCTGAAGCATAATTTTTTATTTTTTTTTTTTTAACTGACATTCTGTTCAAGATTATCTTGCCTTGCAACACATGCCTTCAAATTTATCTCTTCATCATCTAAACAAACACTGCTTTCTGATATGGCTTTCCATTTCCACAGGTGTTTCTTATCAGTTCCACATTTTCATCTGACAACACAAAAAAAAAAAAAAAAAAAAAAGAAAGAATCCTACATCCCTGCTTAGTAGCTGTTTCCTGACCCAAAACTAAAGCTTTTCTGAATGCAGAAATGTGCTGCGTGGCTGCTATAATACCTCTATACCCCAAGGGTCTGCTGCTGCTTTCTTTTTTTACAGCTACAAAGATTCACATGCTTGGCCCTCAGCACAGAGGAAAATTCTATTCAGAGTCAGAGAAGAAACATTTGACTTGTTTAAAACAGTGGAAAAAAAATGCAATTATTAGATATTGTAACTCATTATCTTGTCAATACAATTATGTATTTACACTGTACTGGTCTGCGAGGTATCAGTGCTCCTGTTACAGTTTCTCCTATGTGGAAGCACATGTAGAAAGGTAATAAGGTGGGTCTCACAGCAACCACATGGTCCCACTAGTGAGTTTCTTGGTTAAAGCTTTGCTTTGCTGCATCAGTGCCTCTCCTACACCTTGTGGCACCTTGAATCTGCTCCTTCCATCCCACTCCCCCTGCTAGAGAAGTGAATTGATATATTCTGGGTTCTGATACAGCAACTGCAGCAAAGCACACAAGTACCACTAGTGTGTGAATGTAATCTATCCCGGTTTACATTTTTAAATGTAGAAATGGGAAAGCACATAGTGGGAATATGCAAGCCTTCCAATTACTTATATGGTGTATTCATATTTGTGTCTTACATGACATATCATAAAAGCAGGATTTTGTAGGAAATAGACATCTACAAAGCACCTGCAATTCCATGTGTCATTCTGAATCTTTCATATGTACTTAAGGTACTTATTAAAATAATTGCCATTTATATAAATTAACCCAGATGGCAAAAAGTGCTTTCTAATAATTTTGGAGTAACGTGAAATTTTTCAGGGCAAACACTGGGTTTTACTGCTGATTATAATTCTCTAGGACGCTTCAGTCTTAACAGGTGCCATCAGCTGCTATACCTATCGAAATAAATAATAATTATCACCACCTTCTTGCAGCCTAAGTCAGAGAAACAGTATAATACGTTTCTGCAGTGCTTGCAGTGTTCAGGCAGTTGTACACAGCTGGGAGGTGTACTGGTGTTAGCTGGCCATTCCCCGCAGATCCTGGCCACCCAGTGTATTCCAGCCTGGCCACCCCAATGCATTCCCACCCAGCAACGTGGCTGGTGGAGCTCAAGCAGCACAGACCTCTGGAGGCTGCAGCACCGTGAGGATTAACAACAGATCACATCATTGCACTCAAGGGGCTTCTGGAGCCAAACATGGGCTTTCCAGAGGTATTGCTCAACTCCTAGAGGTTTGCAGGTTTTTTTTAGGAAAAGTAAAAAGTACATTTTTTCATAAACATACATGAAACTAAAATTATAAAATTCTAAGCAAACAAAAATTGCCATGGCAACACCAGGGGCAACAACAGGGGAAGCAGCAGGTTGGTGTTCAGCAGAGTCATGGGGATTGCCAGGTTTCCAAATAACTAACAAGCTTTATGTACAGCTGGTTTCTGTACATTTGCACTGTGAGTCTTGCAAACAAGTTTGTGTAGCTATTCAAAAGGATTGCTGATGTGAACAAACCACATTGTTTAAAACAGTAGGCACATTGTTTCATTGTTTCTATCAGTTGTACTTTCTTTGTCCACATATTAGTTTAACAGTTTCTTAATCTATTCTGAAAAACATTTCTCCGCTTCCCTCCCCACTGCAGATGACTGGTGAGAGAGCGTATCTGACCTCAATAGTTCTGCTTTGTTCTCTGTTTCATGCTGGTACTACTTTAAAAGTTAGGTAGATGGGGAGCATAATGGCATTTTCATTCTGGTTTGGTCTGGTGTTGTCTCAGCCCTCCATGATCAGTAAAAGAACAGTCTAAAGGCCTGAACAAAAGTTTTTTAACGCAAAGTGCGATGAATGCCCAAGTGCTAGTGGTGCCAGGGAAGGGTGATGACAATCAGTGGCACACCTCTGGCTGCCTGGCAGGGCTCCAAGGATCTACAGCAAGGGGAAACCCAGCTCCACCACAGCTTTGCTGCTCCAGAGTAGCACAAGGCACCCAGGGTACAGATGACCCTGCTGCCTCTTTCTTCATTTGCACCATTACCAGGTGCAAACAGGGAACTTGGATAGAGTTTCTGCTTTAATCTTTGTTTAAGCATGTTAGACAAGGACCTCCTGTGTGTGCTCTCCATCAGAAAGGAGGGAGAAGTGAGATGTTGTAAACCCCTATCTGATCCCACAGCTTTCACACCAGTGGGGATCTACAGAAGGGGCTGCAGGTTGCAGGTGTGGGAAGTGAACAGAGGCTGGTTCAAATTTAGGCACTGGCCTTCAGCAAAAGGCAGGCAGGGGAAGAAGGGTAATGAGACCCCCTACTTTGCAGTGGCAGCTTAGCAGACGGTGGGAGCTTGTGTCCTCTCTTTGCGGTACCTTGGGAAAGCTTACAAAAATTCTAAGATAACCTTCCTGTCATTCAAGCACACTTCCTGCTTTAGTTTCACACTCACCTCATTCCTGCTTTGTCACATTTCTAATTCAGAGGATTTACTCTATAGATCTCCTCTCAAATCCTTCAGCTACCCTTGTTGGTGTGCTATGTATCCTAAATTTCTTACATGCTACAAATACTCCAAGTGTCCATTATTCAGCCTTTACTACTTCAACACCTATTTCTTTCATGATGCTTTCATTCCTTCAGACTGCAACACTTCCTTTCAATGTGTTTTATTTGCTTGTTCCCCTTAAAAAACACAACACAACACAACACAACACTTCTTTTCCAGAGCTTGTTTTTACATCTGTGGAAACCAGGCACAGACACTTATTCGTGGACTTCAGGAAAGGCTCGCTGCTGAATAGCCTGTGCGTACAACGGCCCAGATGAATAACGGGAGCGGTTTTTTGGTGGTGGGTTTTTTTGGTGGTGGTTTTTTGTTTCGTTTTGTTTTTTTTTTTTTTTTTCCGCCCAGAGAGGAGTTACGAGACCTGCTGTATCCCATCCGCAAGTGAGATGGCGCTTGTGCAGTCCCGTTCCCTCCCTCTCCCTGTCGCGGAGCCAGGGGAGCCAGGCGGACCCCGGGGCTGAGCTGGCTGCTCCGCACCCGCCCGAGCTCCCGGCCAGCGCCAGCGGGAACGGCCAGGAGCCGAGCAGCCCTTCGCCAGCTTACGTGGCTCTGGGAAATGGAAAGTCCTGTTTACTTTTGGCTGTGATGGGGCTTTCATGTTCTAAGGAGACGAATTTCGCCCTGTGCCTTGCTTTAACTTGCTAGATAAGTCTGAATGGACATGTTTTTCATCCTGAAAGTAAACAATTAAAGAAAGCTAAACAAACAGAAGGGAGAGAAATAACT